>NW_026067914.1:10792209-10805179 GCF_014885135.2 Alexandromys fortis | reverse complement strand
AAGGAAGGAAGGAAGGAAGGAAGGAAGGAAGGAAGGAAGGAAGGGAAGGGAAGGAGGGAAGAAATTATTTTCCATAAGAACTGAACATCTTGCTTCAAATATATAGCAACTTTACAATGTACAATATGGTTTCTTAGTCATTTCTTTGGAGCGTTATGACTGATAAAGTAGTCAGGCTACAACATTTATATTTAGAAATAAATTTTCATATAAAAAAAAGAAAATAAAAGGCATTTATACCTTTAAGTTAATAGCTCAAGTTTTACTTTATCTCATAGGTGGTTGTATCAAATCCATAGTGAGGAAATTAGTGAGACTAAGGTTGATGCACAGCTCATTTTCTCATTTTTATTCTTAATCTGATCACAGTACATGAAATGATTATGGTTACATTTGAGGAGGATCTACAACCTCAGTCAGTGAAAACTAGAAAATGTTTTTTTTTTTTTCTTACAGGAGCAAAGATATATCCTCTCTCTGATTCTTTAAACTTTTAAATCACCAATCTTAAAGAAATTCAATTCATGACCACAGTGGCATGTGACTTTGCATCTTCTCAGTTAGGTTTTGAAAAACAAATCAATACTGATAATTGCACATGAAGGTGTGGATCAGCTAAAATTATTATATTTTACATTTGTGCAACATGATGGCAAAGCAACTCTGGAATTGATATTGTGTCTTCTCTAACAGAATAAAAAGTAGAGTTTTGCATGTATGTTTAACCATGTTATTCAATGTTATCAGAAACTGTAAGTAAAGTAAATTTTAATTGATAGATAAATAAGTAAAAGACACAAAGTAAGAAATGCATTTCTCCCTTGGGAAAAAAAGACATTAAGATACATTATACTGAATGAAGCAAACAAGTCACAATACACAAGCTCCCATACAAATGCCAATGATATGAGTACTTAGAAATTTCAGATTTATAAAAAAAATGCAAGTTTATTTAACCAGGAAGCATTTTTATTGTTTAATCAATTCTATGTTTAATTTGAGGACTGCTACAGGCAATGAATTATTGCTAGGAAAAGAAAATTTGCATCTTTCACGATTGAGACCCCTCATATGTTGTCCATTTCAGGGAACAAATAATTCTTTTGAAACAGAAAATATTTTTTTTGGAAATTCTTCACATATCTTTTCTAAAGCTCATGACAAGATAAACATAAAACAGAATAATTAATATTTATTCATGTAGGCTCTTTCAAAAGCTAGACAGAATTTCATGTCACAACTTACTGTATGGTACTGACAGTATATGTAAAAAGAAGTAATAAAAAAAAACTCTGGCAAGTGGCTGGGTGATGGTGGTACAAGCCTTTAATCTCAGCACTCTGGAGACAGAGGTAGGAGTTTTTGTGTGAGTTTGAGGTGAGCCTGGTCTACAAAAGCTAGTGCCAGGACAGGTTTCAAAATTACAGAGAAACCCTTTCTCAAAAAGCCAAACCAAACCAACCAAACAAAAACAAAAACAGAAAACAAAACAAAACAAAAAACCACCGTCTCTCAAGTGAGCAGAGCTGAGAGCATGAAAGGAAACAATAGATATACCAAAGAGGAAATGGGAAAATCTGCAAGACCTAGTCCAACACAAGGAACATCAGGCAACTAAGGAATGCCACAATGGAGACAAAATTATCACAGGGAAATATCACACCTCTTGATTATCTAATATTAAAGAACTGATTCTCTAAACTGCATTTAATATATAATTATCTGAATTATAAAATGCCTAAAATAAATTAATAAAAATAAATATGAAATATTGATAGAATTTAATATGTAAAAACAAAATCAAGGAAGACATGATGCAATTATGATATAATCTCAAAAATAAAATAAGAAATAAATTGAAAATATTATCTAATTAAAGAAAGGACCAAACTTGTTTCTAAATGACTCTGAAACTTTGGACACCTTTGTGCTGGCTAATAGCCTTAATTGCAATCCTTGGGAGATAAGGTGTGAGGATAGTCATTAATTCTAGTCAAAATTTTGGTAAAGAATAACAATTTTTTTTTCAGATAAAAAAGACCTCTACATGGGTCACAGTGTTGGACAAATAAACATAGCCTTGGGAGAGAGAAGAAATAGAGTAAAGAGACAGTAAATGTAATATAAATGAGTACAGACAGTCATAGATTAAAGGAGTAAAGATAATAAAATAAATATTAAAATTATAGAAAAGTAATATATTAAGAAAAATAAGCCACATAAAAATGGAATATACACAGGGAGTCTGAATTATGTATATTATTGTGTTTTCTTTGATTTTTTGACTATGAAGGAGCTAACTGCAGAGAGATGTTTCATGGTATGGGCTGCTAAGATAAACCAACATATATGTTTTAAAAATATCTTGATTTCAGAATTTGGGTCTAAGGATATGATACTTTGGATAAAAGGTTCTCCCCCCCCCCCACAGGGGATGAGAACCTGTGGATTCATTCCAAACTAATGTGGTTTGATGGATCAAGATCCCTCCAAAAGTTCACCATGAAACCCCCCCCCCCCAAAATACTTCAACCATAAACAGCAGAAAGCAGTTTGGAGAGAACGACACCCAAATTTCCAAATATTGTTTATAAATCTTTGTTTACATTTAAAGGGGAATATGATATGCCAGGTCTCCTTAGCTTTATTCTCCAGGGAGAGGTAAGTATGCTATCTACCTGTTCTGCAGACCCATAACACAGGGCAGTCAGATTCAATAGTGAGTCAAGTCAAAGCAGGAACCCAGTTTATTACTGTGAGTAATCAGTTTATAATACACTAAGTGACATCATGTGATGTGGGGGTACCTCCAGGCAATAAGAGACAGTCAAACCTTCCCTCTGCTGGAAGGGCATCTACCTAGATTTTGCTGTCTCATCCTCACTTGGTAGCTTTGAGACTATCCTTAAAATTTGAGCCAGGCTTTTCTCTAGTCTACAGGCCTCAAGGTGCATGCCCTGAGATAATTTTGGCCTAATATCTCCCCCTATTTTGTTTTATATCTCACCTCCTACTTCAGTCACCAAACAAAAATAGTCCACTGGGGAGAGAGTCAGTGCTACCCCTATCTGGAGTTTTGGCCTGGATACCCTCAAATTGAGAGTTGATCCGTTGGGTAAGATGTATTGAGCCTATCATAATGTACTCAAAGGGCCATGAGTTGAACCTGTTGTATCTGGTTTTGAAATGCTGTTTTATCCTTTGGAGAATGCATGGGCCAAAAAGACAGATCAATAAACAAATAGCCATCAGCCCAATTAGGGAAGAGATGAGAGTGGCAAGACATCGGAACAAATTATACCAGGTCTCATAGGTCTCCTTGACTTAAATGAATCAATATCTTTTCTTAACTCATATAGGGGTCCTGTAACTATCCCAGAATGGTCTGCATAGAAGCAACATTCTTCCCCAAGTTCTCTGTTCCATAAACAGCAGGTGCAAGCATCTGCTATTGTGTAAGGTTACACTTGCTAAGGAATCAAAAGACTTTTTAAAAATAACATAATGCAGTCTCTGTCTTTTCTAAGGGTGCTATCAATTTTGAGTGAATTCTTCTAATTTCTTGTTGTAAAATCACCATGGATGAGGAGCCCAGGGCAGTCCTAATCGGCTCACATGCCCAGAAAGAACAATAGTGATGAGGAATCCCCCCACACACAGTTTCTAATAGCGGAGTCAGTATGGTTGCTTCCTGGGCACCTGGGCATACATGAAAGGGTGTCTGCAGAAGGGCATGTCTCCAAAGGACATAAGAACACCCAGGCTCATTAGGGTAGAAGCCTGGGGTAGGTTGCACCCTCGAGAGCCTTCACATTCAGGTCTCCCTCCCATCCCCAGAATCCAGTCTTTCACGTCCCAGCTCCCAAGTGCCAAATCATAGAGGTTAAACCTACCTCTATGATGACAACCACATACTGCTTGTCATCATCTGAGAAATCTGGTTTAGGATCCCTCCAGTGACAGCGCTTGACAGCTTGCTGCCTGGAACTTGATCCCTGTGAGAAGAATTGACATGATTACTGCCAGGAGAGCCACCTGAAATAGATAAACAGACAACAATTTCTTTAAGGGTAATCCTCCCTTAGGCAGTGGTGCTTTTTCTTTTCTTGTGTTTGTATTTAAGTGTTGTTTCTATAATCTCTCTCTCCTTTTTTTTTTATTGGTCATCTTGATCTTACCCATTGTCCTGAAGTGAGGGGAGAAATTTTAAGTTACAAGCAGGTAGCCATATAGGTATTTCATCTCTGTTTGGGAAGAGACATCCATATCCTTGACCAGGAGTCAATAAGGCATCTGGGCCCCTCCATGGGTTAATGAGGTGATCCTTCCACCTAACCTTTAGGCAAGGCCTCATAGTAGGGATCCCCAAAGTTTCTGGAATCTATTTTCTTTATCTGATTTTTGCAAATTTAAAATATTGACTTTTAATAAGATATTTTGCAGTTGTAGATGGGAGGAGACTTCTTCTTTTTGTCTTATAAGGACCTGTTTGAGATATTGGTTGTTGGGGGAGGGGCTAGCTTGTTTGTCCCAGCAACCTGGGAACTTTTAAAATGGTAAGTAGCTTGGTTACAGCTGCTCTGGTTGCTGACTCCACCTCTCTCCACTTTCAAAATAGTGGATGTACCATTACTGCCTGGTCTGATAGGAGCTGTGCTCAGCTAAGCTGTGTGCAGCCTTAGATTGTAGTGTTAGTATTATATCATTAACAATTTCAGTGAGTGTCTAACGACACTCAGGGGGTAAAGTAATGATCTCCTAAGGTTGTCCCCCTTTTAAGAGATCATATAACACATCTAGTCTCCCAGTCTCTACATGCAACCAGTGCCTTACCCAGTTAATTTCCCCCCAGTATCTTTATTATTCTCAATAAAGTAAGAGTCTCAGTCAGGATTAATTGGGGTCCATTCACTTTGGCTTAAGTGAGTTTTAATTGGGATCCCAATATATGAGATGGGAGCACTTTTTTATATTTTGTATGGGACTATTTGAGCTATATTGTTGGAGAATATCAACAATAGTGGTTACCCAGAGAGCTAGTCCTGATTCCTCCAAATGTCCAATCACTTGATCGTTTATATAAACATATAGTATAGTATTATCTTTGTCAAAATGAAAAGACAGGATATTATACAAATATTGTTGGCAAAAAAGCTAGACTTTTGGCCATCCACTGTGAAAGAACAGCACATTTGTATCTCTCACTAGGTCCAGAGGAGTTAACTGTAGGAATGGAAAAGGCGAACTTTTCACAATCCTCTTCATGAAGAGGAATTGAAAAGAAGTAGTCCTTTAGATCAATTACAGTGAGGTGAAAGTTGGAGGAAATTTCTGGGACCCAAGGTCCTTAAAAAAGCCTCTACTAACTCCATCTGGACATTGATTGCTCATAGGTCCTGTAACTTTCTCCAGGTCCTGTTAAGTTTACGTTTCACAAACACAGGGCTATTCCAGGGCCTCATTGGGGGCCTTTTCTGTTCTTCTTTAAGCAGATTTCTGGTGATTTCCTTGAGCATCTTAAGTTTCAGTTCAGGTGATGGCCATTGCTCCACCCATACCAGCTTAACAGGTGCCCACCTAGTGGGGAGCACCTTGGGGGCAGTGGCCTCTAATTTTGGGGGTGAATCCAGGTGTTGGGGGACTGCCTGTTGACACCTTGCTCAGTTTTATCATCATAAAATGTTAGGTGGTCAGTGGTAATAATGGCATCCATTTGTCCTAACAAATCTTGTCCCAGGAGGTTTCCAGACAACCCAGGGAGGATCAGAGGTCTGAACTTTCCTTTGTCTTCATCCAGCCCCTCCCAAGTTATGGGACTGTCCATTTCTTGGGACACAGAATGTCCCCCAATCCCCATGACAGCTGGCCTGGTTATGAGATCCCAGGTGGTTGAGAACTGTTCCTTTCTGAGGACCATCCTATCATCTCCTGTGTCTATCAGGCATTGGGATATTTGTCCCACAAAGATCATAGTCGTATTTGGTTGGAAACCCTCTTTCATTGGAATGGTCCAGTTAAATGAAGGTGCATCTTTCCTTCCTTTGGTTAGGGGGGTTGAAGGTGCCCTCCCCACATCTAGTTTAAAGGTTGATTTGTGATGGTTTTCCCATTTATATCAAATTTGGAGCAGCATTCAAAGCCCCAATGGTACCCCTTGTGGCAGCAAGGGTGGAGAGAAGGAGGGAGTCCTCTGCACCTGAGTCTTATTGCCCTTTTGTGGGCAACACCTCTTAAAATGCCCCAGTTGACCACATAAGAAATAGTTCTCAGGTGTTTGCTTTTGTTGTCCAGGTGCCTGGGCTTGAGAAATAGAAGAGGCTAGAATTTGGGTCTGGGCCTGAAGGGCCACCACAAGATCTGGTTGGTATGTGACTGAGTTCCGACATTCTGTCATGTCACAACTCATTGACTCATGGACCCTTCCCTAAGGCCAGCACAAGCCATCCTAGTATCTTGGTTCATCATCCTAGAATCTTTGGTCTTCCCAGACTAGGAGCTTAGTAAATTGGTCTCTAACCGCCCCCCCCCCCCGGGGGGGAGGGCAATTTCCTCTCAGGGCTGGTCTACACATGGACAATAAAGAAGGAGCTCACCAGGTTTTTGCATTGTGCCAGGTATAGGTAGGTCCCTTCTCTAGCTTGGCCCAGGCCTCCAGGCCGGTTTGTATAACTTGATCCCGACATGGAGCTCCAGTCTCGGTTTGTTGGACCCGAGTGAAAAAGCCATCCCCCATACCAATTAGCACCAGATAAGTGATGGGAACTGTGCTCTAGTGCAATAGGCCTCCTTAAAGAAGGACATCCATTTAACTTATTGGGGTCTCCCCAGGTTACCTTAGCCAGATCACACCAGTCTCTGGGGTGACAAGGATAGTAGTTTACCTCCTGAAGGAGGGTCATGGCCCAAGGGGAGTTGGAGTGATCCTCGGCAACTGGCTTTCTCAATTTTTTCAGGTCCTTAGATTCCCAAGAATACCAGGCTAGGAGGTGATTAGGGTCAGGGGCAACATTGACTGAGGAGGCTTGGGGTCCATAAACTTTAGCCCTTTAGGCAGGGCAGAACGAAGAAAGGTGGGGGAAAACTCAACGCTGTCAGAAAGAAAGAACAGACATGGAGATGCCTTGTAGCTGCTGTTGCGGACAGACATACCAGAACTTTGCCAGTAGGCCACGAACCTCATAGTAAAATATAAAATAATAGCGATGGGTTAAATTAAGATGTAAGAGCTAGCACATAAGAAGCTAGAGCTAATAGGCCATTAATTAATACAGTTTCTGTATAGTTATATTGGGGGTAAACATCCGGGAACAATCTAAAAATGTTTTCTATCTAAGATTCAGCGATTCTTCCATCCCAACAAACACTGACTACATGAAAATTTTCAAATAGGTGGGGTCTTATGAAGTTTTCCCCTTCTGTGTTCACAAGTTAACTGGTGTAGTGTTCTATTTTCTGTTTACATCCCTTTACCTACAGTTTTTATAATTTCAGTTTTTCATTGCTGCTGATCAGAATTTCATTGTGTTTGTCTAACACATTTTATTGTTCATTCACCCCGTGAGGGACATGTAGGTTGGATAAATAATAGATTTAACAATTTCCAAAAATGTAGATTCCAATAAAAGAAACAATTCAACCTGGCCTACTGTGTTTCAAACAAACATTCTTGTTAGTGACAAGTATGTTTCATTAGCCTGAGATGTTGCTTATAATTTGTTCCCTGACTATATGTATAATTGCTTAAGTATTTTCAAAATTTCATGAGTGTATATTAAGAGATATGTACTTATACCTTGCTTCATGCATATGAAAATTAAGAATCACAATATTTGGTGATTGAGTGCTTCATAAATGAAATGTACTTATTTGGCAACAAGTTTTTTCTAGCTATACTCCGGGGTTGCCTATTGCTAATTGCATTCAGTTGAGGAACTTGTAGTAAACCAAATATAAAAGACCCCTTTGATACATGATCAGGATTTTGTGTGTTCAAATACTCTCCATTCCCATATAAAACTGTTTATAATTATTTCCTAAAATCACAAATATTTGTATTCTATTGATATTTGGTTCTTGGATGATTTTAACAAAAGAGGTGTTTACACCTTAGTTACCCTTAGTTATTATCCCTTGATGTAAAGTAAGAAAATTTATGTAAGATTATTCATTTAAGAAACTTTACAGGTGGGACTATAGTAAGTGCCTTTAAATGAACAATCTTTTGTCGGTTTCTTCATTATAACAGTTACTTCTAAAGATATTACCCATGAGCCATATCTCTGAATATCTTCAATGAAATATTTTTAATTTCTTCAATAAGATATTATCACAGGTATCCATGGAAATATGACACTTCTAAACACAGTGCAGTCTAAAAATTTTGTTGTACTGAATATAGTGCACAGTTATTTTCTAATTCATGATACACAGCTTCAAAACAATGGGCTGTATGTCACTTTATGCTTGTAAGAACAAATTAATATAACATGTAGAAAGTACAAGAACAATTTTATTTATTCAAAGGAAACCACAGATTATATAACGCATGTTCCTTCAGTGCATTATTTTTTCAAACATAAAGATATGCCACCATGTTGTAAGTAAGAAATTTAAATATACATACATTTGTCATAAATAATATAATTTTATACAATATATGTATAGAATATTTGTTATAAATGATGTATATCGAGTAGTAATCTCACAATAACTTACAAAAAATAATGCGAGAGTATTATGCAAATTCCAAACTAGGAAACATGTTCAATGAAAATAAATAACATTTATTTATGACAACTTCATTTATTCAGAGCATTATGCAATTGTGTTAAATAATTAAATCATTATTATTTTACCTGATATAAATAAAATAGTTTTTGACAAAGGGTTTCAGAATCTACTGTGTATGCTAAGTATTAGAGATGCTAAGATTAAGAGTTATTTGATCTTGATCTGAAAAAGTTGTAAAGAGAATAGTTTTAAAAAGAATAAAAGAGAACAAATATTTCTTAATATTTTAATTTAATATATTTGCCACTCTTTTGTGTCTCAGGATGTTCTCAAACAATTGGCATCTCAATAAGCTTCTTCCTCAGCATTTATTCCATATAGTTGGTATTACTTGGAAGTCTCACAATATTTAGCCCTACAACCTTTGATACACACACACACACACACACACACACATATATTCATTCCATATTTTAACTTACAAACTAACCCCACTAAAATGCAAAATATATAAGAAGAAACATAAGCTATTCCAATCAAGCTAAGTTATTCTGACTGAATGACTTTCTCTCAGTAAACTCTTATTATGAATCTTATTATTAAAGATATTAAAACAGATTGTAACAGATGCTAATGCTTCTGCAATAACATACTCTTTTTCATTGCCAATAAAAAATGTATTATGTTGATGGATTCTTTTTGTCTTTTTTCATGGATCATGACCTGAGTAATGTGTAGCCTAATTGTACTTGCATATCTGTTCTATTGTGGTTAAGAAATAGGATTGTATATTACTCTATTATTAAACTTGAATACATGACTTTTAAGATTCCATTATTTGGACAAATTATGGTGGATAAAATCTATGAGTTTACATAATAGAATCTATAAATGTAATGGGTAACTTTATTAATATATTTCTTATAACAATTTATTTTTCTGTATTAGATGAAAAATAATCCTTTAGTTTTCTTTTAACAGACAATATTAATCTTGTTAACTTGGTGTTTAAACATGTTATCAGAAGTATTTACCACAAAAAATAAAAATGGCTTTTATTCAAAGCTCTGGGGGAAAGTCTCAATATATGCGAGTTTTGCTTTGAGTATAACCAGTTGTAGAGAAATGTTTAAAACATAGCCCTGGGAATAAAAATCATTACTCTAATGAATTAATGCAAGAACTAAAACAAAACATAATATTACTTACAAAATGGTAAAAAATAATTAGTAATCCAGCAAGAGTATTAATGCTTTGTATTTTCATATATATAAAAATAATTTCAAATTAGAATGCATTGTTTTAATTAAGGAACTGAGGTATTATGATATGTTGGTTGTACTGATTGCCAGTTGTACAGCAGTTTGCTGATACAATTATCATATTTCATTAATAGCTTCAAGATATTGAATTTTAAGACAAAAATATTTCATCAACAGCAAAATGTATTAGGGCACAAATAAAAAAAACAGATAAATACGCATGTATATAGACATGCTCACATGCATCCCTTTCAGTGATAAATTACTGATTAATTGTAAATGATTTGCTTTCTGTTTGTTAGTATATTGGCTTATGGGGGAAAATGGAAATTATGATAGAAAGGAAAATCAGAGTATATTATTTGCATATCCACAGAGCAAGGGGGCTCTAGAAAACAAGGAAAGATATAATAAAAAATACAGTTTGAAAGAAATAATGTTCTGTTGAAACTTAGTATTGTTTCAAATGTAAGTCCTACAGAGTCAACCATTCAGTTTAAAGAAGACATTAGAACACATCTGAGTGATACTCTAACAGAAAATTAAAAGTTCACTTAAGTCAAGAATCTTTTTACATATGAAATATGATAAAAGATGACATAATGCGACCGGAAGCCAAAGCTCATTGTTAAGAGTGTGGACTGTTCCTCAGGTCTCAGGTGACCTGAATTTAGTTTTTTTTATTATTATTATTTATTAAAGATTTCTGTCTCTTCCCACCGCCGCCTCCCCTTTCCCTCCCCCTCCCCCAATTAAGTCCCCCTCCCTTGTCAGCCCAAAGAGCAATCAGGGTTCCCTGCCCTGTGGGAAGTCCTAGGACCACCCAACTACATCCAGGGCTAGTAAGGTGAGCCTCCACGAAACTGCCTAGGCTCCCACAAAACCAATAGGTGCAGTAGGATCAAAAAACCATTGCCATTGTTCTTGGGGTCTCAGTAGTCCTCATTGTCCACTATGTTCAGCGAGACCGGTTTTAACCCAGGCTTTTTCAGACCCAGGCCAGCTGGCCTTGGTGAGTTCCCGATAGAACATCCCCATTGTGTCAGTGTGTGGGTGCCCCCCTCGCGGTCCTGAGTTCCTTGCTCGTGCTCTCTCTCCTTCTGCTCCTGATTTGGACCTTGAGATTTCAGTCCGGTGTTCCAATGTGGGTCTTTGTCTCTGTCTCCTTTCATCGCCTGATGAAGGTTAATTTCAGGAGGATGCCTAAATGTTTTTCTTTGGGTTCTCCTTCTTATTTAGCTTCTCTAAGAACCCGAATTCCCCCACATTAGACAGCATGCAAATGCCTGCAATGCAGCCCCAGGATTAATCAGGCACTAACACTCACACATCCAAATACACGCAGTAAGTTTAAATTTATTAAAAAATAGTAAAATAAAAACTATATGAGTGATAAAATATAAAGAACATCAGGATATATAAACTATTATATAAATTGTATTCTTCTTAACATACATATTATATATGAGGAAATGTTTGTGATTGGTAGTTATGTATTCATAGACCTATTCAGAGGATAATACTCTTGCCAAAAGCCATCCATTAGTAAATAAATAATCCATTTGCTGAATTTGGGACATTTTCTTTCTAGTTGTTGATCATTGGTGTCTAACAGGTTCCCCAAACAATACAGTTTATCGTTATAGTTTTTGGTTGCCCATGATAAATTCATGGAAATAACCTCATTTCTGATAGCATGCAATTTTGCAATTTGGTAATAAGACACGGAGAAATCATGCGGATAATGACCACAAATTCTCCCTGCTAGCAAGCTTATAAGGTATCAATGTTATGTGCTGGGAAAGAAAAGGCACCAACAGTATTACCTGGTTGTGAATCTTGCTAAGTGCAATAATGATCAGACAAGCTATGCTGATAGGTACAGCAGTGTTATAGTTTATGTGAGGGTAAGCTACTAATTCATAAATGGATCTGAGTTTCAATATATAGGTCTGAGTATGCAAACCTGACAGAGAATAGATAATAGATTCCCGGAATGAGCTTACTACTATTGTTTTGCTAATTGAACACAGTATCAAACTGTTATTTGATGATCTATGTCCTTCCCCATACTGTAGTATAATTCTCATATCTCCAGAATTGAGCTTCTTTGTACAGTGGATTGTGGGTACTAAAGAAACTCAGCTGGTCAAAGTTCATGAAATAAGTGGATATTGAGTATTCAATCATACCTGGAACATCTATATCACATACACTCTCCAATTACCCTGGAAACATAATGAAATATGAGTGTACAGACTTTAAGAGCTTGTGGCTTGCAGTACAGAAATAAGTATTGTGGAACATTAGTTTAAGATATGTTACATTTGTTTATGCTGTGAAATATTTGCCTAATGATTCAAAGATGTTTTGCATTCTTCTATTTTGCATTTACTTGGTTCTGTGAAGCTGCACTACTTTGTCTGCCTAAAACACATGGTTGGTTTAATAAAGAGAATTGTCAGCAACATACAGGATAAAGAAGAGCTGGGACTGGCATACACAGAGAATAAAAACAGAAGAGAAAGGAAGAGGGGGAAGTGCAAAATTGAGAGGAGATGCCAGGGGTCAACCACCCAGCCACCCTGTTGAAATAGGAAGCGGCGGGGCTGCGTCCCCAACACCCCGGCCGCTTGGCTAGCTTATGCCCGAAATAATAACACACAAACTGTATTCATTGAAACACTGCTTGGCCCATGAACTCTAGCCCTTACAGGCTAATTCTCGCACCTGGACTAGCCCATTTCTAATAATGTGTGTAAGCACCCCAAGGTGAGCTTACCGGGAAGATTCTAGCCTACATCCATCTTCATCGCATGTGCCTCAAAGAGCAGAGCTATCGCGTCTACCCGGGAGAGCTGAGCATGGCATCTCTGCTCCAGCAGAGCTGTCGGGTCTCTCCGGGAGCAGAGCAGAGTCTGACCTCACTTCCTCTTCCGCCCAGAATTCTATTCTGTTTACTCCTCCCATCTATGTTC
>NW_026067914.1:10764996-10789874 GCF_014885135.2 Alexandromys fortis | reverse complement strand
TGAGCATGGCATCTCTGCTCCAGCAGAGCTGTCGGGTCTCTCCGGGAGCAGAGCAGAGTCTGACCTCACTTCCTCTTCCGCCCAGAATTCTATTCTGTTTACTCCTCCCATCTATGTTCTAAGCTGAGGCCAAGCAGTTGGTTTATTATAACTTAACCAATGAAACCAACAGATTGATATATGACACTCCCACATCACCACCCACTCAGTCATGGGCTAAAAAAGAAAAGAGAGGCACATGGGAAAGAGAAAAGTAATATCCCAGAGGCAAAAGGTGGTTGGGAAAATTTAAGATATTATAAGATACTGATATTGAGAAAATAAAATTCTATCTCTCTCTCTTTCTCTTTCTCTTTCTCTGTCTGTCTCTCTCTCTCTCTCTCTCTCTCTCTCTCTCTCTCTCTCTCCTTTGCTCTCCCTCTTACACACACAATTTATTGGAAAGAATTAAAATGAATTTTTTTTTATATTATCACCTAGGTTTCATTTTATTACCTTTAAAATGTCCAAGTATATTATTTCCATAGATATAAAAAGTAAACTTTTAATTGGACCTAATAAAAAAGACTAATCTGGAGAGTTTCAGATATGCTGTGTATTCAAAATAATCGGGAAAGGATAAATACAAAAATTAAAATGCCTATCTAATGACCTGCGCATTCCACTGCAGTGTGCATGAAGAAATGCTGAAATATCAAGACTTCATTGACTCAGCCACATGTATATGAAGAAAATCTGAATGAATCTTGATCTAATCAGGGCATCCTTGAGCAGGAACAGTTAACCATCAAGCCATCTACTGTCTTGGAGAAAAGAATAGAAAGAATTCATAGAAGCAAATGTGTGTACCTTTATGAGAGTGATTTTCTGATCAGAAACCCATTGTCCTATGAGTTAGTGTTGGATTTGTCTCCTACCCCTGCCATTACCCTCACCCAAGTTCTTGCACTTTGCACCTTACTTAGTAAGGTGATAGATATGTGTGCTTTCCTTTAAATACAATGGAGAACATCATTTTGCAACATAGGAAAGATGTCCGTGAAAAAAAAAAAAACTTTATGAGTTGCATGTAAAGATTATTTGGAAGTACCAGCAGAGAATGTAGACCACAGCTAATTATCACCTTCACTGAGGCAGAACCCTTCTCTCCCTGATTGTCACAGTTCATTACAGTTCTAACTTTAATTTTCAGTACAGTTTTTTTTTTTGCCTCAGAGATGATAGCTTTTATTAAACAGTAATATTGTCTACTGAAAATTTAAAGAGATCTCTTTTAGTTCTCTACAATTCTTTATTTCCTGAACCAAATCCTTGTAAAACAAAGCACAATACCTCTTGGGCTCTGGGCTACCTCCATACTTGATATAGATAATCAGTTCATCTCCAGCCTTATTTATATGTTCTAGAAATAATAAGTGAACTGTAGGCTGGGATAACTGAACTCCATTGCCTATAGACTCACTAAGATTGAAAGAATGTCTTTAAAGGAATGTTTTCTACTTGTTCAATCTTCCACTGTTGCTATTGCTACAATTTTCACTCTGCTTTTTTTTTTTTTTTTTTTTTTTTTTTTTTTTTTTTTTTTTTGTAAAAGGTTCATGTTTCTCACTACAACAAATAAGACATGTGCCACATAATGAATAGCCGACCTCACATCCATAAAAGCAAGGGTTCAGGATAGAAAGTAATTTTTGGCATTTTTTCTAATTTGAAATTGTTTTATTTTTCTAATATTTGTATGACCTTTTTAAAAGCCTCTAAAGTACTGATCATACTATATATAGACAGAGAAGTAAGAGCAGATTGATAGCTATTTCTCCTTCCAACATTTGGATAAGCTAAATGGAAAAAGGCATGCTAGATCAGAGAAATTATCTGTGATACATACATCATAAAATTTTGAAATGTATTAAATATACATTATAATTCTTTCCTCTCTTTCCAAAGTAATTTATTGATTATTATTTTATGTGTTATGGATATTTTGTCTGTGCTTGTGTGTAGAAACTGCATGTGTGCAGTGACTTTGTTTTTCACAAAAGGGCTTGAGATTGCGTAAACCTAGAGTTTAAAAATACTGTGAAATTCCATATTATTTGAACCTGGGAACAAAAAACAGGACCTCTAGATAAACAGCAATTTCTCTTATTTACTGAACCACTTTCACAGCCCCTTATTTTCCATCTCAATATTTATTAAATATTAGGCTTGTTTTCCATCTTTATTATCTGTAAATAACTGCATCATTTATTAAATAAAATGTTATGGACAGATTTCACACAACATCCCAATTTGTTCCTACACAAAATCAAGAAAAAGACCTGCCTTCAGTAATCTCCCATCGTAGAATAGAAATGAATTGTCACATGCAGAAACACACATAGAAGCATTTTGAAAATGCATGGAATAAGAAAAAAATTTTTTTCTTTGGAATTACAGACATCAATACTATTTTCTTCACTTAAAATCAAATAATCTCTAACAAACATACATATTTATATTCATGTAAATAATAGGTAGTAGGATTTTCTGTACTCCCAGGGCCCAAATTATGACATGAAGACATACTATTAGTTTGAATACTCAACTTTACTTTAGACATATCCCACTAGTTCTAATAACTTGTTAACCTGCTTCTTTTCATCTTCATTTTGCTACGGGTTTTTTAATTGTCTTTCATTCTGTAAGTCCTACTTTCCTGCTCCTTCCTTTTCTGGCTGGCTGGTGGTTACCCAGCTGCCTAGCTCCTGGCATCATCATTTCTTCCTCCTTTCTTCTTTTTCTTTCTCTTTGAGCCTCGGCTCCTCCATCGACCTACTATCTCTGTCTAGCAGTCCCCAGTATACCCCCTTCCTAGATATTGGCCATGTAGCTCTTTCTTAGACCAATACAGTGCCTTATGCAGGCAAGGTAAACACATGCAACACACCTTTCACAGTTATACAAATGCAAAACATCTTTCCAGAGCTAAATATCTATCACACAGAATAAAAAAGAAGCATAGTTTACATAGTTAAACTAATATTCCATGACATAAACAAACACAGCACATCTTTACATAGTTCAGCTAAAATCCTGCAATATAAACAAATGTAATACAAATTTACATAGTTAAGCTAATATTCCACAATAATTATATTTCTAAACTGTCATATTCACATGTTAGATAATACTTTTCTCAGTTTATATGATTGATAGCACACATATCTGAAACTTATTGGATAATAATAAGCCCTATTTTACACATGTTCATTTTTTAAAATACGTTGGTATTTCAATATAGAATATCACTGACTACCTTCCCTGAATTTCTACTGCAATTAAAGACTATGTTGAGCAAGACACTGGAAAACAGTTTTACAGAAGGATTTCCTGTTAAACAATGCAAACATATAGTCATTTAAATAAGGTGACTGTCTTCTGAATAGCACTTTCTTGAACCAATTAGAGTAACAGCTCAGTGTACAAGGGTGTTTGGCCCTAAATCTGATAATCTAAATTTGACTCCTGGACAAAATATAGTGAAGAATTCTTATAAATTTTTCATATCCACCCTATTGAAAGATATCTGCCTATATACTTCCACTCCCAACTTGCTAAATAAATGAACAAAAATAATAGTTTCCTTATTTTATTTAATTTGAGAAAATATGTATATTTTAAAAGTCTTTATTAAATAACTTGAAAACAAGAAATTGAGAGTCAATAAATATGATCTTATCAGAAAGCAATTAAACAATTGCTTTCATGCAATTAAACAATTACTACTGGCGGTTTAAAGAATTATATGTTGTGGGAATTTATGGCTATAGATTCTGACATTTCTTGGAGACACAGTCTCATAGAAAACTCCCTGGTCATATGACCCTTACAGTTTTTCCAAGTTCCCTAATGGAATGATCCTAGAACCTTAGGTGCTGGAGTTGTGCCATACATGTTTGCAACATAAAATGCTGAAACGTGAACTGAACAATTACAACAATTATAGGCACACTAAGATGTATAGGGAAGATCCATGTAGTCTCAGCACTACACATAGACCTAGTGTCATTCAAGGAAAAGTGAAAGAAAAAAAAGTTTTCCCCAGAGAAAAGAATATGGACTGATTATCCAATATGAACACACACATACACACATACACTCACAACTGATGATCAGAAACCATGTTGTCTGTCACCAGGAGTATTAAAAAGTTTTAAAAAAAACTTAATTTATTACAACACATATAAAAATACTAACATCACAGGTAGAATCAATAGTAAAAGGGAACTCACAATTATATGTATTGATTCACACACAAAATTGTTCTATAGTGAACAGAGACCCATTTCACATTTCCTCAACAATTTCAGGAATATCTTTGTTACCAGCACTAAAATAAATGCTATGTCTATCAAGAGAGTAGCTTTACTATATGGCAGCTAATTTTCTTTGTATTTAATTATGATATCTTACAGAGGTCTTCTGTTTTTATTTCAAATAATAGCTTAATTTTTCATTAAGTTTTTAGAACACAGTTTGATTTTGCATTATATACTAGTGATCTTTAAATAAAGACATTGCATGTCGGCATTAAAATGCTCCATCTGGGAAAAAAATTGAAGTTGAGAAAAAAAGATAGGTACATTCAAAATACTCACTGGGGGTGGAAATTAAGTGGTCACGCTTTAAGAATTTTTAGTACTCTGTGGTTTCTGTTTCAAAACAAGCTATATGGAGATAGCAAGATGAAAATTCTTTTCAGTATCAATGACTTCATTCCAGCATTTGAATACACTGCTTTCTCTGAAGTAGAAAACTGCTAGGAAAACAAGATCAAATGGTAGAAATCATGTTATTAGATATAGTAACACATTGAAAATACTGGAAAAAATATTCATGTGATAGGAGATTATGATTACTACATGTTCAGTCATAATTGCATGTTAAATTAGTCTTTGAAGGAAAATATCTCCAATCATTTTATTTATTTAAATAATAGCATGATCTATGTACTTATTTATATGCTATATCATATATACCAGAGTAGAAACTGAAATGATTTAAATAATTCACTCTGTACTTAGAAATATCTAAGACACCCAAAATACAGTTTTTTAAATTTTTTATCATTGGCAATTAGATTAGATTAAATAACTTAATTTACATTTTATTAGCATGATTATTAATGTAGTAAGAATCTACCATAGTACCTTAAGTATTCCATGAGAAAAGTGTTACATTATAGCAGGCCCCACACTCTTCAAAAGGAATACTAGATACCTATTCTGTACTCTGGGCAGCATGGTTATGCGTCATCTATTTAGATACCATATGTTTTTTTTTTCAGAAAGTAAATAGGAATATTTTCAAAATATAGTTATTTTTATCAATAGACATTTCAATGAGCATCACAGTTCTTGAAGATATAAAACAGTAAATGGGTAGATTACTAGTTGGCTAAAATGTAAACCATTCATTTCCCCCAAGGAATGATTTCATTCTCATGATGAGAGTAATTTACTGTGTTCTAGGTCATTCACATGCTGCTACATAGACTTCTAGACAGATTTCCTAAAATTTAGATTTCCTGAAAATCTTAAGATTTTCCTCTAGTCAAGAACTGTAGCAGTGTACAGTACTTCCTGGCCTAATATTTAATAAGGAACTCACAGTGAGACAGTTTTTTATGAACGCTGTCAATTCTCTATCCCCTTAGGGCCCTACAGACCCTCAATCTTTTCTTTCATGACACACACACACACACACAAAATGTTCCTAGAATTTCTTTGGAATGATACATTTCTCAGAAATGATAAAGATTAATTTGTCTTGAAGAGTGACAGAAGAAAATAATGTTACTTAATCTGGAATTAATTTGATAGTAAATATCAGATAGAATGATAGGAAGTGCCAAAACAGGAAGACAATTTTATTTAAAGCTGTAATACTCCATGAGATGATTTCACAAATTAATTTATATAATGAATAGAAGGATTTCAGAAACTTAATACATTATTTTATTCTGGCTTCTTCGATCATTTTCAAAGAAATCTTTGATATGTCAAGCTGCATTTCTTGGTAACTCACTGCAGCTCTCTGGTAGTGCTAACTCAGATGACAAGAACACTCTCACGGCAGGTGATCAAGGTTACATTACTATTGAGTTATTTCTCACTCCTGGTGCTATGAAGAGTCATGGTAGCAAGAATGATGGTTTCTCCCCACACTTATGTACCATTACCTTGAGTGGGAAGACACAGGGGCAACCCAGGTCGACAAGTTTGACATGTATATTTTTATCTTTATTCAACTCTGCATATGACTTCTTTCATCTGAGAAAAAGCCAATATGATATATATCCCTGAAACTTATATCACAGCGTGACTATGTAAATCTCATGTTTAAACTTAATTATAAATATGGAATTAGTTTTTTTATGTCTTATAACTTAGATGATAGAATGAATACATTCAGATCCAGACCAATGCTTTCTATACTTTTGTTCATTTAAAACTAGATGGGCCAGCAATGTTGAAGCTGTCAGGCTCTCAAGATTATTAAAAGAAAAAAAAAGAAAATCAACCAGAGAGAAATATTACCATACAGGGAAAAGGAAAGAACAGATTTTCTTAAAGAAGAAATAAAGGTGAAAGTTTACACCTTTCCTCTTTATTCAAGAAGCATACAGAACAATAAATAGACTGGATCAAAAAAAAAAGCATCCCCTCGCCATATAATAATCAAAACACAAAACATACAGAATAAAGAGTGAATATTAAGAGCTGCAAGGGAAAAAGGTCAAGTAACATATAAAGGGAAACCTATCAGAATTACACCCGATTTCTCAATGGAAACCATGAAAGCCAGAAGGTCTTGGATAGATGTGCTGCAGACACTAAGAGAGCATGGATGCAAGCCCAGACTACTATACCCAGCAAAGCTCGCATTCACCATTGATGGAGAAAACAAGATATTCCAAGATAAAAACATATTTAAATAATACTTAGCCACAAACCCAGCCTTACAGAAAATACTAGAAGGAAAACCATAAACCAAGGACGCCAACAACACCCACAATAACACAAGCATCTAACAACCCTCGACCAGCACAACTCAAAGAAGGGAAACACACAAACACTACCACCAAGAAAAAATAACTGGAGTTAGCAACCACTGGTCATTAATATCACTTAATCAATGGACTCAATTCACCTATAAAAAGGCACAGGTTAAGAGAATGGATACAACAACAGGATCCAACATCAGGTTAACTGATGTTTCAAAACTGAGACATAATTTATGATTCTGACAAGACCAATTTATTTAGAGACTAGGTGGAAGCTATGTAAAACTTGAATTTTCAAAGAATATTAGAAATAATTTGAAAGAAGATAACCTTAAAATTATTTTATAGATATCTCAAGAGGACAGATAGATTAACAATGATAGTAAACTTAACTCTGTGACAACATTTTGGAATAGAAGAGAAAGAGAGAAAATTGTATTGCTGGGTAATAGGAAATGTGCAAGAGGAAGCTGGACGTGCTAAAGAAAGTAGCTAGAAAGCTTGGATTGGCATTGTTCTTTACACAAATCAAGGTAGTATCATTTGCAGATAACTGACTCAAAGGCGAAAAGTTTTGTCAGGGATGACATGGTGAAAGAAGAAATGCAACCTAGTGTGCATTAATAGTTAAAAGAGGTGTGATTTTTTTTCTTACAATATTCTCATTAGTGTAATGACAATAGTTGAAATGTTTTGGCTGGCATTCTTTACTATTCTAGTGATTGGAAAGTTTTACTTTATAGTTAAAAAGTTACTGATAACTTCACTTGACTAAGAATTGCAAATCTTTAGCATGACTTCTAATAACAAGCAATGTTTTGCAAAACTTATGAAATTAAGTAATATTATGGCAGAATGATTATGGCTGTAAGTGCTACTAACCTTGTCCACAAGAAAATGAAAACAGCATGTTCAACATTTTTAACTTGTTTGTTTCTTGCATGTATGTGTGGCTTTTTTGTGTGTATAAAATAAAAGTATATAACATTCTATAATCTTTAGAGGAGACAATAACATACACTTTGAATGATATATGTGGATTACAATTTCTATCTACTCTTCACAATCCCATTCCACTTCACTCTCTGTGATGGTTTGTATGAAAGTGGCAACCATAGGCTCATAGACCTTTCAAGAAATGACCTAGTAAGATTTCCGAATTTATCTCATGGTTAGCTTTTGCTTTCCTACTTAGTGTGCATAAACAGATTTCATAATGGTATTTTGTCTGGTAAATTTAAGAATAAATACAATGAATATTTTAGTACCATTTAATAGGGTAGGCCTTCTGGGATGACAAGCAGTAATTATGTTAACAAGCATATAAAATTTCAACATGAATAAAAAAACATTAGCTTCAGTATTATAGTTTTTTAAACTCATGTTGACTAAGAAAGACTACAAATTCAGAAATAGAGCTGGGTTGACTATTTTCTTATATATTTTGTGCTTATTACAGAATAATAATAAATATTTTACTCCTTTATATAAGTGTAATAATGTGGTTCCATATGCTGAGGAAGAAGAGAGGGAGAAGGGGAGAGTGGGGGAGGGGGAGGAAAATGGGAGGCGGGGGCAGAAATTTTTTCAATAAAATAATAAATAAAAAATAAAAATCATACTTTTTGACTTCTACTTTTCACTCTGGACATTCTTGTTGGGGTCCAGCCTCAACGGGGCTCACATGCTCCAGCGTATTGGCATATTTATTAGATAAATTAAATATGAGGAAAAGCGATACAAAAGGAATGCAAAGGCATGGGATAGAGCAGGGAGGGCCATCCAGTGAATATTGAATATGCCTGTATTTATTTTATTTTCCATATGCTTATATATCCCAAACCAAAAATAGCAGAAGGAAAAGGACTGCTTCAACATTACACAAAGAACAAGCAGAGTAATTATTTTTCTATTAAAATATGCCCTTCAAAATGGCTAGAAATACTCCAAGTAGTTTGTATTTCCAAAATCTAGTGATTTTAGATCTTATCCTATTGTGTTTGCACTGTAGGCTGCCTACCAGTCAGACATTATTGGTATGCATATTGTCTTCTGATAGCCTAGGAATGTGCTTTAGCTTGTAAAGCACTGGGAAGACGGTTCACAGTTTCACCATGTACTTTGAAATCAACACTGCAGAGTACAATAGAAGTCATATCTATGTACTATAAATTTTAATCCTCCTGAAGATTAGATCTATTATTTACCTGGTAACATTTATAAAGTTTAACAAAGATATACTTCTTAACACACACACACACACACACACACACACACACACACACGGGGAAAGATTTAGCATGTCTGACCTTGTGGCTTTATGGTGGCTCTCTCTGACTCTTCTTTTTTCCTCCTAGAATTTAGTTCTGTCTACTCTGCCTACCTAAGTTCTGCACTATCAAAAGGCCAAGGCAATTTTTTTTTATTCAACCAATGAAATCAACACATGAACAGAAGGAGCCCCTACAGCATGAAGTAATCAATAAACTTTGGATACTATCACTCTGGTAAAAACCACCTTTTCTTTTTTCTCCCACTGACTTTAAATTCACCGAGTAAGGTAGACAACCTAGTTAGGGAATGCAAGAACATGTTTACTTCTGTCTCCTCTTTACGGGGATTACAAGTACGTATCAATAGAGCTGATTTCATTAGTAGGTTCTACTGATCAAACTCGGTGTTCATGTTTTCATGGCGTGCGCTTTGCCAAGACATCTCAGAACAAAGTTTTCAATTAATAATTTGAAATTCTAGAATGTTTCCTCACTCTCAGTATTATAATAAATCTGAAATATAGACTTATATGGACTTTATTCTACAAGGAGTCATTATATGTTAATGTTACTACTATTGCTAAGTACGTAGATACCAACAAATCGATGGAATTGATGTTTAAAGGAAATGCAGATTAATGCTACATAAAATCCCATATTTAAAGATATTTTATATATTAAAATAAACCAAAACACTTATATGTGTTTTGTAATATATAATCAATTGTTAAAATACTAATTAATATATAATTACATAAAATATGTAGTAAATTTTATTATATATCTGTATGTGTGCGTGTATTTCTACCAAAAAAGTTAGTGCTTCAAACATCTTACTCTATACTTAGATCAAAATTAAGTTCACTTTTCTTTTAATTATGTATTAGAATTCTCTTACAATTCAATCTACTGACATAAATCTGTACATTACCATTTGTATATTTGGTCATATTATATCAAGTATGAATCAGGTCATTCCTGTTATACTGTAGGTATAGATAAAAATGCCCAGAATTTTTTAGAATGTATGCTCATGGTAAAAGATCAAATGAAGAATAGTTAAATGACTGTTATGAGATGTATTTTAAAAGTCTATATGTGTGAACAGTTGGTCCTTAGCTGGTGACATTTCTTTTTGAGACTTTTCTCTTCGGTTTGAAAGAGCTGAATTACTAATGTCTAAGCACATGGAAATTGAAGATTGTGGTTGTTATAATAATAGTGCTCCCATAAGCTCATGTTTGAATACTTATTCCAAATTGAAGGAACTGTTTTGAAAGAATAAGATTGTTGGATCATGGTAGGTTTATCACTGGAGGACGATTTTGGTTTTCCAGTAACTTCTGTCATTACCAGTTTGCTCTTGATTCATATTTGTAAATCAGGATGTGCACTCTCATCTACTGATTTATAATCATGTCTGCCTGATTGCCTTCATCCCAGCATGCTTCTAGCCACAGTAGTGTGTGACCTGTGGAATTTGAAGCTCCAAATACACCACTCATTCCTTCTCTAAATTGCCTTGGTCAGGGTATTTTATCACAGCAAGATAAAAGTAGCTAGGGCAAAGAATGGAGATGGAACTGTTTTCCTTTGCTTTCTTCTTCATACATCCCTAATATGTCAGGAAGTGAGGAATCCCATTCATAGATTTTTATTACAAAGGAGCCACCCACTAACATGCCTTCTTTGTTGTATAGTAATACATACCTCCAAACTATAGAACAGCATAAACCCTTTCTCCATTAAGTTGCCTGTTTCCAGCTATTTAGTCATAATTAAGAGAAAAGTGACAACACAATAATCATTCCAAAAAGGAGCACAAGCATGACAATTTGCTGTGGTCCAGCGGCAGCCTGGGTTCAGGTACTGAGACTGGGAAAAGGCATAGATGCATAGAAATAAAATAAATTTTCCAACCACCAGATGAGTTTCACACAGGTGGCCAGGGACGTATAGCTCCAGCTGTCTTTATGCATCAGAAACAATCATAGTTATTCACACTAACAAACAAGTTTTTCCCATCCTCCAACTTAACCTCCAGCAAAAACAAATATGTCAAATATGCTTTTTTTTCCCCACTTTTACATCAAAACATCTTTAAATTCAAAACAGCACTTCTCATTTTGCTAGCTTGGCCAAATACCAAGCCAGGTACATCATGTTTTTACAAAACTAAAGATGATAAACATAGCCACATATTTTCAAGAACACTATCGTTGAAAACATATTTTCAGAAATAGAGGTGAATTGCTTCTGATCCCATCAGCACTGAATTAAACACAGCTCCTGGGGTCTGAAGTGACAGCTGGCATCCTCATACGAGAAATCTGAGAAACATCGGCTCTCAAAGAAATTTAGGGGAATATACTTGAGAAAAAAATGGGGTTTCCAAAAATGATCATATTAGTTCCATGAATGATTGACAAAATGATACTAAAAACATCCAATAGAATCATCAATATTGCTAGAGAGAAAAAAGCATGCAGGCCACATGGTCCCAGTAATTCTACCCTTTCCCGTAGGCCAGTGTTCCTTTCTAAGTGAGATTGTCCCCATGGGTTTCAGCCTCATTTGGAGACCCACTGGACAAGCACTCATATACTGTGCTGATGGTAGGTTGCACAGCTCCCAACACTAATTGATGAAGCTCAGTTTGGTACCATATTTTCAGGAATAACAATCCTTCAGCTGCCTTTGATGTTGACTATGCAAGGTGACCAGATAGGGAAATAAATTTTTAAAGAAAAGAGATGGGTTGTTTTTGGACTTCGCACAGGACAGGGTACCCTGCCCTCTCTTAGGACTGTAGGAGAAGGAGGGAGGGTGAGTGGGGGAGCGCTAGGGAAATGGGAGGAGGGGAGGAATTGGAAATTTTGAGCGGTATTATTTATAAAGCAATTTAAAAAAATAAGGGAGACAGGGGAATTTAAGGCTGATTGTAGTCAAATAGGATATTTGTTCCAATCAAACAAACAGGAACAAGCAGAATATCGTAAACAGTTGAATAATTTCTTAATTCTGTTTTATTTCTTGTAATAAAATTATGAAAAATAGAAATATAATCTAACTATGCAGCTCTGAGTGGTTACAAATAGATATGTAAACCTGGCAAATCTTACATTAAAAGATATCTGCCTGCCTCAGCATCTTGTGTACTATATGAAAGGCATATGCCACTATTCTTAGGTTTATTTAACTTTGCTAATTCATTAAGTCAAATTATTTCCTCCCAAATGTGAGTAGGTGAGGGGATCATCCACAGTAGCATGGTAAACATATATAAGTGTTCTCACCCTACAGTAAGAACAATTGTTTTGGTCCCACCTGCTATCAATTAATAGTGATTCAGTAAGTGATAGAGTAAGAGTCAGAACAGGTGCCAGCAATTTGTGTGAATCCACTTTACTAGTCTTCCAAAGATAACTAGAGAATGGCTAAGCACATGACTGCAGTAGCTGTGTCTTCTACAAAATCAAAAATTATGTAATACCTCTTTCATCTTGCTCATTTCTCTCTCTCTCTCTCTCTCTCTCTCTCTCTCTCTCTCTCTCTCTCTCTCTCTCTCTCTCTCTCTTTCAGTAAGACGCTTTCTATCTGATTGTCTTTTTTTTTCTTTTTAACTCCTTCTTTATGACGTTTCCTGAATTATGGAAAAGCTTTGGGAGTTGTAAAGGGGTCTCATTTAGGGATGCAGTATCAGTGCACCACACTTGGTCAATTGTACATTTGTGCATTGATTGCTGCCCAGTACACAAAGAAGCTTTTGATCAGTGTTGACAGTAGGCTAGATCTATGGTTATATAAAAATATTTAGCAGGCAATTTTACAACAAGATCCCACACTGACAACAACAAAATAAGGGGCATGCATGTACAAAATTATCTAAGAATAATACTCAGAATTCTACCAAACTTTCAAAGAACAGCTAATACCAATACTCCTCAAATTATTTTACCAAATAGAAATAGAAGGAACATCATAAAAATTGTTTCTATGAGATCACAGTCACCCTGATAGCCGAACCACTCAAAGAAACAAGAAAGAAAGAGGATTATAGAACAACTTCTCTCATGAACATTGATGCAAATATGTTCAAAAGACACTTGGCAAACTGCATCCAGGGACATATCAAAAAGATCATCCACCATGATTGAGTATACTTCATTAAAGACATGCAGGGATTTTTCAACATACAAAAATCTGTCAATGTAAATGACCATGCAAAAAATTGGAAGAACAGAAACATAATCTTTTAATTAGATGCTGAAAAAGTCTTTGACAAAATCTGACACCTATTCATGATGAAAGTCTTTGAGAGGTCAGGGTCACAAAATACATACTAAGCATTATAAAAGCAATAATTGCTAACATCATATTAAATGGAAAGAAACTCAAAGCAATCATATATGTATATGTTAGTGTCCCATTTTGGATGTAATGTTAGGGCATACATATATTGCATATACCATATACTNAAAAGACTGCTTAATAGCTAGGTTATTTTATGAGGGCTGTGAAATTTTAAGAGAAATTTGAAGTTACTAAAATTTGCTACCCAATAATATTTTGCTGTTTTGAAATATGTAAATATAAGTAATACACTGTTTTCACCGTTTCATTGTTATGAAACCTGAAATTATAGAGACAAGATATTTATTTTGTGTTTTTTGTTTCTTATGAAATATCTTCAATGTGAAGGGCACTATCGTGTAGTATTTATTGACTAAGATATCTTCCTGCAGCAACCCTTATGTACAGTGAGCTGATTTTATTTGATAGCGAGAGATTTGTTTAATTCAAATATTCAAAATTGTAAAAATTAGTGGACTTTAGAATTATGGAGCAAACATGCATGTCTAGTAAACATATTTGAATGAATAGATGAAACAATGTTTGAATTGTTACATAAACTGGAAATAACATTTAATAATAAATGCTAAAAAACTCAGGAAGTTTTTTTTTCTTTCTTTTTAGTTTTTGTTTATTTTTTCTTACATCCCATCCTCTTCTTCCAGTTCCATCACTCTATCACCCCCCCATTCGGTCCTACTCATTTATTTCTCTTCAGATATAGACAGAACTTCCATGGATATCAGCCACTCATAATTTATTGAGTTGCAATGAGATTAGGCACCCGCTCTTCAATTAATTCTGGATGAGGCCTTCTGGTAGGAGGAATGGGTGAACTGTGCTACAGTCCACAAACCCAGAAAATCTAAGTAATAAAGAGGGCCCATGAACCACGAATCTCACTGTGAAAGGGAAATAAAAATGCCTTTGGCAATGGATGTAGTTGGGGGTTCTGGAAGAATGAGGGGATTGGGGAGAACAGGTGGGAGATGATAGATACACAGTGTACTCGGAGAGACTACTGGAAAGTGGGAACATCTCTGGAATGATCTATAAGCCTAGAGAAATTGAAATACTCAGAAATTCTTGAAGGTGGCCCTACCTAATACATGTTAATCCAATAGGGGATACTTGACCTAAACTGGACTACTCCTGTAACCAGACAAGTTGTTCAAGGGAGGGACTGGGGAACAACCCCTTCACCCTACAGTTGTCCTGCTACAAGATGTGCTTGAGTGAGTATGGTATAGAGATTATTGGAGTAATCAACTAATGACTGATACAGTTGGATACCCATATCTTGAGAGGGGGCTCACCCTTCAGGACCAGGACACAGAGGCAGGATACCCCAGAGACCTAAGACAGAAGCTAACACAAATACCAAAAAATAAGTCAATGGGATGATTCCTAATGATATTCTGCTTTACTCACATACTGGTGCCTGGCTCAACTGTATGAAGAGAGGATTCCTTTAGCAACGGATGGAAACAGAAGCAGAGATCCACAGTCAAACAGTAAGTGGACTTTGGAAATCTTGGAAGAGGTGAAGAACTGATGTTAGGACCAAAAAGCTTGATGCATACCACAAGAAAACCACAAGATCAAATGTGACTACAAACATAGGTAGTCACAGAGACTGAAACAACAACCAGGGAACCTGTATGGGACTGACCTAGGCCCTCTGCATATGTTAAGGTAACTTGTTCTCACTTGAGACTCCTAACAGTGAGAGCAGGGGCTGTCTCTGAAGTTTATAGTTGCTATATCTTTATGAAATGCTGTGTTATAATCACAGATAACAACAAATTTCAGTTTCCCCTCCTTTGGTCAGTTCTCCACCACTCAACACTCATAACATAACATTTCCGTGATTTCTTTCTTAAACTACAGTATGCATATTTATTAGAAATGAGCAAAGAGTACTTCTGACATTGTGTGAGTTTCAGATTTCCCCTCATTTCAGAGTTGTTTTGCACTCTGGCAGTTGAAGGAATCATCTTCCACTATATATAATATTCTCCTGTGTCTGTTAGAGATTCAGGGAACTGAAAAAGCAGATTTTCTCCTCTGTATTCTGGCAATATTAGTCAATGAATTCTTTCTTTTCTTCTCTTTTCGTTTCAAGACAGTGTTTTTTAAGGTTGCCTTTGCTGTTTCGGAACTCATTCTGTGGACCAGGCTAGCTTTGAACTCACAGAGATCCACTTGGCTCAGCCTCCTTTTTGCTGGGATTAAAGACACACAAAATTATCCCCCTATCTTTTTTTTTAATATTTATTTATTTATTTATTATGTATACAATATTCTGACTGTGTGTGCCTGCAGGGCAGAAGAGGGCGCCAGACCTCGTTACAGATGGTTGTGAGCCACCATGTGGTTGCTGGGAATTGAACTCAGGACCTTTGGAAGAGCAGGCAATGCTCTTAACCTCTGAGCCATCTTTCCAGCCCCCCCTATCTTTTTTAAAAAAAATAATTTTTTAATCATACATCTCTGGGTTCTTTCTTCAGATTCATAAATCTTCTGGCCTTCAAAATGAGTCTCTGACAAAGTATCATTTTCTTTTGCTATTTTCTTTTCCTCTTTCTTATAATATACACTCAGATATGCTTTATATAAAATTGGTCTCTGTACCTGTGTATACATTGAAAATTTATTTCTTAAAACCTAGTTCATGCTTAACAAGTCAAAGGAGATTAACCTCAGTACCTTTTATCTTCTTCTTTCTTAACTATTCCGATGTGGAAATATTATCTTTTCCTGATGTCATAAACAGGAATGGCATGAGAAAATAAGCATATAAATATAAGTTAATAATTCATAGGAGTACAAATTTTATGACTAAACTTCTAACCGATTTATTATATTCAAACATGTTTCAATAGAAGATAAGTATTAGTCTTGACATGGATTTATTACTGATTTCAACAATGATCAGCCATTGAACAGAGTATGGGTAAATATCTTGCCATCAAGTTGACTGAAGGCCAGTAATTACTTTCTCTTTAGTTTATGTCATACCACTCCTTAAAAATTAAATAGCACGTAAATTATTCTCTATTTCCAAGCATTTTAACAATATGTTAATGCATCTGACAGATTTAATATTCTATACTTCTCCTAGTAATGTCAGGACTCAAATATATCATGCTATTTCCTGTCCTTCATCTCTTCTGTTAGCTCCCACCATCTTCTCTGTTCATATACAAGGGCCTTATAAAAATTCTTATCAAAATCAATAGAAATATTCCATAGTTTTTCCTGCACATCTAAGTAGAAAAAATTATTCAACCAGATCTAAGTTTTTACCTAATAAATAATAAAAACAGAAGAATTTCATTTTTGTTTGCAATTTATCATTTTTCCAACATGTGATGCATAAATATCATCATGTAATTACTGCATCAAGAAGGTGAGGCAGGAGGACCTGATAGTCACAGAGAATACAAGGGTACTCTCTGCTGCAAGTGGCATGATTTTCCCTAAAAGATAGAAAAAACTTCTTAATTAATAGCAAATAAATAATTCCCACATTGGTATAAAAATTTTTACATTAAGTCAACTCTATTTTATATAAAATTGGTGACTACTTGTTGCTAAAATAGCATTTCCAAATGAAGATCATTGGTAACAAGTTTCAAATGATGAAAATTTTTATAACAGTTGCTATAATTTTATAATAAAAACAAGAAAGTTTAGTTTTATGGTGTTTTCCTGTACCTAGAATTCTTTTCATTCTTCAGAAAAGAATTTCATTCAGTTAAACCATGTCGCATTTAAATATTCTAAGCCATGACCAGTCTAAGACTGTTAGATGATATACACGAGTTTTAGGAAAGTACTTTAGATTGGCTAATTTGTCAAGCCGTCACTGTTGTTTGCTATTTGGACATCTCAGCAAAACATATGCAAATAAAACTCCCATCCATTTTCATGAGTAAGTGACAAATGTGTGTGTTGTCTTAGTGTCCATTCCTCCTCATCCTCACCTCAGCATTATTCGTCAGTATTTCAAAGTTTGAGTAACAGAAGCCATATCACAGAAAAATGGCCAAAACCTCCAGTACATATAAATAATCCACAGTAAACTTCAAAGCAGTTTTATAAGCTTCATTTTCAAGCTTTCATGGGCTGTACCGTTTATCATATACTCAGTGGTGAGTAAAATATACAGATATCATATAAATCAACAATTCTTTTAATTTATAATATGACTTATGCAATATAATGCTTATAAGCATATGATCCCAGTAGAAATTTTGCATTTTAAAACTAATATATTATTTCTTTACCTCAAAGTGTTCTGTTTTGAATGTGTCTCTTATGTTCTTGTTATAACTCTCGCCATGTTAAAAAAAAAGTAAAAATCCATTCTTAACTTGAAGGACTGACAACATAAGGAAGACAATCTAGCAGGACAAATATTTATGTCAGAAATTATAATCCCATTGGCATACAGAAAAAATTAAGGATGATTACTAAAATCCAACATACTATGTTAAAATTTTGAAATGATCCTTTCATTTAGGTGCATTTCTCATCTTTATTACCTCTGAAGACAAAAATGGCAGTATGAGTTATTCTGTCCAAATACATGTAACTGCAGAATAAAAACATGTCTAATTTGAAGAAGTTTTAAGTACACACACATACATATACACATATATGTCTATATAGATATCACATATATAAATATACATGAATATATTTATACATATGTGTGTACTTACATATACTTGTATCTACATGTACATATATATTTTAAGAGGGCAAATGGAGAAGCCATAATGTTCCCAGAAAAACACACAATTTTATTCAAACTGAGATTATATATTCAAATTATAAAATACTGAATATTCCTTCCCCATTTCTTTATCTCTTTATTCTTCTTTGAGGTGTACAATAAAATAGATCTGACTGTACCCTTCATGATATAGGAAATACTGAAATAATATATATTTTTGTAATAAGCAAGTTTAGCACATTGGTAATTTGTGTATACAAACAGATATCATTCAGGAATATTTGAGAAAGTGAGCATGTGAGAAAAAAAGTAAATCCTTGCTAAACCTGTTAAACCAGCAGATCTTTTGGTGTTAAAGAATTATAATGGAAAAGCTACTCTTTCCATCCCACCCCCAAACTGACCTATTCTGCAACCTTGGTGGAACTCCGAAACACAACTTGCTACAATACAGAATGGACCAAGAGGTGAGTGACCAGCCATACAGCAGGATACCCCATTGCTAGGACTGCCACAATGGGGCAAAATGCTGGGCTCCTCACCCAACAGCCTTGGTTTCTCTACCCAACCAGCAAGAAAGTTTCTTGCAAGTAGGCTGCTCCAATACCCATCCCCATCAACCAGACTCTCTCAAGCTAAATGGTCCCATCCCAACCCCAAACTTGCCTGTCCTCAGTGGAATGCTAAAACACAGCTTGTTACAATACCGAGAGGACCAAAAAAAGAATTTCATACTGAGAGAACCAAGAGAGGAACTCTGAAGCACATGTTGTGACTGCACAGAGTGGACCAAGAGAGTGACCCAGGAGAGAAGATTATGAGAGCAGGCTAAAAGTGACCTCAGTGGCTCCCTGAGACATAGATATTAACAGTACAAAGCAGACCACGAAAAATTCCCAAACACTCAGACAGCCACTGTCATGATTGGACCAAGAAGAAAGGGCACTGTCAGCATCAATTGAAGGAAGCGATGGGTAGATGCCAATGCAAGAATTCATCCAACAACGTAAGAAGCAACATGGTAACACCAGAACCTAGTGGTCACACAACAGGAAGAATTGATCTTCCTAACCCAGAAAAAGCAGAAGAAAACAATAAATGTAACTTTATAAAGATGATGGAGACCTTTAAAGAGGAAATAAAAAAAAAACTCCTTTAGAGAAATGAAAGTAAAGACAAACAAGAAATTAATATATTCCTCAAAGAAAACCTTAAAAAAATGCTATCATGTATGTCGTGACATTGGTATCCTTTGAACATTCTCCAGATGGGTTCTTCTGCAAGAGACCTATTCAAATCTGAACCCATTTACTACACATCATGGAATTAGGTGCCCCTCATGAGTGTGTGGCCTTTGAGGACACGAGTTTCTCATAGGAATATACTTAATAGTGACTGCAAAATATTTCTTCTTCAGTGCTGTAAATAATCCTCCTATACTCCTGTAAGCAAATCCCAATTCCAATCATTGGTTTACCAAATAACTAGGAAACTTAACATTTATTTGGCATTCTAGGAAACTTAAAATATGTTTTCTATGAGTTTGTAGTTCTCTGTCTCTAAGTGTTTGTGTGTTTGGATTGATGCGTAGAAATTTACTCTGTGATAAAAATAACAAGTTTTTAATGACTTAAGATATTTAAAATAAATTTTTAGGGGGAGGCAAATATTGTATTCAAAAAGGAAGCTCTATGAGCTCAGGAAACAAAAAACCTATTGGTTTCAGGAAGTTTAAAACTGACGAGTTTCATTATGCTCTTTGTTCCTTAAGCCAGAAGGGCTCCTAAAAGACACAGTCAAAACAGCCAAGATGCCTGGAAAAGCTACTCTCCAGCCTGAGGAGTGGCCTCCAGATATTGCAGTTCGTTACAGGTTTTCAGTTTAAGTCGGCTCGGATCCATGCTTTGGTAGTATATGGTGCTATGCCTGCCTTTGAGACATTTCTTATTCTGAAAGAAAACCATAATCTATACTCTTATAATTAACTACAAAAAACTCATTGGTTCACAGCGTTGGACTTTGGTGACATCCTTACTACAATTTGTCATCTGTACTTTATTTGTGATAAATAGATATTTGTTTCTGGCTGCCCAGGAGCAATATCACAAGACACTAACTGAATAACATTAATGTGGATTTAACTATTGATTCAGATACGGTCTAACAATACTGAAAAACCATTTAGTGTGTATGGAGAGAGGGCTGTGCCTATAAACTTGTATATATGTACACCACTGTATGTACATGAAGTTCAGAAAACAACTCATGGAAGGTGAATCTTCATTCTACTATTTGGTTTTAGTGATTAAGCTCAGGCCTTCAGGCAATCCACACATTAATTCATCACACACACACACACACACACACACACACACACACACACACACACACACAAGAACACATGGGGAACCCCTTCCTCCACAGCCTCTCCAGCAGAGGCTATCATCGGTGTTTTTGATTTTAGCGATTCTGACGGGTGTAAGATGATATCTCAAAGTTGTTTTGATTTGCATTTCCCTGATCGCTAAGGAGGTCTTTTGGCCATTTGAACTTCTTTTGAGAATTCTCTGTTCAGTTCAGTGCTAGAGTGGCTTCCAGGAGCCCAAGGCAATGTCCCCAGTTAGTCCCTTGGGAAGCTGACGATAGGGAACCTGAAATGACCCTATCCTATAGCAATACTGACGAATATCTTCCATATCACCATAGAACCTTCATCTGGTGATGGATAGAGATAGAGACAGAGACCCACACTGGAGCACTGGACTGAGCTCCCAAGGTCCCATTGAAGAGCACATGGAGGGAGAACACAAGCAAGGATGTCAGGACCACGAGGGGTGCACCCACCCACTGAGACAGTGGGGCTGATCTATTGTGAGCTCACCAAGGCCAGCTGGACTGTGACTGAAAAAGCATGGGATAAAACCGGAGTCTCTGATCATGGCGAACAATGAGGGCTGATGAGAAGCCAAGGACAATGGCACGGGGTTTTGATCCTACTTCATGTTCCGGCTTGGTGGGAGCCTAGCCAGTTTGGACGTTCATCTTCCTAGACATGGACCTTGGACTTTCCACAGGGCAGGGAACCCTGACTGCTCTTTGGACTGGAGAGGGAGGGGGAGAAGAGTGGGGGGAGGGGGAGAGGAGTGGCGGGAGGGGGAGAAGGGTGGGAGGAGGGGGAGGGAAATGGGAGGCTGGGAGGAGGCGGAAACTTTTTTTTTCCTTTTCTCAATAAAAAAAAAAGAACACATGGGGAGAGAGAGAGAAAGAGAGAGAAGAACAAAATCCTCAAATACATATTTAAATACTCCTGGGATTGTGGAAAATTAACCATATCAAAACAGCAAAATGTTTTTTATTTTCTCTGAGAGGCTTTACATTCATTTTTGAGTGAAAAATAAAATAATGAACTATGCATTTTGACCTTATAATGTAAGGTGATTTATTTACATGGGCTAAAGTAAATGTGTGAAATAATATTTATAGCCATTTTTATTTTTCAGCTTATATAAGCATTAAAACATTATATATATGAAATAAAGCAGGATATGTTGTGCGATAACAGCACGGTTAGTGAACTGAGATTTGGGCACTAAGTACACTAACCAGTTAGAGTCATTATTTACTGGAATTGATTTTAAAACAATCAATCGAGGATGGGAAAGTCTCAGTCCCCAGGAGATGAGAGAAAAGAACTGTCAAGCACTCACAGGAGTACGTTCAAGAGCCATAAGTGGAAAGAACATTTTCCGCTTGAAAATGATCAAGCAGCTGCTGAACCTTTGACAATAGAGTCAAGAGCATAGTTTAAAAAAAAAAAAGACTAGAGGAATGTACAGCAGAATATAACCCAACTGGATGGTCATATCTATATGAGCAGGGATGTCCTCAGGAGTATCCTAGATAGGAGAGAGGAAATAAAGAACACAGCAGAATGCCTGCACTTTTGAAATATTAGCACAGAAATCAGAGTCATAACAGTTCTCAAATCTGACTTTTCTTAGTCTTTACACCAAACATGCTTTTATTTTGATTGCAGTCACTCTCTTTTCGCTTTCCTTGATTGCAACAATAATATACTGTTGCAGTATTAACTTCACTTGACCTCAGTTGAGATAATTCAATTTACCTTATCAACAGAGTGATTCTTATTCAAGATTAAGAACAAACTACACCTGAAAGAAATGTGGAGACTTAAGTATTCCCATTTGAAATCACTTGTGGCTTCTTACAACAGATCTAGAGTGAATGATCTCTATAGATAAAAACTTAACCATCCAAATTAATAGTATCACATAATATGGTTTCAGTAGTTTGATAGGCTCAGATAAAATTCTCAAAATCAAAACATCCTGAATCTTAAATTTAATAAACAACTATTAGTTCATCAAATTTCCCTTTGCAAATCAAATTTCCTTTGGCAAATGATCAACACTCTCCAAATTTAATTAAATTTCAGTTCTTTAATGCGTATTTCCCTTCTGAAGCTCTTGCATGCTATTACAGTTAAGAGAGACCTTTAATTTCGTAAAACCATTACATATGGTAATTCACAAGCTTTATTAGAACTAGAGTTCTAAATTCCAAATGAAAACTTCCCTTTAAAAACTTAGTGTGTTAGGGCGGGGTGTGCACACTGATTTGAAGTTAAGCCTATCTATGGCAAGAAGCATACATGGATATGAAAGAATAACCTAAGTCTGTTCTCAGCTTGCATCTTCTTTCATCTAGTGACTTCTGTTGTTCCCTCTGCTTATGCCTAGCTAGAGGGGATGCCTTTGGAGAGCTGAGACGACAGTCATGCACTAGTGTGTCCATGTTTATTTTGACTCTGTGGATCCAAACTCAGGTGCTCATATTCTGGTGACAAGTGTTTAACCTGAAGGACCTCCTTATTAGTCAATAAGTTGCTTTAACTACAAAGCATCATTACATGAAAGTGACATTTTATTTTAAATAACTCCATATCAACTACACTTTATTGTGTCCATACATGTCATTTTCATGCATTAAGATAAAACATCCTTTGTTCTTTGATGTAAATGTGTATTTATTTGTATTATGTGTCAATCATACATGTTACAATGAAGTGAACACTGCATTGACGATCGATTCTACCGAGCATCCCAGTTTTGAAGGCAGCCACGCAGCTTTATAAGAGAAAGTACCTTAATTTTGGTTGAACTATCAATTATATTATGCTTAATCTTATTTTACTCAACAGTCAGCACTTTTTTAATTAATATGCTTGATCAAGTTGTTTTATATTGGTTAAACAATCATCTTATTAAATAAAACAATGAGGATTTGAATGAGATTCCTATTTAAACAACAAATATTCCATCAATACAGAATATCTAAAATAGTTTAGAGACCTTTTGCGGTTATCATAGGCTGTACAAATTCATCCATGTCTTTTTCTATATTTTTTTTAAGTAGAGAAGGTCTCTTAATTGGCTCTTTGTCATGTAGGTTGCTTAATAATATTCCAGGTTTTTAGTTTAACTTTAGATTTTGTCTGATGCCATCCAGAATATCTGCTGGCAAAGCAAAAAAAAATAGTAAGTAAAATTATACTTTGGCATTATAATATATTATTTGTAGTCACTATGGAAAATAAAATATGTCTTACCATGACTTGCCATTTCATATTTATAGTTTTAAAAAATACAAACTGAAATTATATTGTAGAACCAACCAAATATTCAAACATTGTAGGAACATACACTCTAGCTTAAATGTCTCTTCTAAAAATGTGGTCTTACATTTAGATTAATACCTTCAACTTGCTTCATGCACTACTCTATTTTTGCAAATCACTATTTTCAAAAAAATAATTAGCCCTTGCCTAAAACAGCACAAAATGAAAACTTATAGGACAGAATTAAGTAACTTACCTCTAGTAAATTAAAAGCCTCCAAGTAGTGTAAAACAAACAGGGAAAAAAAAAAACTATTTAAATGTAGAAGGCAGGCTTTTTGAAATGTATATAAATTTTAAAAATGACTACACTTCTAGGGCTAATAGAGGCAGAATAGTGATGACTCTTGAGGCACTGGGTGGTTAATGAAAGGTGGCCAAGGAGGCTCCTGGGTCTCAGTTAATGTTCTGTTGTTTGACCTGGCTGCTGCTTACAAGGCAGTGTTCTCTGTGAGAAAATTCATCAAGTTGTACCCTTAGGATTTTTCTATATATATTTATATTCAACACAATTTTTTTTAAATTTGGGGGAAAAAATTCTAAGTTTAAAGTACCTGATTTCAATCAGTAGGCTTGACATGGAACTATTAATTCAGACAACAAGAAGTTTGACATAAACTGGGAAAATGATACAATTGTACACAGGAAAACAAAACAGAAATCTTTTAGCACACAGAGAGAGAGAGAGAGAGAGAGAGAGAGAGAGAGAGAGAGAGAGAGAGAGAGAGAGAGAGAGAGAGAGAGAGAGAGAGAGAGAGAGAGA
>NW_026067914.1:10743490-10764942 GCF_014885135.2 Alexandromys fortis | reverse complement strand
AGAGAGAGAGAGAGAGAGAGAGAGAGAGAGAGAGAGAGAGAGAGAGAGAGAGAGAGAGAGAGAGAGAGAGAGAGAGAGAGAGAGAGAGAGAAGGGTGTGTGTGTTTATGTGTGTGTGTTTGTAGATGCACCTAAATTTAGGTCAAAAATCCATTTATTTCCAATTTGGAACTTTGAGCTTTGATTTGCACTCTCCTATCCTTACCCTCCTCAGAGTCTACTGTGATGTCTCTCCTAGTGTTATGTTTACTGTCTCTGGGCCTCCTCCCAGCATCTTACATTCCACACCATTTCCCCATGTTTGCAATTGCAAGGTTGTAGGAATGTGAATTAAAATTCCCTAGGAATGACCATCTATTTCACTATTATCTTCCTTGCATTCTGCTGTCTTCCTTGCATTCTGTTTGTCTCTACTCAAACCAGATAACAACTACTATACAAGTTTCTAATAATTTTCAATCATGTTTCGCTCATTGTTTTCCTATCCAGTTCATAAAATATTCATTTCTGAATGTCAACAACTTTGGCACTGACTCACTTGAGTCATTGCCTTTTGTATCTTATTTACCTTCTCTGCTTCCTACATTTGGAAGATGCTTCTTCACTGCTTACTTGAAAAATCCCTACTCTCCTCAAGATAGAATCTCAGCGGCACACTCCATGTATTTTCATCCAAACATTAAAGCACCCTGTATCTGGGCTAGGATACAGAGTAAAAGATTCCATCCTAAAATTTGTAAGCAAAGGCATTTTGTTTTTCAACTTATAAGTTATATTAAAAAATTTAAAACGAGATTAGAGATATTATTTTGGGTTAATTTTAAGTATCACTGTGGTAAAATGTAATCCCGCACAGAAGCTCGTTAAGTCTGTGTTCTAATTGCCAGTTGGCAATGTTATTAAGGGATTCTAGGAGTTACTAATATAGAGAGAGTTTACCTGATACCCAGAAAATTTTGCTTACTTACCTTGACAAACATTTGAAGAGCATATCCATTTTGGATAAGTCTAGAATAAATATATCCAACAATATTTATTGAGGCATTAGTGCATATTCCTTCTCCAAATATACCAAGCCCTTTCCAAATCCATCCAATTTCACTTGGTTATGCATCATTAGCATATAAATAACTCCAAACCTGGAGTGATATGCATAGCATTTTTTTCATTTAAGTTTTCTGGTATTACATGTTGACTGTAGTTCTGCTTTCACTATTTTCTTCACTCTGGATTGGAATTCAAAGTGTCAGTCAATTGGGGGAATGCTTCACTTTAGTTAAAAGGAAAAAGATAGCCACAACTAATATGCCTGTAAAAATTTTACTCAGAAATGTCAGATATCACTATGCTTGTGTTCTCTTACAATCCACTATCGTTTTTACACAGAGAAGAAAAGTTGGGAGAGACCCACTAGACATGAGACCATAGAGAAGATAATATCAAATATACACACAGAGATACATAAAAACACACATACATACATATACAGACATGCACACATATATATACAAGCATGCATACACACACACACACAAACTGACTAGTTTAAATATATTAGTATTGATTCTCTGATTCCACAAGTGTTAGAAACATTTGGTGGAGTAAATAATAATTTTTGACACTTTGCCCTAATTACAGAATTTGATTACCTGCTCTGGCTAACTTATTGGCTTTGGATATATAAAAGAAAATACACATTTAATGAAATTCCTATCTGCTTAATTATAGGCATGGTCAAAAATGATCCTAAGTTATTATGTCAAATCAATGAATTCAATTCGAACAATACAACTTAAATTAGCTTCTCCAGTAGACAAAGAGGTGCCATTACTGATTTCCACAAGTGTCACAAATTCTCTGTGAAATAAACCAAACCTTTGGGAATAGGTGTACTTCCTGAGGCTGGAAAGATGGCTCAGTGATAAAGAACACCTATTGTTCTTACAGAGGACACAGTTTTTTTTTTTTTTTTTTCCTAGCACACATATGGCAACTCCCAACTATCTCTTACTCCAGTTCCAGAGAATCTCAAACTCTCTGCTGGTCTCCACTACATGCATACACTGCACAGGCAAATAAGCAGGCCCAGCACCCAAACACAAAATAAAAATAAATCTTACAACATACTTTCTGGATAAGTCTGATCATTCCTATTTTCTTAATTATTTATCTTACAAATATTTGCCCTCAGTATAGGTGAGTACCAAGTTATATAGTCATTAATTTACTCTTGTGCATTTTTTTCTTTTTTCTTTTCTTTTTATTTCGGGGGGGAGGGGGAGACAGGTTTTCTCTGTAGATATGCAGGTTGTCCAGTACTAGGCTTTGTAGACCAGGCTGGCCTCAAACTCACAGAGATCCATCTACCTCTTCTCCCGTGTGCTAGCATTAAAGGCACGTGACACCACTGCCAGGTTTCTTGTGCAATTTTTAAAAACTACATAAATTCTCTGCCTTATATTAATTAATATTAATCACCCCAATATTGATTTGTAATCCTCTGGGTTAACCTGTTATTTTACGAGACTCACCAGATAAAATAATTTTATAGTAAATCATTAAAACACAAGTTAGTACAAAGTTAAAAAAAAATGTCTGTTTCAACACCAAAAAAAAAAAAGGACTGGTAGTTCTAAAATAATATCTAAACGTCTAAAATAATATTGAATACACAGTCATCACTTGGAAAGTACCTCTGAGATCATTTCCTTGTCCAAACCATCTGAGCTTGTTGAAAGGCCAACAATCTGTAGTTCCTGATAGGAGGTGAGCCACAACCTTAGGCCTTTTGAACAATATACATTAACAAGTTTCAATTTTAGTTTTGGGTCTTCATTCATGAATTCTGGTTCTTTGAAGTTATGTGGAGCCACCTTTGCAAATGCTCTTTCTCATTGTCAATTCCAGGATCATTTATATTCTTTCTCGTTCACATATAGCTTCACCAGCTCCATCTATTTTTTTCTAGACATAAAGAACCTGTCTTTGATTTGTGGGTCTGAGGTATCCAAGAGGCTTCCCAAACATATATGGTATTGATATTCCACTTGATTTGCCTATCAAGTGGAGAAATATACGAACTGTATTGTTAATATTTTGAGTTATGAAAACCTATAAATGTAACTTACATTGATGCCTAATAATTTTCTGATTTCTCCCAAGAATTTGTGTTTTTACCTACATTGGAAACTTCCGAATGTACCTTACATTTCATCTCTGTAGATGAAAGTAATATTTCTACCTTTAATATAATTTTCTCCCTCTAGTCTCCTTTCAGCATATGAACAACTTTAACTCAGTTCCTCATTACCACTTCATATTAAAATCATATATAATATGAATGTTTGAAAATTTAATGAATTAGTTAATAAGTGGGAGTAGTTACAGGACAATTGATATGTTGTAATATTAAATCTTCCTAATGAGCAAGATTAGCCTTGATATTAAGGGAATAACCTTACCATATTTGTGGAGAGTATTTCAATTCTTTTTCAACTACAATTTTATGTTAACCTTTATAATAATGCTTGGACTTATTGTTAAAATCATAATAACTTCCATCTCCGTCTTAACTTCCATATGATGGGAATGGTTCTATCCACAGTCTGTTCTAGCTGTTTGTTTCAGTTAAGATTCATTGTTCATAGGACACATTTTATCTTATAGTGTTTGTATATTTCATGAAAAGAATATTTTGTAATTATATTTTATGTAAAAACTTATATACAGTAAGCTATGATTATTTACTTTTCCCACTCTGAATACTCTCAGATCCACATCTTGATACCTTCCCAACTTTTTGACTTCAGGTTTCTGTGTGTGTGTGTGTGTGTGTGTGTGTGTGTGTGTGTGTGTGTAAAACAATTAAGAAAAACAAACATAAATCAGATTCATTCATTAAACATAAAACAGAATTCACTCAGTAAAAATATCAAGAAATCTTTGTGTTTGAGAACCACTCCTGGGCATGAAACCCACTTTGCAATGTGATTGATATATATAGTGATACTCAAAAATAAGAAACTGATTTTTCCTGTACCACCAGGTATCAGTTTCAAACAACTTTTATTTAGTGATGGGATGCTATATCCTTTTCCCCTTCTCACTACTGGGAATATAAACCTTGTGGATTTGTGTGTATTATCCCAGCCTCTCGGAGTTCATATATTTCTAAACACAGCTGTGTCTGGAAGTCCCTGTTTCCTTTTTGTAATTATACCACCTCTGTCTCTTACAGCCACTCTGCTTCTTCATTGACATAAATCCCTAGGCAATGAGGAGTAAGTTCAATAACGATATCCCATTTTGTTTTGAGAGCCCCAAAGCCTCTCATCACATGCTCATTTTCTAGTTGTGGTTCGCTATGCGATTCTCATTTGCTAAAAGTGGTAAGGGCTGAGTGATGAACTAGTATATGGGTATAACAATTTGGAATAATAAGTAGACATTGTATTGCCATATTCTTTACCTGAATAATAAATACTAGAATACTGTTTTCTATATTTCCATGAGGAGATAGACTCAGGATCTTGGCTCTTTTTTGGTTCAGTTATGAGTTTGATCTTAAGGAATGACCTTAAATCAACAAAAACATGCTTGGTTATTCCCATAATACCTGTACCACTATTACACCATTTTTTATAGGTATGTTACTATTGTAGGATACAGAGTTTATAGCTGTGTGTTATTGATGATTTTGTTTCTCCTCCTGTAGTGAGCAAAGTATCGGCCATTACCATTAATGCTAGTCAGTAGGGATGAACTTTTTTAATTGGCACCAATTCAATTCCCTTATGTTCAATGACACAAGTGAGTTGTATGTTCAGCAATAGAGTCTTACCATCAGGTTGTAGAAAATAAGCAATGGCCTTGGCAGTAGCCTATGATGTCTGGAGGGGAGATATTTTGATACCCATTTGTTCAGTTACTCAGCTATACACAATACACTATTGTCAATGGACGTTTTCCTTGGTGGCATATGATGTCTACTTGGGCCATTGTCTCCCCATTAGATAATGATTCCATTTAAATTCTTTTTATATATATGTATATAGATTAAGAATCCTTCACAATTGTAGGGGTCTGCATGACTTTTGTGCTAGTCACTGTTTTATAGCACTATTATATTTAGGGTGAACAGAGACACCATGCCATTGCAACTCTCATTTTTTTTTATTAGGCAAGATTTTAATTAGTACTTGTTTATAGTTTTAGCATGTTATCCTACAGCATTATTGTGGGGAACATGGTGAATTCCATCACATGGATAGTACTGGAAAAGTAACTGAGAGCCAAATCATAATCTATAGGAAGGTAGGGGATAGGCAGAGAAAAAGACTATGACTGACTGTGCTTTTAACAGCTCAAAGCCCACTCCTTGTGGTAGACCTCCAACATTGTCAAACCTACCTGTAGAAGACCACATGTCCTTATCTTTCAAACAAGTTCTTAAAGTGAGCACTAAGCATGAAAATATGAGAACCTATGGTAGCCATTCTCATTCAGTCCACCATAATTCCCAAAAGCCCTTTAGTATTAGGTGTCTCTCTCTATATTCCTCCCTCTGCTCTGCATTCTACAACCCCTCCCCATTTAATCCTTTTTTTTCCTTGCTTCCTTTTTGTCTGTTTTTAAGGGTCTGTTACATTTCTCATTTCTTAGGAAGAAATTGATGTAATCTTTTAAGCTTTAGGTGCATGTGCTTCAATCATAATAAACAGAGAATTTAGGTAACCAGTAAGAAAACAGAGAGGAAGATGGGAGCATATATATTGGTCGATGTCAATTTCAATCTTCCTATAGGAATCCTGAGATTATACTCTGCTTACAATCTTGCTTTTACTGTGGGGATTTGAACTCAAATCCTTATGTTTTCAATACTTCTTTTTTTACCCAGTGAGCTAGCTTCCTTCCTACTTATATACAATTCTATAATTAAAGGTAGACATTAATTAGTGTCTATGATAAACCCATTATTAATCATATTTATATTTAATGAGTATACATTTAAGATGAGAAAATTTACTGACAAAGTAATAGTGGAAATTTGTTGTAAGTAGATGACCACCTTCTGGAAATTTATGCCCACATTCTCATTAAGTAATTTTATTCTATTTAATTTCACTTGTTCTGACCATATGTTCTTTCACTAATGATTATGTTTTTTTTTAATTTTTGATTTAATAATGAAGTCCAGGTTTGGACAGTAGGTCAATAAGGAGAATTATTTGTTTTGAAAGAACAAAGGATTATTTTATAGCCCTAGAACCTAAGGAAAGTAGGTGATTGTGATTGAAAATGCTTTTACTCATGATGATTAGGAGGCATACACATCAAGATACATTAACTAGATGTAAGACAGCATAGCACATTTTCTAACATCCAGGAGAGTTTAATAAGCTAGCCAAAAGACAAAAAAAAAAAAAAAAACAAAAAAAAAAAGGGTGAATGATACGAGAAAAAATTCCTAAGGTTGTTCTTTGACCTTCACATTCACATGCACTTACATGGGTCTTTGTGAATCAAACCAAAACACAAACACACACAGATACACATGCACACACACACACACACACACACACACAGAGAGAGAGAGAGAGAGAGAGAGAGAGAGAGAGACAGAGAGAAGGAGAGAACTGAGAGAGAGAAATCTAAACGTATCATTTGACCAAAGGAATATTGAATAAATTAGCATAAACCAGCGAACTCACAAAATATCAAAAAAAAAAAAAAACTAACTACTTTTCATGAATAAAAGTGACAGGACTAAAATCTTCCTAAGTAGAATTCTGACTCTTTCTCAAGTACATATGAGCACATCTAATTCTGAAATTAAAGTGTACTATCAATGAACTTAATCATTTCAGCAGAAACAGCTCTCCACAAGCACTTGAAAATGTCCTAAAAATTGTTAAAAGATTCTGTTTCAAGTCCAAATTGTTAATTCTTTATGATAATTTGAAAATTCAATGTTGCAAGTACCTCAACTACAGTGATTTATAATTTATTAAAAAAATCAGTTTAACGTTTTAACGTATAAGGGCAAAATAATTTAATTATTGAGTGCTGCATTTTAAATAAGAAATGTAAGATCGATGGATTTGAACTTTTGGTCTTCAGTCACTATCCTTGTTAGGGGAGGATATAGAATCTTTAGTATGTAGGTTCTTGCCAGAGAAAGTACATCAATGAGGGCAAGACCGGGAGTGGACAGACTGAGTCTACTTGACTCTCTCTTTCTGCTTCCCATATGATAACTGTGGTATGATCACCCAGCTTTCTATTATTGCAACCATCCTATGTCTTACTAGTCATTATGGACTTTTTGTCCTGAATGGTAGGTCAAAATAAACAGGTTATTCTAAAAGTTGTTTTTTGTTGTTGTTATTCATTACATTATCATCAGAAACAGCAATAAATAGCAACAATGAAGAATCAATGCATTATATACCTTTTTAATGTTTATTAAACTGTGGTAATTCAGCATGTGCATTTTAACAAAATTTCTTGAGTCCAAATATACAGTGAAATTGCATAATACCTCATGGACTTAAATCAACATCTGGAATGCTGTCATTAATGCTACATTAGCTTTGTTCCAACTCAGATTTTAAGTGAGACGTAAGAGCAAGAAAAATAGAAGCAAATCCAATTTTTTCAAAGAAGCTTCTAAAGATGTGGTTGTAATTCCAGATGTGGTAGAATGAATAGCTGAGGATGGAGAGGCAAATTCTATCTGTAATGATTAAACAAAAATTTTAAATCCTATTATCAAGTCTCTTTCCATATTTATATCTGCAAAATTTGAATCATTCTGCTTATATCAGTAATGGGATTATTTCTATAAATTTATTTCTTAATGGAATATATTTTACATAATATAATTTTGATTATAAATCTATTTTGCTTAACATCTGTAATTTTTATACTTACAATTATAGACATCATAAGAAATTCATTTGTATAGTGAATTTAAAATCACGATAATGTACCATTTGATATGTATAAATTTAATATTTAATTTGTCCATTGAGAATTTCTTGTAAGTATAAAAATTATTTTGATCTATTCTCTATGTTTTCTCTCAGATGTCATCAGGCCGTGTAGTTAGGGTTGATATATTGAATACTTTCGGAACTATTCTCTGTTGCTATGTCAGCTTATAAGAAGCAATCCTATGAAAGAAACTGATTTTCTGAACCTTAGATCTAGCAACTGTAAATAAATACCCAAATGAGGTTAGCATTTCATGCACTGTTACACATTCATGCTCAAAAGTTGACTGTCTTGATATTTTACAGGTTTTATTCAAAGAACAGAAACTGCTGTTAGTACATTAGTGCAAGAATTTTGTCATGTCCTGAAGATACTGTGCATCTTACAAATTTTTAGTTCCTTATTCTCTGGGAAGAAGTGTGAAATGGATATGCTATATATGGTTAAGAACTGAACAAACACTTATGGTCTGCACATTGTAATAATAGCCATCCATTGAACTGTAAAATTATTCAGAACAGAATGAAATCTGAACTTATCTATTATTATGCAAAATGTATTTGAAAGGCAATTTCATAGGATTTCCATTTAGCAATGCAATAGCAGGTTTTCTCCCATTTCATTGATCTCTCTGTTTACAGATTCTTGGCCAGATTTATAGTAAGTACCTGGTTTTAATTTACTTCTGTTCAGTGGTCTTTAAATTTAATCATGAAATTGTTAGTTAGCCCCACAGCATATAAGCCACTATTCTACTAATGAGCACCAAGACAATAATTATTTTAGTTTTCACGAATGACAAATGAGTAAAAGTGGTGATGATATTCTCCCTCAGAAGCTTCATAGCACTTTGCAGTACCATGGAAGCAAGGTAAAAAGGAAGAAACCTTCAAGCAAGTTAATATGTAGTGAAGCATGACTAATAAAATCTCAGACAAGAAACTGGGGTTCAACCTGAAAAGTAAAACAGTCAGCCACAGGCTCTTACCTTGACCTCAGTCTGAAAATGGCAATTCTGCCTCCAGAAATCAGAATGAGACTGTGTCTGAAAGCTGTCTCCTACTGTTTTATAATCCTTTCAAGTTCAGGGATTAAAGGCATGTACCACTACTACATGTTTTCCAAGACAAGATAGTGTGTGTTATTGCTGCCTGGCCTTCAAGGATAGACAATGTGGCTGTTTGACTCTTCTGATCCTCAGACAAGTTTTTTGTTTGTTTGTTTTACAGGTGAAAAGCTAAAATGTAGCTTTTTCCATTCCAGGTGAAGTGTGTGATGTTTTCTATAATAAGATCTTACTATCAAGTTTTTGAGTATATCCAACAGCAATGACAGTATTCTCTACTGTTTGGGGAGTTTCTGGTACCTCCTTAACTAACAATGTGAAGGAAGGAATTGTGTTCAGGGTAGGTTTTCTGTCCTGCCTTATTACTGCAATTGTTAACTCCCAAAAAAATCACACAGAGGTCTACATTAGTTATAAACTAATTGACCCATTAGGTCAAGCTTCTTATTAACTCTTATAACTTATATAGCCCATTATTAGCCCACTATTCTTACCTGTGTTAGCCATGTCGCTCAATACCTTTTTCAGCGGGGAAGTCACATCTTGCTTCTTCTGTGGTTGGGTCAGAGGAATGTGCTTCGTCCTTCCCAGTTCTCATTGACCAACCTCTACTTCCTGTCTGGTTGTCCTACTTATACTTCCTGCCTGACTACTGGCCAAACAGCATTTATTTAAAATATAGTTGACAGAATATAGACCATTCTCCCACATCAAGGAATGCCATACTGACACTAGGCATTTGCTGTTTCCCAACTGGGAGTAGAAATATCATACATGTAGAGTATCTTTACTTAAACTCTTAAATTCATATATACATATGAGTTTAAATATGTATATATTTGTGTATGTGTGCATGAATGCACATGTGTGTGCTGTGTGTGTGTACTTGAGTTCACATGCGTGCACATATGTGCAAGTGTTTTTTTTCATGGAAATATTGGAAAATTGTAACAGACAGTGGTTGAAGAAAACTGAGATGGTCTGACTTTTTTTCTGGGCATTAAAGAATTTTTAAGCTTATGAACTCATAATAGCTGTGATTTCATAATTAAGTCCTTTACCAGATTTAGAATTCGTTTATCAAACATGCTGTGGTTCTCTCCTCTTTCCTATCCAGGGTCTTTCCCCCACCACTTAAATCTTGCTTCCATTTTTCCCATATGCCAATTATACCCTACTACTATATTTATTTCATTTTTCTCACCTTTTTTTCCCTCATTGAGATTGTCTATGAACTCATTAATATCCACTTGACTTGTAAATACAAAAGTTCAATATAGAGTGACCTTCACTGAATATTTGATGTGCAGTTAAACACAGTAATTAATTCAAACATGCTCAATACATTGATGAGGAGCATATTAGTTGAAAAATCAAACATGGAGCTATTAAATATCTCATTTCCAGTCATATGCCTTATTTTCATCTTTTTTTTCTGTTTGAAAATAATGTGATACAACAGATTAAATGAATTTGAGGTACCCTATATTATTATATGATGTATTTTATGATATATTGAATCATTTATAATCTATATATTTTGAATAAAAAGATTGAATATTGGAAAAATAGACTCATTAATAAGGTCTCTCTTTACTCCAGTCTCTAAAGCAGTTTCCAAAGTTCCTTTTTTAGCTGAGTGCCATAAAAATGTTCTAAAAAAAACAATATTTGGTGGATGGTGAGATTTAAAAGTGAAATTTAATAGTGGCAAATGCATAATTCAGTAAAAGTATAACTTTGAAAAACTCCAACAGTATTGATAATCTCCATTCTCTTACTATATGTTTACTTAGGAAAGCAATTCCATATTATATTCAGTTTTTCAAATTGCTCCATGGTGTGTGTGTGTGTGTGTGTGTGTGTGTGTGTGTGTGTGTGTGTGGAGTTGGGGGGGGTTCAGCATAATGTAGAAAGGGTCAAAGAAAATAAGAGAGACAGAAGTGGAGACAGACTGGTGTCCGTATGTTTATTGCAATACTCTTTTAGAATGGCTCCAAAGATGTTATGGTGTATACCATCAAAAATACAGACAGAATTTCTATGTTCTTAATATTTTTCCCCAAGCCAATATCCAATTTCCACCTAAATATTGTGTACTTCCCGTTCTTCCATGCATTCCTCTCATACATAAAAGACACTTAGAATTTTCTAGTGAGTCACAGATTTTTTAGTTTCTCATGTGATTAGCATGAATAAAGGTAGGAAGAAGAGTTCAGTTATTTTATCAACAACTACTAGTGAGGTAGTTTACTGTCAAGTTGTAACGCGATTTCTGATTATTTTTAATAAACACCTGAAATCAAATATTAGGTGGTGGAAGCTGAGAGATCAGAGAAGCCTAACAGCCAGCCGCTAGAGAAACCTATTACCTCTACCAGTGCACCGACGAAATGGGTGACTCTGTTCTCAGGCTGCCTCCTCGGACTTCATCCTCAGACTGCAAAGCAGTCTTCAGACTGCAACTGTCTCCACCAATCGTCAGACTGCCTCTGTCTCTACCAAACCTTAGACTGCCATGAACTCCTGTGAGAAGGAAAGCTTTACTTTCCTCTCTCTGCCCAGCAATATCACTCTGATCTCCACCTCCCTAATATTGGGATTAAAGGCATGGGATGGCAAGTGCTGGGCTCACCTTTGTATGAGCTCTGTTTCTCTTTTAGACAGAATCAATCTTGTGTAGTACAGGGTGACATTACACTAACAGAGATGCCTCTGCCTTTGTCTCCTGAGTCCTGAGATTAAAGGTATGTGCCACCACTTTCTGGCCTCTACTGGTTTAGCTTTGCACTTTGATCTTCAGACAAAGTTTATTTTTTTAAAACACACACACACACACACACACACACACACACACACGAGTCTGTTGGTGTCTGAAATTGGAAGTTACTTCTGTCTTAGGTCCCTTATCCACCCAGCTGCAATATGACTTTGTATTATTTCCACTGGCAGACCCTGTCCACTTCTTTACTTTTTACCAGAAAACTGTTTCCTAGTGCTTTTTTTTGTTTGTTTGTTTTGTTTGTTTTGTTGTTTATTGTTTTTTGTTGTTGTTGTTTTTGTTTTTCAAGACAGGGTTTCTCTGTAGCTTTGGTGCCCGTCTCGGAACTAGCTCTTGTAGACCCGGCTGGCCTCGAACTCCCAAAGATCCGACTGCCTCTGTCTCCCGAGTGCTGGGATTAAAGGCGTGCGCCACCACCGCCCGGCTTCCTAGAGTGTTTTTAAACTTTTATTATGACACATTGGTTATTATTAGGAAAGTGCTTTAACCTTAACATCACTGTATGCTTGTCCTCTCGGTTTCCAAAAGTAGGCTTTGGAATTCTGGCATATTATCCTTAGAATAGAAAGGGTTTTGTTGAGTCTTAAGAAATGGAAGACTTAATGAAACAGGGCAATAAATATGAGTATTTGGTACTAACTATCTCCCCTGTTTTAAAGTCAATATTAGTATATGAAATTGTATTTTTGAGTACTTGCTAGCATTTTCAGTTAGGTTTTACTTCAAGTTATTTACTTAGATTACATATGAATCAAGCATATGCTTTTTGGTTTCACAGATAAAATGGCAGTGTCAATCTAGTCAATGATATGAGAAAAAAATAAATTTTGAATTTACCTAGTCATTCAAGGGTAGAGAGGGCATTGCTATTTAAACATCAGAGTGTTCTTTGCATCTAAATTGATGCTCTAGTCAGTTTGGAATTTTGTTCTTGATTGCACAGTCTCTGCTTTTGTTTTTGTTTCTTTTTTTTAGGTTTTCTTATAAGTTTTTTGTTTTGTCAAACTTTATATTTGTTTAAGTTTTATTTACTTTTCTTTGTTATTTATGGTTTAGTCACATATATTCATTTTATTTCAGTAATACTATTTCACTAACACTCTCCTTCCTTTTTTTTTCTCCTAGGATATCTTGGAAAAAGAATGGTATAACCTTTTTCATATTAATATCAATTTTATGCACCAGAAAGTCTTCCACACTTACCAATTATTCCCAAAGGATCCATTCTCAGGTACAACAGCTAGAAGATCCCCTGGGAAGCAGGAAGCCATAGATTTCTGGGCAAGTTTATTCTATGAGTGATGGAGTTAATAACATTACAGGAATATCTTTTCCTAATTCAATCACAGAGAAATGGTTTTTGAATCTCAGTGAAGGATAAGAAGTACAAGCTGAAGTATTAAGCTTCTACACTATATAAAAATGATGTAGACTGAATCAGAAATAGACCTGTTTGAAACCAAGGTATCCTCTGACCCACGACCAAAGTTGAGTTTGATCTCTGTCTTTCAAAATATTGTTGGCATATGGATTATGGAAATCATAAGAACTTTTGTGTTTTGTAAGTGACCTTAGACATCATACATTCTGTTCCTTGTTTGAGATACAGAGTTGTAATAAATTTATCTAAGAATATGGTGTAGATAGATATTCCTGGTTTAACTATCCATTGTTAACTGTAATATCTATAGACAAGCAGCAATTTGAATATCAATGTGATAATTATTTTCACATTTTCTAATTCATTGTGAGTTAAATGTTGCAATTAATACTAACATTTAATTACAGACAATTTTCCTCTGGAATTTGACAAATACACAATTTCTATGAAAATTGAAGATTTGTAGAATGCTTAATTTTTATACATTGGAAGCCTTATTTTTAGCATACACTAAATGTATATTTACCATATTAAATTGGATTCAGTAATCTCATGTTGTGATTTGCAAAATTAAAACCATTTTGTTTTCAAAATGGTACTTGTTATTGTTGATATATATGCTACAATTTTCAAAGGTTTTGACATATAATGATCATTAAAAATGTGTGATGAAATATTTTGTATATTTAACTCTATTTCAAATGCTAAATTTATCATATTTAGTCTTTACACAATTTCTGGAATCCACTGTTAAAAGGAAAACTCAATCCTTAAGGTTTTTCTCTGCCCTCCACATTCATAATGGATACAAACACAAACAAACATACAAACACTACACACAATATTAATAATTTTTAATAACACTGTTGAAAATAATAAACACATTTTCATGATAAAGAAGAGCTAATAATTTTTAAGTTGTAAAAACATAAGTAGAACATTAATGAATAAAAATGGTTGTTAGGTGTATGTGTTTTATTTATAACCTAAGATGGAAAAATAAAGTTTTCATTATGTAAAGTTTTTCTTTTCTTATGCATGGACCACTGTCAGCACATATACTACTATATGCTGGTTCTGAATGGAACTTTCTTATTGGGAGATACAGTAAAATCACCATTTACCCATTGATCTCTAGGCTGAGGATTGACTGTGGATACTAATAATTGATATTTTTCTCCTGGGAAGCATAGAAGGCCATACTTTCAGCTTTCAAAGCACCACTCTTTGTAGGTGCCCATAACAAAGCAAAAAACAAATAAAATTTAACTTCAAAAGAAAATGGTCTTGGTTATTTCTAAGATGAGAAATTTTGTCCTTTTTTTTCCCCCTTGGAAACACCACTTTTGTATTATCTGTTCTTGACGGTAGAAGTGGTGAGAGTTCAGAAGGGTGATCTATGAGTAAACTGCTGAAGATGGCCACTACCCTGGAGAAAATTTGCGGGAGATTCACAGATAATTCCTTATTCTTTTAAGTCACTGATATTTTGGGGCATTACAATCAATATAATATGTGATTTTTAATATATATATTTTAAAATTTTATTAAAAATAATCAAGAGTGATCAAAGGTATTATTTTGGCTGAAATAACTTTGTTGAAAAAATGTGAATTAATTAATTATTTTAATTAATTTTATTGTTAAAATAGATTTCAAGAAGTCATACAGTATAAAAAGTCCAATTAATCTAAAGCTTGAGAGCTTGAGATAATAGTGAATAAAATCTGTTTGCTTCTCTCAGATATTTTATTTTCACAGTGAGTAGATATGAGCAACAATGGTGGAACATCTATAATTCTAGCACTTTTAGTGAATGCATGTTTATGGTTATACTGAGCAATGGAGTAGCATTCTATTTGAAAACAAAACATATGAAGCAACAGTATAAAATAATTTAAAAATGATGGCTTTCTGGCAAAATTGTGATTTATTTCAAATGAATGCTGCTTGGTTAGATAAAGATTTAGGTCATTATAAAATATTTCATTCATGGTAATTATAATAAAGGTATTTTACGGTTTTTGAGAACTATTGGTAAATTTATCATCAGAGACCCACCGGGTTATTGGAGAGAAGCTTTATACAATTCTATGTGTTACTAATCCTGAAATGGGGGAAAATGTCATTTGAATGTTGGTAAATGTTTAAATGACAGAGACTTATTAATATGTGTCCACAGGAGCAGACTTTAAGAAAAAATTTGCTTTGTAATATTTGTCAAATACTCTAGTCACATCATATACACTGTAAGGAAAACTAAAATGTCCGATGGAAATATTTTGAGTAGAGAATAGGTCTAGTAACAAATTTTGATAAAACCTATAGAAAATTTAATTCAAAACTTGTCCTAGGATATTTGGTAGGTAGACTGATATGACTTTATACTTAGAACAAATCTTCAAATATGACAAACTTAAGAAAGCTAGAACAGTCATGGAAACCTATATCATTTTTTTCTTTGCACACTATGTGGGGTTATAATAATGTGTTTGAGTGCAATGTGAATGTTTTTCAACTCTGTAACAGCAGGTATATATTCCCTTCATTAATAACATTTGTTTGCATGTCAAAATCAAACAAAACTAGCAAAGGATAAACAGATTCTTTATTTTCAGTTATTAACTATTAAATGTTTGAAAATATTTTAATTTGTGTTGTAAATGAGAACCTGTGGTGGAGAAAGGAGAAATTGTAATCAGTTGATATTGTTTGCCATTGTATAATGCACTGAGTATAATGTTGCTTTAACAAACACTCTTGTGCTAGAATGAGGCAAAAGTTGTTTTATAAAATTATGAAACAATGAAGTGCATAAAATTGTATTTAATTTGACTTTGGTAGTGCTTCACAAAAAGAAGCCTGAGGGCACTGCTGTCATCTGTGCTCTTGTTTTTGGTGTGCTTTATTCAATAGCATGTACTTTCTCATCTACGGTTATTCACAGGACATTTGTCATCTTTTTGGCCATTGCACTATCATGCCTTTACCTCTGCTTTCAGCAGCATGTTCCACAGGGATGTGGGTCAATCATTTGATCCTACAACCAAGCTCTTGTGAGTTACTACCATCTGAGCTTTCACAGTGAAAACAGATTTATTAGTCATTGTTTTAATTCTTGCATTGAATATACTACAAAAGCATTATTATTTCAGTAATAAAGTGTTATTTTAGGTTACAGCCTGAGTTCAAGAGTACAATAAGACTAAGTCGACATTGTGATGGGAGATTAAGGTCACCTTATTCAGCTTTTTCTCATGTTCATACAGCCCATGAACACAGCACATATAAAGGGTTTATTGGCAGTAAGGAGACAAAGATGTCTTCAGAGAAACCAGGGCCCTAGAGCTGGAGTTACAGGTACATTCATGGGTGCACAGAACCAGAGGTGGATTCTTTTCAGGAGTATTAAGCATCCTTAACTTCTGAGACAGCTCTCCAACCTTTGCTTCTGTTTGTGTATCAACTGATACATCTTCATATTTATGCACATTGTATGACATGTATATTATACATTATATTATTACATTTATATTACTATTATATTGATCATATTATATATGACATTATATATTATATAAATAATATAATGTGTAGATATATATATGTCAATATGAACACATATATAAATAAATGACAGATTTGTCTAATTCTTGCAATGCAATATAAATAATAAATGTTTAAAGAGCCAAATTCTAATCATATTAATATCTAAACTATTTAATGGATCAATATGACGTTACTCTGGAAAGTTTTCACAATTAAAACTCTGAACACTACCGTTGCATATACAAATATGCAAGCACACAGATTTTTTCACTCATTACTCATCCATTTAAACCTTGTAGTTTCATCTAATAGCAGAAAAGAACACTTTAATAAATAATATCTGAGACGTTACATGTATAGACATTTTTAGCTGTCAGTATGTTCTGACAAAATAGCTTAACAACTACTGGAATAGAACTTGTATTGCACTGTAGAATATGCACTATAAATAATTTAGAGGCTATTAAAATTATATGGGAGTTAGCTCATAGTTTATATGTAAATACATTGCCACTTTGTACAAAATAATTTAATATCCATGAACTTTTATAGCCAATTGTAGGAAGGATTTCAATGACCAGCTGTCACTGGGAGTATATGAGGTGTACAGTGTTCTCACAAGTCAGGCTGCCTCATGTTTTAATGTATCATTTTATATTACCCAGTGTATGTGTTTTGTAATAATTGCTATGATATAGGCTTCTGTGTGTGAAAAACTATCATATTCTTCTGTAATTTATATAAATTATGCAGTCAGTATAAAAGTGAAAATGACTTTCACAAATAAAATTATAAGTCATATTCAGAAAAACTAATACTACAATGTGTGTGAATAGTTTCACATTAGTTTTTCACCAGAACCATCTGAGAGTAAGGAACCTCACGTGATAAATACCTCCATATATTGTGCTTAGATAAGTTTTGAGGTCATTTTCATAATTATGGTGTGGGCTACCTCTATGCTGATGGTCTTAGATTCTACAAGAAAGCAGGATGAGCAAGATATGAGGAACAAGCCTCTAAACAACACTCCTCAGTGGTCTCTGCATCACCTCCTGTCTCTGAGTTCTTATACTGAGTTCCTGTCCAGACTTCTCTTGGGGATGGATAGTGAGGTGAAAGGGTAGACAAGATAAACCCTGTGCTCCCATGTTGCTTTGCTATTTCATCTCAGCAATTATAACCTTAACTAAAACACAGGATTTAATCAGATATGAAATCTTACTGAAAATAAAAAGAAGTAATTAGAAGGGGTGGTTTGTCAAATTGTTTTTTTTAATTAATAAGCTACACTACTTATTAAAAGAGTTATATATCTACTACAATCAAGATAGAATATAAATTTATCACCATCAGTCATAACATCAGATTATTGTGTCTAGAAATACACCTACTTACATATGTTCACTTGATTCTTAACAGTTAAAAGACAGTTCAGTGAGAAAAGTGCATATTAATAAATGGGGAACTAATGAGTATAGATGAAATTGCAGCACCAAGAAATTTTATCCACAGATTGACAAAAAACAAACATTTGCTCAATAAGATTGTGACCTTAATTATGAAACTAAAACCATTAAGCTCCTGGAAGACCATCAATAAAAAAAAATGTGTCTGTCTCCTAAGGTTAATGAAAGATAGTTTCACTAAAATAATAAAAGCATAGTCTAAGAAACTTTCACTTTTCCTTGAAATGTCATTAATTTTGAGATTTTTTTCTCTTTGACTGACACTGTTCCCTTGCAGAAAAAAAAGAAAGATATTTTAATGCATTATATCTAATAATAAAATTATAACCTGAAACCATAACAAAGGATCAGGAAGGTGGCCGGATGCTTTAGAACACTTAATTTGTAATCACAAAGGTCTGAGTTAAGATCCCTAGACCCAAATAGAAGTCAAGTGTAACTACACACATCTGTTTGTCTCACATTGGGAAAATTGAGAGTTGGATCACAGAAGTCAAACTGGTTGAAATAATGAGATCAAAATTTTCTGAGAATGTATTCCAAAGACTAAGATTGGAAGTAATAGGTGACCAAATGCCTTCCTGTCTCCAAAGCAGAAGCCCCCTCCTGCAACTGTTTCCCACTGCTCCTCCGCTCCTCCATTTCTCTTCAGGAAAGAGCATGTCTCGTAGGGATATCAGCTAACCATGGCAAAAGAAAATGCAATAAGACTAGAGGTAAGTGCTCTGGGAAAGGCAGCTTTGCAAGAGGAAAACGTTCCAAAGTGTAAGAAAAAAGAGTCAGAGATAGCACCATTCCCTTCTGATGAGTGCTCAAAATCCCCAAGCTAAACAGACATAACTTACATGCAGAGGACCTAGCACTGACCCATGCAGGCTACGTGATTGGTGCTCCAGTCTCTGTGAGACTCAATGAGCCCTCTTTAGTTAATTTTGCATTACATGTTCTCCTGGTGTCCTAACTGATTCTAGGTCCTAGATTCTTTTCTCTACCGTTTCTGCAGGGTTCCCTGAGTTCTGACTAATCTTAGCCTGTGGGTTTCTGAATCTATTCTCATCAACTGCCAGAGGAAGACTTTCCGATGGTAATTGACCTGTTCAAATATTTATGAGAATAGTAACAGATCACTAGGAATCCATGATGCATAGGCAATGAGTAAAAGTATAAAAGGAAAGATGAACTTGTCATTAGAACTTAGAAGTTTCTAATTTTATATCTTGTAAAAAGCATGTGTTGGATGCTAAAAAAAGATTGTGTGTTGATCCCATCAATAGCTGGAAATGAATAATCAAAACATTTTAAGTGACAAAATGCTGCAAGTTCTAGACCTGCGTATTTCTGATTTCCCATCTTATTAATCCAGAATTAAGGAGAAAAAAAGAGCAACCCATACCTTCCTGTCTCTCTATTTTGCACCCATATACAATCCAAACACATAGATTCAGTAGTATACACGATGTCAATAAATTAAAAAAAAACTATTGTTTTATTTTGTGTTTCTTTTTTGTCAAATGAAATGATTATGCATGTATTTATGTAAAACAAGTTGTATATTTGTGAATGTTAGAGAGCTTCATTATGTGTATGTGGTATGGGCAGGACTGGGAGGAATGAGCTTCCTCCTTCCGAGAATTCTCCTGTTCTCATTGCCCCACCTCTACTTCCTGTCTGCTTGACCCGCCTATACTTCCTGCCTGGCCATTCAGCGTTTGTTTAAAATATGATTGACAGAATACAGACAATTCTCCTGCACCAATGAATGCATACGAAAAGCATAAAACTCTTTGGAGAAATTCTGGGAGAATACTTTACTCACACCTGGCAAAAGAAATAAAATGTAACATTATAAGCACACACCATGTTACACAGAAAGAAAAGATAAATGATAATGTATTCATTGCAATTTGATCTTCTTAAAAGACACTGGTTTCATTACTGAAAGTTAATTTACAGACTAGAGGAAACTATTTGAAAAGGACTATATAAGAAAATTACTGTTGCATTCAGTAATTAACAAAAAAGCAAATTTCTTGTCACTTTTAAAAATAAACATAATTTATCAAAATGTGTGTGTGTGTGTTTATAACAAGTTCAAGCACATTCATAGAAGACTGGTTACCATTTTCACTCTTTAAGAAACATAAAAATATTAGAATGGAGTAAGTCTAACTGGCACTCAAGTATCTGTAGTCCCAGCATTTAGAATGTGGAAGGAGGAGGATCATAAGTTAAAGGTCAGCCATGGAAATATATATTAAGTTTATGGTCAGTCTAGACCATGCACGGAGACCCCCATGTCAGAATAAAAATAAATGTACAATAACTAACAACACTGTGTGCTAACATGACAGAGATAATTCCTCCAAAATCACATAAATGCTTGTGGTCTCACAAAATGTAGGTGGATGTCTTTAACAGGTTCTTTTTTTTTTTTTAATAAACTATATTGGTTGTGCCTAACTTAAAATATTTTAATTTTATAAAAAATGGGGCACTGAACTGAACAGAGAATTCTCAACAGAAGAAGTTCAAATGGCCAAAAGACACTTAAGGTCATGCTCAACCTCATTAGCGATCAGGGAAATGCAAATCAAAACAACTTTGAGATATCATCTTACACTTGTCAGAATGGCTAAAATCAAAAACACCAATAATAGCCTTTGCTGGAGAGGCTGTGGAGGAAGGGGTACCCTCATCCATTGCTGGTGGGAATGCAATCTTGTGCAACCACTTTGGAAATCAGTGTTTCGGTTTCTCAGAAAATTCGGGATCAACCTACCCCTGGACCCAACAATACCACTCTTGGGAATATACCCAAGAGATGCCCTATCATATGACAAAAGCATTTGTTCAACTATGTTCATAGCAGTATTATTTGTAATAGCCAAAACCTGGAAACAACCTAGATGCCCTTCAATGGAAGAATGGATGAAGAAAGTGTGGAATATATACACATTAGAGTACTATGCTGCGGTAAAAAAAAAACAATGACTTCTCGAATTTTGCATGCAAATGGATGGAAATAGAAAACACTATCCTGAATGAGGTAACCCAGACCCAAAAAGATGAACATGGGATGTACTCACTCATAATTGGTTTCTAGCCATAAATAAAGGTCACCGAGTGTATACCTGGTGAACCTAAAGAAGCTAAATAAGAAGGTGAACCCAAGAAAAAACATATAGTCATCCTCTTGGCTAAGGGAAGTAGA
>NW_026067914.1:10648218-10742808 GCF_014885135.2 Alexandromys fortis | reverse complement strand
GGGGGGAGGGGGAGAAGAGTGGGGGGAGGGGGAGAAGGGTGGGAGGAGGGGGAGGGAAATGGGAGGCTGGGAGGAGGCAGAAACTTTTTTTTATTTTCCTTTTCTCAATAAAAAAATAAAATTAAAAAATATTTTAATTTTAATTCAAAAATAATTATGTAATCAAACTATAGTTATTATTCCGTTAAAGAGGCAATTATGTATCATAAGCATGAAAGACTACATTGTGCTTAATTTAATCTTTTAGGCTAAGTAAAAATCCTTTATTATAGTTAACACCTGAGCACAGATAGGGTATTGCCACAAAGAACTCTAGTCACTAATGCTCAGAGGTAAAACATTTATAAAGGCAAACCCCACAAAACCTACAATGACATCCTTGTCAGAGGAATCTTATAGCGTTTGTTTTGTTATACTATAATTCAGCAGATATTTTGGATCTTTATTTGTGCCATGGTCAGGGTCATGTGCAGTCAAGGAGTATATGACTTTTTCAGAGGGTTAAGACTGAAAAGAACATGAGCAAACATACAGTTAGTATAAGATAAAGACAAGCTGGCACTTGATAGGCATATTGGAAAAATATGCATCTAGTATAGGTGAGTGCTTACCCACATTTCCCCAGATATTCTTGGTTGTTCTTTCAGAAACTGTGGCCTGAGCGACTGCTGGGATGACCACTCCAGTGCTGCCTTGTTGGTTCGGGTACCAGCCATCATACCACTCCCAATTACCAAAAAGACTAAGCAGACTGAGATGACCCTGTATATGTATAGAGAGAAATGAGATTCTGGAGAGACAGCTGCAGTGGTTGCTGTTTTCGCGGTGTCTGCTGCTGCAGCCATGGTCACAGGATTGACAATGGCACAAACATCATTGGTGTCGAACACTGTGGAAAAACTGGAGAGACAAATCAACGATGCTCTCCAGACTCAGAATGCCCTGACTGTCCACATTAAATTAAATTAAACTTTCTAATTCAAATCAAGAGACTGCCCTATTGTAGGAGCAGGTGGACTTACGGCTAGTACAACAAATGTCTTGTTCACACCTTTATCATTCCATTTGTATGACATCTGTTAATATTCCTAATGCCTCTTATGTGGTGAAACAACTCAATGGTTACTTGAATAGTCCTTGAAATGTTACAATTAGCACACCAGATTGTAACTGTTTTAGCCAAAGGATTGGTAGAATACCATAGCCCAAATGGGAGGCTGGGTCCAGTAGTGATTGGGGACCCTATTGCTGGCAATCTTAACGCCTGTTGCCATGGACATTCATCTCTGAATCCTGTATAAGATCAGACAACCCATGAGAATGCAGAATTTGCTTACTTAGCAAGTCCTTCTGTGCCTGTTGGCCAGTAACTTGAACATACTCTAGATTTGGTTGCAAATACTGCACCAACAATGAAGACTCCTTCATAGACGGGCAACTTCTACAGAAGAGGGACCGCCTAAGACAGGGAAAAGGCCTCCCAAAGACGGGTCAGGGTTTACTTAACTTCTGAGATGACCTAAGACAAGAGGGTCTTCTGTTTTATAAAAAATTTAGGGTGGAGATGTTGGGACTAATTGAGTCCTGGCTTTCAGCTGCTCTTCCCTGTCGAGAGCCTTCTAATTGAAGTTACTAGAAGATGTGCCTAGCTTAGAGGATCAGAGGATGGGATTTTCACCTGTTGGCCATTGACTGCAGTATATTTAAGCCCCCATGGTGCTATTAAAGAGGCCTTTTGGTACCAGTGAGTGAAGGTCTGTGTGTTGGTCTGTCTTTGCGTGTGTATTCTCAACCTCCAGCCCCTTGCCCGAAGCTCGCGAACTGGGTTCTATGGCATAGAGCGCAGACGGGGTCAGCGGTGCATGGCAATTATATTCCACCCCTCGCTCAAGTTTTAACACATCCTTATCCCTTTACTATCCACCAAAATTTCAGTTCTCTCTCAAAAATCAAATACCCAATACAACAATAAAACCCACACAAATCAAGGAAATTAAATAAAACCAGTTCCAAAATAAATAAAAAAAACACAACCACCAAACAGTAACTACATAAAATCACACAACAAAACTTAATGAAGTCCATTATATGTTGGATAACTACTCCTGACTGTAAATGATATACCCAGTGTCATTCTATTAGAGAAAACTGATTTTTATCTTTCTTAACTAGTCCAAGTGACAGTTCAATTGTTATTCTTTACGCTAGTAACTAGGTTTTCATTTGTTCACTTATTGATTCACTTAAGAGTATGATAAAACTGAAATACCATAAGATAAAACTAAAACTATCATATTGAAATTAAACAAGACAAATCAATGGAAGGAAAAAGAGCCCAAGAGAAGGCCCAAGAGTCAGAGACCCATTTGCTTGCACACTTGAATATACCATAAAAAGAGTACACCGAAAGCTATAATACATCCATAGAAGGACTGGAGCACACCTGGGAAGAACATGGTCACGCTGATTCAGTTTTTGTAATTTCATATAAGATTTGTTTACATTTATTTGAAGGATCTTGTTTCCTTGACACTTTGCATTTCTTCTGGCTCATCTCCATCAACTTCCTAGGGATACTCTGAACTCTGAGCTCAGAGGGAAGGGATTTTATGGAGACATTCTATTTAGACCTCTGTGTTCCAAGATTTCTCCCTCTCTCTCTCTGAATAATGTCTGCCTCTATACTAATCAGGTTCTCTTTATATATTTGTCCCTGCTGAAGGAAGAAATGTTCCTGATGATAGCTGGAAGCAACTCTCTGAGTATAGAGAATAGCATTAGTCATCTTATCACTATGTTTTTTTTTTTTTTAAAGCAAGTATTATCTGATTGTATCCTAGGTCCCTGTGCTATCTAGTCTCAAATTCCTGGTCATCCAAGCAATGTTGGATATGAGTTCCATCTCATGGCATTGACCTTAAATCAAATCAGATATTGAATGGTAAGTTCCATGAGCTTTGGGTCACCATGACCCTAGCATATATTTCAGATTATGCATGATTGTAGATAAAACTTTGCACCTGGTTTGGTGTTTACATTTCAATTTTGATAGTATGCACAGCAGAAAAAAATAGTTTGTGATGAATTTATATCCTTTCATTTGTGATCTTTTAATTCTGGCAAATTTCTAACATATGCAAGCAAATTACCTATTACCATGAAATCTAGCCAGTGAGAATGCTTCCATGTGACTTACTCATGTTCTTTAATGAAATCAACTTTGTTATTAAGATTTTTTTCTGTAGTACTCTGAGTACCACAGGAGAAACAAAGTGCTTTGTTAACAAATACCAGACAACACACACATCCATACACATATGAAAGCATACACATGCACACACATGTGCAAATAACATATATATGCAAATAATATATATATATATCATATATATATATATATATCCTGGACAAGTAGAGTCATTTTGCTTTATTGCGTTTATTTGATTATGAATATATTTTAAAAGCCATATTTAAATAATACATTTTGATTATATTCTCGCCCTTCTTCAAGTCTTAACATATCCTTATCCTTTTACTATCCACCAAAATTTCATATCTCTCTCCAAAATGAAATACCCAATATAACAATAAAACCTACAAAAACTAAGGAAATTAAATAAAACCAGTCACAAAATAAAAAGAAACACCACATCAAACAGTAACTAAATAAAATCACACAACAAAACTATATATGTGCGTGTGTGTGTGTGTGTGTGTGTGTGTGTGTGTGTGTGTATGTTTGTGTGTATGTGTGTGAATTTATGTTACAGTACTGAATCAAACATCTCATCATTGGGGATAATGGCGGCCTTTCAAGACATTATTAACTAACAAAGAGAATACAACTGAACAGCAGCAACTACAATCTAATTTCCTAAATTGTGAGTATATTTTTCTGAGCTAGAATTCTTAAGGACTAAATCATACCTGTGAATAGTGGCAAGCAATACTGCACACATAAATTATAGTTAAATCTTGTCAAGTTAATAAGAGGTGACAGGAGCATATTACACTGCTAAATGCAATTTTGTCATTTATTACATGATTTGATTTCTTGTGATCCATGGAGATAAACTAAAATACTTAGTGACAATTTTTTTTAATATTTCCTCCTCAGCAATGGATCAAAGAATATAGACATATAGTTCATTATTCCTGAAATCTAAAAAAATTCCGAATATTTCCACAACTAAATCAGTTTACATTCCCTGCAGTATTATATTTATGAAAATAATCATTTCATATGCTTAGATAAACAAAACTTCAAACAAACACATAGATATCCTTTTAGTCATGAAGATATAAGCATGACATTGAGAAGTAAGTGGAACAGATGCTTTAATATGTAAACATTTTCTACAAAATTGGAGTTAATATTCTGTCAATATGTCTTCATCCATATTCATAATTCAACTTTAAATGTCAGTCCAAGGAATGATGTGTCATTGTAGTTTTATGACTACTCAACTCTTTTTCTGGCTTCTTTAATTTATTAGGCTTTTCAAAATAGAACACACATTTAAATTGCATTTATATTAATTTCTAGTTTTATTAAGTGTATCCCAGAAAATGATATGGTTGACTTTAAATAAATATTGTATTTTTCCAGGAAATTTATCTTTTTCAGTATTGCGCCTCATTATATTTTTGGCCTTTCAGAAAATGTTATTACTTCTTTTAATTTATGGATGATACACTGACCAACAAAATTAAAGACTTGTGATATGTGCATGTAATTGAAAACACTGGCTTTATTATGACTAGAATACAATACAATGCTTCTCCACTGATAAAATTAAATCTGTCTCATTTCCTTTCTCCATTTACACACATATATGTGCATATACATATATATAGTATATGCATATATATTAAATAAAATATAAGGGATAAAAGATTATATGAGCATTGAAGATCAAGATCATGATAGAGAATCTGCAGAGACAGCCCGTGGGAACTCACAAACACTAGACTGACAACTGTGGAGTCCGCATGGTACCAAACTCGGTCTTTGTAAGTGGACAGCAGGAGTCCCTGGCAGAGTGACAAGTATATGTCCCTAGTTCACAAGCTGGCTTTGTGGATACCATTCACTATGGTGGGATGTCTTGCTCAGCCTTGATGCTGTGGGGAGTGGCTTGGTCTTGCCTCAATTTAATGTGCCAGGCCTTGGTGACTCCCCATGGATAGAAAAGGCATTATGTTTTCTGTGAAGTTAATGAGGGCTGTTTTGGGGGGATGTGGGAGGGGAGCTGGAAGAAAGTGGGATTGGTAATTTATTGTTTACTTATTTTTAATTTTTTAATTTATTTTATATAGCAACCACAGTTAACAATAAATTACCAATAAAAATTTCAATTCAAATAATACAATTTTTATATTTTTATTTACTATTGAGCTTATTTCCTTAAAAATACTACATATTTTTTACCCTATGAGACAAGAGATAAGACTAAATTCTCAGGAGTCTCAGACATACATGCAGACTTGATAAGCTTATCCACCCAAATAAACAACAGCAGAGCATGAGCAGAAAAGCTATATAGTAACTTATGACACTAATCAAATTTAATTTTGCATATGTAGATTTCTCATAAAACTAGCGAAGATATCATAATGTTATAAACATATAATTCCTTCCTTATGAACTTAAGTGTAATATTAAGTAAATAAAGAGTCATTTCATTTTCTAAGTGTCTCAATTATCATGAGAAAGTTTATTTTGTGCTTCTCTTTAGCAAATTCCTAACCTTTTTCAACCTCTCATATATGAACGTTCTTTGGCTTTTGTTTTCTAGAATATAGCAATAACTTCAAATAGAGAGTTCTCAGGCTAACAATGTGTTTATAATATGGATAGACTTAGTTTTAGCAAAAGATTCAATTATGGATAACCAGAATCTCATGGAGAGATGATTAAATAAAAGATATTTGACCTTCCTGTTGATTATCTCTCCCCAAGTACTTAGGAGTTCAACAGGTCCATTAGCTCTTGTTTGGCCTCTTAAATTGGCTAGTCTCAGGAGTGTATAAGGAACATCGAAAGACACTAACAGGTTATTAAACACTCGAGATGATGAAAATGTTGTCTCCTTACAGGATCACAAGTAAGAATGCCTTTGCATTAGAAATTCTTCAATAGAGAGTGAATAGAAAGGAAATGATAATGAGTCACATCCTTGGGCATTCAAGCAACAAGTAAAATATAGTTTGTACGTTCACAAAATTTAAATTCTTTTTCATTTTTAACAGTCAGTCTCACATCTATAATAACAATTTACTATATTTTATATGTACAACCTTAAACTGAATTGAGTCATATATAAAAATAAAATAAATGAACTAGATTCTTTTATTACATTCAGTTCTTTTTTATAAATGTCTTCACTTTATATCAAGAATTATTTTTGAGAATATTATATAATGTAATACCAATTACATTTAATTCAGTAACAAGAATTGGTATGAGTAATGCTTAAAATACTATATTTTATTTTCTTTAGAGAACATTATTTTCACTTTATATTTATATTATTTTCACACTATATTAGGCAATTTGTATTTTTGGGTGGGATCCCCTAATATCCATCTCGTAATCCATCCTTGTCTGAATTTTCAAGTGTCAGCTCCCAATACCTCGAAATCCATTGTACCCAAAAACCCCAGTGGTCATAGCTGCCAGGATCACAGAAGAATTTTCTGCCAGATAACATATAGCCCCAAGTCTTCTAAGAATCCAAAAATAGACAACAGAAACTGAGGAACAACAGAATACCCACTCAGAAAACAAAGACCAGATGCCAACACCTAGAATTATAATCTTCTCTAATACGGATGGCTAGAAGCTTTATTCTTTAAAAAAAAAAATAAAACAGACAATATATCTCCATTTTTCCAGAACACAGGAGAAGGAAGTTCACAAAACATAAAAGGTATAAAAAGAGTAGTTGAAAATATCCTAAAGGAGACAGAAATAGAAGGCAGATTAATTAGGAGTGGAAAGAAGCTACAATGTGGGGATGAACCAAGATGAAAAAGTGCAGTAAAGAAAAGGAATAAATAAGACGAAAATACCATGACCTAAATATAGTTAACAAAGATTCCATCATGAAATCTACTACTCTTGTCTGTTAATCAAAAGAAAAGCAGCAACAACATATATGTTGCACTGAACCTGTGTAAATATTTTTGATATATTTGTTATGAAAATACAGAAACATATTGGATAAAATGATGAAAACAAGAAATGAAACTGATTATATAGTTTAGGGACAGGAACTCTATATATTTATCAGGGTTTTCTACAAGTACAGAACTGAAATAATATGCATATCTATCTATATATGTACCTATATGACATAATATATATAGAGAGTATGTCATATATGTGTTATCACACACACACACACACACGCACATATGTGACTTATAAAATCAGGTTTCGCAATACAGTGTAAAGAGTACAACTACAGATCTCTTACACCTGTATAGCTGAGAACCTGGCAACTGCTAGCTTCTTGAGGCTGAGTGCTCTAGTCTGCAATAAGGATGCCTTAGCAATCTCAATTTGATATTGAAAGTGTAAATGCCACTGGTCCTCAGAACACATTGGGGATCCAGATGGTTGGAAAATCAGTGAAGGAATCATCATAAACAACAATACAGAGAAACAAAAGCAGAGGTCAGGAAAGCAAACAGTGAATGCTTCCCTCCATCCTTGTCCATGTGACACATAAACAGAGTGTTTGTGAGATTTGTCTGGTTTTTGTTTCACCCTTTGCTTGATTTGTTTTTCTTTTTCTTTTTTCTCTAAAGAGAGGCAGAGAAAAAAGAGTGTGGAGCTGGAAAGGTGGTGAGGAAGTGTAGAACATCTGGTGGAGCTTTGGGAGAGATAAGCATGGTCAATTCCATCTAATGTTTTTATTCTAAGGAAATAAGAGAGATGAATATAAAAACAGTACCTAAGAATAAATCTTAGTTAAAAGCTATGAAATGAATAATTTTCAAGTTAAATTTTAAAAATATATCTGAACGTTTTGTGATATTACCATTCATCCCCATCAAGTTTTATTTACTGACTCTTCAAATGACTTTTTCACAAAAATAAAGTTGTTTAATGATTAAAACCAAGAAGTCCTATGATTTTATAATACTGGTATGAGTTGGAAGTTAAGATTTCCTAAATGACATGTTAATCAAATAATTAATGCTAAATATTTAACATTACCTGAAGCACAGAATGATTTACTAATACAGTCCATTTAATATTTTAGAAATAGCATTATAAGTTCCATTTTACAGTGTGATTTATGCATATGTCTTCCAAATATATGCTGTATTGAATATCTTGAAAATTCATGAAATATGAAATAATCTTGAAAATGCCTAAGGTTATATTTAAAAATACAGAAGTGGTTTGATGAGGGAATGTTAAAAGGCATATTTGAATGGAATATATTCTTTGAAAAATCATCAGATTTTTAACACAATTCCATTGAAGTGGAGTGGATAAACTCATGTCATTGAAGACATATTTACCATATTTCATAACTGTACTTTATTGTGAATGTAGTAAAGTGCATCCTTCATTTGTAGGAGATACTGACAAAATGTTGTTGGAGAAGAAGAGCAAATGTTTATAGTGTTTTCCCTTCTATTGGTATTTTCCACTTTAGTTATTTTGTAATTATTTTATTAATGCTAGGTAAGTCCAATCCTAAGAGATGTACCTAGATTATGTTATAAATAAAACATTTTATACAGTCGCATCATCTGTAAACCAGTAGGTCTCCAGTAAACAATAATCTTTCAGTCATAGTTTAAAATAAGGACTCTGAAGAAAAATGCCCACATTCTTACATTGAGAAGCAGTCACTGTGGTTATGTCCTATGCCATTACTGCTGTGCGGTGCCTGATGTCGTAGCTCTGCCCTAACCTTGGACTTTTCACCAGAGCACCTGATAGAACTGGCACTGAATCAAGTATTTATAAATCGGCCACATCTTCGCATATTTAAATCTGATTTTGTAAAACTTTGTCTTCATCTACACTTGATAGTCATCATCTATGAGGTGAAATCATTATGATCTTATATTTGGTTATTTAAACAAAGTGATATGCCAGTATTACTTGGATCATCTGGCAAGTTAACTTAGATCAGTGCTATATACTTATTTGTAATGTTTGACTGTGGATTAAAGTCAACAAATGCAACCTGATGAAAATCAGGTTAAAATATTTTTAATTAAGTGTATTACAAATAAATGTGTCCATTTAAAAACACATCAATGTTATTTTAAAAAGAAAATTATTGCCAGTGTCACAGTAATCTAATAAAATACATATAAGAGTGACTAAAGAAGCTATTATGCTATAAAAATAGGAAATAAGAACTATTTATTTAAGTATGTACTAACTTATTAAAATAAAATTAATAAACATTCCCATGTTGAAATTCATGTGATGTGAAATGGATGTCAATAATAAATAATGCTACAATATTTTGCAAATTGCTTTCACTGAATTTATGTAGGTTTCATTTATTTTTGGAGTGTGACAATAAAATGCTTTGAGAAATGCTTTTCTTTTTATATACAGTAAAACAAGCCCAACTTTCAATATATTCTAAATTATGCTTGGGTAGTCTTAATACACACTGCTGCAACATTTAATATTAATGCTTTCATCCAAAATATTTAAACTCACTCTGTGAAAGCTCATTTACTAATGAAGAAAGACATTAAACTGAAGTCTTTTTTGTATTTTTCTTCATTTTGCTGAAGGTGAGCATTCATTTCTAGAAGTTTAAATTTACTTTTCAAACTTAAAAAGAGTCCTTCATTTCAAGGTAAGTCTCTGAGGTGCTAATACCAGATTCATAATGAAATAAGTCTATTGAGCTCATATAGATTCTCAAATAAACTTCAAGATAGGCAAGGCCTAGGAAGTGCCTGACAGATTTAATCTACATATTTAATATACAGGACGCTGACTCTTTCAGTAAAGCGTTTCTCCTTTAAATATACCCCGTTTGTAAAGCCTGAAAATAGAGGTGACCTGGCAAGTCTCTTCTAGTTTGTTTTTAGAAGTTTAACTGATTGATAGTAACTGACGGCAAAAAAAAAAAAAAAAAAAAAAAAAAAAAAAAAAAAAAAAAAAAAAAAAAAAAAAAAAAAAAAAAAAAAAAAAAAAAAAAAAAAAAAAAGTAAGTAAAAAAAAAAAAAAAAAAAAAAAAAAAAAAAAAAAAAAAAAAAAAAAAAAAAAAAAAAAAAAAAAAAAAAAAAAAAAAGTAAGCTCAAAGAAAATTCTCTGAAAAGTGTTTAATGCACCAAGATTGATGCCAATAGTAAGCAAACCTGCTGCATTCCTTGGCAGGTTTTTTTCACACTGTAAACATAAAAGGTTCATTATTCTTCCAATTTATACTGGACAAATTTTAATACCTTTGATTATTTTCTCTACAGAACTTAAAGAAGTCCATAGTTAACTTAAAGCATTCTTACCACTCTGGAATCAAGACTATCTTGGGTCTTCAACACAAACCAGGTATCACTCTCACAACTTCCTTTAATAATCTCGCCATACCTCCTGTCAAATGTCTTGGCTTAGAAGCTTGCCTTAACCCTTGAGAGATTCCACAACCCCTCTCTACGTTCTTTTTCATTTTTTTCCTTTATTTTACATACTAAACACAGTCCTCCCTCATCTCCCTCCTCCTCTTCCCCCTTCCATGCCCCTATCTACTCTTCAGAGAGGGCAAGGCCTCCCACGTGAAGTCAACTGTCAAAGTCCACGGAATGAATTCTTTCTACCTAGACCAAGGTCAGAGAGTTCAGCCCTATACTTGTTCCTTCAAGGTTACAACAGGACATTTGACCCAGGGTATAGCTGCCTATGGGATGCTTGCGCTAGGGTGTGGCTGCTGCCTGTCTTGCCTAAATTATAGTATACTTAACTCAGAATATAGTTGCTTGATGTTTCAGGTATTGAAGAGGTAAACACTCTGTTTGTTCTTTGTATCAGCATAAAGCAGTCTTTTGCCTTTTTATCCCCTTTTAAATGGGGGTTTATAAGCATATGGAAAGTAAATATGGCTAAATTCAGTATTCAGTGAGTTGCCCTCCAGACCCTATTTTTGTGTCTCTGCCTCTTTCTTTTGTCTAAAATTTCTAATCCACATGCCTCGCACCTACCCTGGAACATACATATTTGTCAAGGCTAGATCCCAACAGATACCACCTCAATGTGGGACCTTGACAGAAGGAACCCAATGTGAATCTCATGACAGTCAACAAAGCCTGACTTATTAAATTAAAGCCGGACCAATACCCTGCCCCCTGTATTCAGGCTGAGCATGCTATTCTATTCTACCAAAGGGAATGGGCTCCAAAAAGCTAGTTCATGCACCACACAAAGGATAAACTCTTGTTTTGCTGCTAGTAGCTTCACAAAAAGATTACACCACGGAGCTGTCAGCAACATTCAGAGGGTATTATCAGAAAAACAGACTTGTGTATCTATGGAATGAAGCTGAATGAAGAACCTGGCATTCATCCACGCAACCATAAACACCCGATTTTTGACAAAGAAGCCAGAATTGTACAATGAAAAAGAAAGCATCTTCAAGACTCGTGTTGGCATAACTGAGTATTAACATGTAGAAAACTGCAAATGGATCCATACCTATCCCTATGCACAAATTCAATTACAAGTGGATCAAAGACCTCAATATAAATTCCCCCTCCATATTTGTAACTCTTAAACCAGAACCATGTAACAGAAGCTGCCAGGTTCTATCCTGAAGAGGGAACCTGGGACTCTACTTCACTTACATCTGCATCAGCTGTCTGTTGTTAATCATTTCCTTGCTGCTTAAGCTTCCCTTTAATCCTTTTTCTCAGATTGGATGCATAGCTGAGCAGGGTCCTGCCCTGAAGTGGCCACTCCCTGTATTTCACTTAGTACCAGATAGTCCTTAAATTTTATTATGTTGATCACAGACTTTAACCATCAACCTTACATTTTATGGTATTCTTCCCCACACCCACACTGTATATTTTACATTTATCTTTCCCATACTTGTTCCTATTCAGTGAAGATCTGTTTAAAAACTGTCACTAATAATCACCAGAGAAGGGTCAGTCAATAAAAGGTTGTCTTGAAATGTCTGCTGCCAAAGGACTTTAATCCAACACTTTTTATTTTAAACCCCCGAAACTTTTAGGACACTGTCAAGAGTAATCACATTTTTGGACAAAATAACAAAGGAATCGTCTCTTTGTCAGTCAATAATCTTTCCATTGAATCGTCATGAGCTGGGCTTTCACATTCCACATTGCCAGCCATTTGTACTACTGTTCCCCATTGTTTTACTGGGAAACCCTACTATAGAGACTAGATTTGGCATTAGATATTAAATTTGGACCAAGATTTTCTAGGTAACATGTCAATGAACACAACTCTAACTACAGTGAGCAGGTTGAAAATCCAAAAAGCAGGCATTTGGGCATGGGACAACGATAATGTGATAGTACCCTGTTAGGGGTGACACTGGGATCAGTGGAGAGATCACAGAAGATAGAGGATGAATGTGGCTAGAATGTATTTCATACATATATTTAATATCTAAATTAAATAGATTTTAAAAGGCAAAAGAAAAAAATAAGTTACCAAGGTTTGGGGTAGGATATATGAGCAGATGTTGATCAAAGGGAAGGAGATGAAGAATTTCTAATGTACTAGAAACCAGCATATATTACAAGAGAGTACCTTCTTTCAAAACTTACAGATCATAAATGATTATATGAAATGCGAATTTCTTTGTTTTTGATATAAACTTAAAAGTTATTTTAATAAGAAGCTATCTTTATTAACTGTTTTTAAATGTGTATATATATACATACTTATATATATAGACACATGTATCCATATAAACTCATAATGATGCATTTGCAATCATATTTACTTGACAATGCAAACTCAAAAATGTGTCATTGTGCATGAACTCACACCAGTATTGGTTTTAAACTCAGGAAGAGCACTTCCTCATGCTTAAAAAATTAATTAATGAACTGAGTGAGTTCATTATCATTTATGATCTATCTTAGCTACACATTTTAATATTCTGTTTTTGTTGTTGAGCTATTTAGATACAGCTATTCAAGGATAATAAGTCATTTATTCCTCATTAACTGTTAGGATGGATGTAGATATTCATTACAGCCAGACAACAGACTCATTTAGCTGCATACAGTACACGATTATATACCACAGAAATGACTAGAATACAAATTATTTTACACATTAAGTTCTGTTACTTAAGCCTTTTCCAATGCCTCAGATAGTTTCCTCTGCAAGTTTTCTTCCAGACAAACCACCATGTATTTTTATGAAGATTTCAAGAGGAATAGGAATGAATATTATATTGTTCAACAGTGGAAAGTGCATAATTAGAAGAAAGGTTGTCCCTGAGATGACTCCCAATGATTTGGAAAATATGTGAATGATTCCAAAATTATCTGGCCATAAATTTTTAAGCCCATCAGGTTGTCTATAAATAAGATGTGTTCAGATGCAACATTGTTTGCATGAATGGTCATTAAATATTGTGAGCCCAATATTAAATGAACTCTAAACTACCATTTAATAAATGAATATAGTTTCAATTGACTAGGAAAAAGTTCAAAAAGTTTATCGTTAATTTTATAGACTCAACATTTATATATAATGAGCACAACAGAAAACAGAGATTATTTTAAATTATTTTCTTAGCTACCTAGTAATTTTTCATTTTCAAATTCATCTGATGGAAATTATTTTGTGATATTTTGAGACTACAGACGCTGTTTAACTTACAAGGTGGAACATGTCCTTATGTGTCCTAATCTTTGATGGCCAAAAATATTTGTTTTTATGTGGCAAAATATGTGAAAATAAATAATAAATAGTATAATGCTAGATATTTAATGAAATTAGTGGACAGTTCTTACATCACTACAAAGGAATGATTCAACAACATTCACAGCCGAAATGGCCTTAGAAAAAAATAAAATATGTAGGAAAAAGTAAAAATTACCCAGTGCTATGTAGGTTCCTGGAGACAGGGGAATTTAGGGAGAAGAATGAAGATGATAAGAGAGAGGAGGGGATAAAGGCCAAGGGAAGGAGATGAAAGGATAAGAGAGGAGTGGAAAGGAGAGGAGGGTAGAAGAGAGAAAAGGATACGAGAAGAGAGGAGAGAAGAAGAGAAAAGAGGAGAGAAGAGGAAAAGAGAGGAGAGGAGAGGAGAGGAGAGGAGGGGAGGGGAGGGGAGGGGAGGGGAGGGGAGGGGAGAAGATTTCACAATGTTCTTGATGTGGAAAGTAGTGGCAGGAAGAATGTGAGAGAGAATGAGTGACCTGCTGAGCAATGGACAAAGCAGGTTCTTGGGTCAAAGATAAGTTTTATGAAGTCCCACACAGAGAGACAGCGACATGGGTCATCCTTGAATTCCCCAAGAATGCCCCTTTATTGTATACAGGGGCAGATTATATAGAGATAGCCACGCCCCAGCCAAACCCACCAGAAACCACTCTCCTGCCATCAGGAACTCCTGAAGTTCTCGAGCTCAGAGCAGCTGTAGGCACTCAGATCAGGGGAAAACAAGCTGTTTTAAGGATCTGGGGTCTCACTGTTCCCAAGAAGGAAATATTCACATTACTGAAGAGGAAACCCACAGATTGTGACAGAATTTTTTCTAAACACCCAGTGCTTTATATAAGACGACTTATATAAAGAATGTATAAATAATTAAGATTACAAACATAACAAAAACCCCAAGTGGCCCACTCAGAAAATGGGCGTAGATCTCTATAAAGTTCTAAAAAAAATGGCTAAGAAATCTGACAAAGGACACTTTGGATTGTAGAAATTAATTGCTGCTTCTATTTGATCTATTTGATCTTGAGCAAACATTTGTATTTGGTATATGTCAAGAAATGTATCCATGCCTTCAAGTTTCCAATCGGATTGGGTACAGTCTCTAAAATATGTCCTCATAAGTCTTAGGATTTCCTTGATGTTTGTTGTTATATTCCCATTTCCATCTCTAAATTTGTGCATTTGTAACTTCTTTTTATATCAATTAATTTTATTAAGTGTAAATCAATTTGACAGATTTGCTCAAAGATTTTTCTTAGTTATTTGCCATTATTGTTCTTATTTTTATTGATCTCAACCTCTGAACTTTACTAGTTCTTGCCTTCTACCCCTTTTGTGTGCTTTTTCTTCTTCATGTTCTAAAACTTTTAGATGAGTTTGCTGTTAAGTTACTCATATGAAATCCCTCTGAGGATTTTATGATGAGCTCTAGTGCATGAACTTGCCTCTTAGAATGATGCTCATTGTCTCACATAAAATAGTGTATGCTGTGTTTTTATATTTCTTTTGTCATCATCCTTAGCAATTGAAGAACTGTCAATCAAATATACTTTGAGATTTCAACTTACCCAAATCAAAAAGGCAAGAAGAAGAAAATAACAGATCACAGAAAATTTGTTTTTATGTTATTGGTTTTCAGCAGTGAAATGCACTTCCTAACTTAAAGAAAAATTTGCAATTAATAAGTTGTGATGATTAAACACTACTAATATTATAGAGTTCTAGTTGATAGATCAAATTACATAGATCTATCACTGTTTAGAATAAAATGTCAAATTATTCCAAAGCTACAGAGAAACACTGCCTTGAAAACAAAAAACAAACAAGCAAACAAAAAACCTGAAATTATACATTTATTTCATTCACATACTTAGGTGTTCATGCTAAAATTATGTTTGAGTCCACATTATTTTTAGCTTATTTTATCTATTATTTGATAGATTCTCATATTTTATGGTTTCAAATATTTTACTCAGAACTTAGTATAAATTTATGTTTGCAGAATTACCCATGTACATTAGTGTCAAAGGAAATTAGTATCTACATTGTGCACTTTTAATACAGAATATTCTTTGCTGTATTTAAAGTACATCTTTCTCTCTAGTGTATGCAGGAGTGATCCCTTAGTACATTTTATGAATAAAAGAATCTATATAAAGTTTGAATATTACTAATATTTTTTATTTTCAATTTATTATCAAATTGTGTGTGTGATGCATGTGTGTGTGAGTGCAAATATGCTTACCATGACTTTTGACAAGGCAGAAAACGGTGGCTTCCATTTGCACTGCCAAATGGCTAAAATGTGAAATTGCCATCACATATATTAATATTTAGAAACACTTTCAACCAATAATCAGCACTATTAACTGTATACTATCTCTAGAAAATCATATCCAGATTGTGTTAGAAAATGATTTTTTAAAAATCACATTACAGATGGAGTAAAGCTATAATTTAAAGCTTATCTCATGATACTTTTTTCCTTAGGCAGATCATTCTTTTTGATTAGATGGAGGCTTGTTAAAATATTACATTTTAAGATATTTTACATGTATACACATTATAGAATTTGATCAATCAAGTGGCATTGTATGATATTAGTAGTGTTTAATCATTACAACTTATAAAATATCCAATTGTCTTTGGTTATTTTTCTAACTTTTTACAGATAGTGGTATTTAATTTAATTGGGAATTTTGATAAATTAACATTATGCACTTAGTTATTAAAACTAAATACTTGTTATAAATTATATGTATAATATTTTTCTAGAGTATACAATAAGCTATTTATTATGCTCATAATTTATGTAAGTTATGGTAGATCATAATCTCTTACTTTTGATATTGCCAACAGCAACAGCTTTACAATTATTTTTCTTCTAGGAGCTTTGTGTACATATGGAAATAACAGGGTAGAATTAATGAGGAAGAATTTTTATGTATACTTACTACTACTCTAAATTATATATTGCAATTAAGAATCACAAGCAGAAGGCTCCACATCTGGTCTATATAATCGCAACACCTTGCTGAGTTATGCTTAATGCAATGTGCCCATTGATAACTCTACCTGCAAACAAAACATTTGTGGAATGTGCTCATGCATATTGTATCCCAAATGCAGTCATTGCACAATTCTCTTGTACATTGAAGCATCTCTGACAGAAATATTCCTATGTTTAAATTTTCACTGAGATAACATAAAAAACTATGTGTGGTTATATATTTAATGACTGAAGGCTTTTTTTTTCAAATGTTTCTAATTAGTTTTTTAAATCAATATCAGTGAAAAGTTTCACTAAAATCAGTTATACTGGCCTCCAAGTCCTGTGTGCTTCTGTCGTTTTACTCATAATATTTTGCCTTCCTTATTCTAAATGTATCATTCCCATAATGTGCTTATTTTTTCTGACAAACTTTAAAATCTGAAAAACTATGAACAATTTTGTATTTTGAATGAGTATAAAAATTTGAATTCTATTATTTCTCCTTTTTGTACACTTATATAATAAATAAATCAAATTTTCAATAAATCCATGTACTTGTAATGTTATTTCTGGGCCAATCAACATTTATATATGGTTCATAGAACTAGTAATTTTAGTGAAATTTATTTCTTAAAGCACCTAACATTTTAGTGTGAACACAGAAATAGCAAATCTATTTCTTGAAAATTAACTGCTGAAATAAATTCTAATATTACTCTTAAACAGCATTTATCTTGCAGGTCTTAATGAGTACAAACTATTCCTAAATGTACGAAATCAAAGTACATTTTCCATAAAGTTATCATTCTTGAAATTGGGGTCTTGAGACAATAAGCAAATTACCTAATGCTTCAAGGATATATGTATTTAGAGAAACAGATTCAATATAGCTTTTGACCACTGTGTAAGAAATATTTAAACTCGAACTTATAGCTAGTCACATACAAGCACAGAAGAGAATGAGCAGGGGAGCACCTGCGCAAAAGCAGAAACTATATTACCTCAAGCCCAGGAACACCTGGGGTAATCAGATCCTGTAAATGGAAGGTCTGCTGAGGATTCAGAGAAAGGTGGGCCTAACATCATGTTTGCAACTTAGATTTGATGTTTGACCTTAGCAATCTCATATAAACCTCTGTTTATAAGAGATGTTCTTTTCTTCTAGATCTGAGCCAATGAATTTTTAGCACTTCACAGCAAAGTTTCTATAATACGAAGCAAAAAATAAAAGGACTCAGATGTCTTGCTGTTGATTAAATGAGTAGCAGAATAGGTATTGATGGGTAGTTACTGTGTAATATTTTTTAAAGTATGATTGCTTGCAAATCATTTTTAATAATTTAAAATTTTCTACAGCATTTCAGCCATTATCTAGATTTTGTGGGACTGTGATGACAGCCATTTCTAGACTTCTATTAGAACAGGAGTAGTCATAATCACAGCTCACTCTTTTGTTCTATTTTTAATAAAACATGGAGCTTCTCTTAATACTGCCACATCACAACAGGACTTAGTAAGACGATCTTAAATAATGTCATGACGGTTTAATGATGCATATTTATATCTTTTTGTTCCTATCTCGATTCCTATATTTTGTATTTATCGCCAATAATGGGTTTAAGCTACCTAAGAAATGGGCATATACTCATTTCCAATAGAAAACACTGAAATTGAGAGATAAAGCAATATTTTGATCAAATATAATTGTAATAGTATAACTTCATTTCTACAAGAGAGAATATAAGTATAATTTTTGAGGCAAACATAAGCTTGTGAAACTATTCCTAAACTTTAGTTAAACTTACTAGATCTGGATGGAAGTGGGTGGTCCTTGGACTTCCCACAGGGCAGGGAACCCTGATTGCTCTTTGGGCTGATGAGGGAGGGGGACTTGATTGGGGGAGGAGGAGGGAAATGGGAGGCGGCGGTGAGGAAGAGACAGAAATCTTTAATAAATAAATAAAAAGAAAAGAAAAAAATACTTTTAGAATGATCATATACTGTATCTTACAATTTTATATTCAGAAAAGAATAATAAGAAGTAAGCAATTTAAACACAAAATAATGATGGGGCAGTGAGTAAGCATAGTTGTTATGTCATCATAAAATAACACTCTATTGACTAACAACAAATGCATCTGAAATCACATACATCAATATAATATTAATGTATCTTCTAAGATAAACATTATTCTCACTTTTATAGGATTACCATAAAACAACCTGAAACTAACTTACACCTTCTACATTAGCCTCATTATATTTCAAACTGAATTAAAACAAGATAACACTTTTACATTCTGCCACAGGTAATGATCACGTATGTACAATTAGTGATTATAAGTCTTAGCACTTCACTCCCTTCTGTCAATTATTAGTACAGATGAGAGTGTGTGTGTTTTATTTATATCTTCCTCGACTCTTCAAACAGAAAATTACTAATGACAGAACTCAGATTTCACCTTTAGTAACTAATTACAGCATTTTTTTAAATCATGGAAGGATAAACATTGTACACTATATTTTATGTGAGATTTCTGAAAATAATACATTGTACTGCATGGTCATTCTTAGTACCTCAAGAAAGGTTTCTTTGTGGCTATATTTATATATTTATCTGCTCCTTCAGAATTCAAAAATACTAAGATCAATTTATTACCACATTTTCATTAATTTTTATGTATTTATTTGTTTTTCTTCCCACTGGACTACTAAATCCTTCAATAGTTTTACTGCCTCAAAATATTGGGGTTCAGATAGAAATTAAATGTCTTAAGCTTCTTTCTCCTCAAAATACTCCTTGTATATCATAAATGATGGTGTACCTCTAAAGAATTTAATTTCAGTAAAACCTTCTAAATAAAGATAAATTACAAATAAGAAACTCCCTAACTTCTTGTTAACTATAAGTACCAACTTATATTCATGGATGACTCTTGCATGATTTGTAGTAAAATAAAAAGATGTTAATTATATAATAAAAATTAGAAATTACAACTTTATATAGTCAATGTTCAGACAATTTACAGCTAAATTGCTTAATAAAATATGCATATCTCTGAACTAGTGTTAGTTTTAAATATTATTAAATGTGTTTTATTTTAAAATAGATTTTAGTGATAGGCAAAACATTGCAGCTACGGAGAGGTGGTTTGAGATAAATATTTCTTCAATGGGAATAGAAACACAAGAACCAGCGAGTTTACTTCACTTGTTTCTGGTGATCTTAAAAGTTCAGCCAATACTTGTGTCCCCAACTGACACTGCAAATGAGAATAGGAACATGAATGACAGACTTTACATATGTAAAAGGAGACCTTTCTGGTTCTGAAGGACTGCCAGAGGATGACAGGGAAGACCCAAATATCTTGATATTTCTGAACTTCATCTTCAATTGATTTGACTTTGTTTCATAGTGTATTATGTTGATTTCCATTAATTTGAAAATGTTTCACAAAAGAGTATGTTCAAAGTGACTGTTTCTTTTTATAGGAGAAAGATACATTGTCAGGTTTGAATTAAATTTCCAATAATAATGTAGAAGATTTAATTTGAGTATATTTAATGTGGCTGACAGAGCTATTTTCACATCTTAATATGATTTTTTCAGTTTTCTTTTTGTCAAGAAACTTAATATTGACCACAGACCACTCTTTGACACTCCACATACACAGAAGCATTTTCATCTCACTTCTGTCTGGGAAGAACAGTAACATATGACCATTCCCAGGTGTTAGGCTAATATAAATAAACATCAAGATCCATATTTACAGATTTTCCCTCTTGCAGACATTTAATTCTTGTTCAGGAGAAGTCTCTCACCTGTAGAGGTTAAATGCTTTTAATTCTAATATGAGGACACTTGTTTGAAGAGAAGCATTCTGCATCACTGACCATTTTTTGGCCACCTCCCTATCTATCTCCCTGTAGAAGGGATTTCCTGAGGAATATCAGACAAGGACAATTTCAGCAAACAAATAATTGAGAGGAATGTGTTATAAACCTACCTCCTGTACTTCCACACCTTATCCTTAAATGTGAGAGGCCGGTGATATTTTGTCTTTTAAAGGAGACTTTTAAAAAAGATTCACACAGTATAAGATGTGTCCATTCTGCCAATTGTAGGACTGAGCAAACAGAAAATAACAAATATTCAGCCCCTATCTATAAAGAATGATGGGGAGCTTCACTTCAGCCTCTTGTTTTCTCTTTCATTCTCTCTCTTTTTATTTCTTCTCTTTTCTCAGAGATTGTTTAAAGGCAGTTTCTCTGTACCCCTTTCCATTACACTTACTAACAACTGTCATGTATGTTTATAGTGCTTCTGATTACTCCTTTCTCACACTCTCACTTCTCTGCCTTCCATTTCTATCAACAACTCCTCTTCTCCCTCACTCCTTTCCCAAACTTCATATCCTTTGGTTTTGTTTTGGGACTCATTGGAACCCGGTGGAGTCACAAGGGCATACAAAATACACAAGTGGAAGGGCCTTCTGAGAACCTGCTGCAGCCATATCAGTGACTGCTCAGAGCCTTTTTTTTTTTCTTCCTTTTATTTTATTTATTTATTTATTTGTTTGTTTGTTTTGATTTTTCGAGACAGGGTTTCTTTGTAGCTTTTGGTTCCTGTCCTGGAACTAGCTCTCGTAGACCATGCTGGCCTTGAACTCACAGAGATCCGCCTTCCTCTGCCTCCTGAGCTCTGGTATAAAAGGTGTGCACCACCACCGCCAGGCTGCTCAGAGCCTTTGTAAGCATCCCCCATCACTGTGAGTGTAAAGTTGGCATTTGCATCCCAACTAAGATCTACTGCACCTTGCATTGATTTTATCCCCCTCCACTGTAATTTCAGCGCTTTAGACTGCCTGGTATTCGTGTCTTGTTTGGAGTCAGCACTCATTTGTCACTTTTTCTCAAAACGCTGTGTACCAACAAGTTTTTACCTTCACGACTGTCCCTTGCTATTGTTTTTGAGAAGGTTATATTACAGTCATATGTTAACTCATGTAAAAGACAAACAAATATATTCAAACCCACAATAAGGCAGCCTATAAAGTATAATTTCTATGTAAAAAGGAGTTAAAAAGTTTAAATATAGATATTTGGATCTGAGAAAAAATGCTTTTAATGAAGTTCCTTTTGCAGTAGCCTATTTTCAATATTGCTATGACATCGAGGGTCCTTTGTGTGAACAGGATGAAGAAGGTGATAACATAGATGACTAAAGCTTAATGAGATGAACTGAACTACATGATCTGATTGGGACAGACAGTTTCTGTTAGGACAAGGAATTAATTAGTATTTGAGATGTGGGTTCACAGAACGAATTCTGTGTTGTAATGTATTTTACAGTGTAATGTTATTGACAAAGGAAAGCTAATAAAGTTGCTAAAGTCTTTCAGGGTGATATCCTTGCATAGGACATTAAGGTTGTTATGAAAGGAGCTAGGCTGATTCCAGGCTCAAATATGACTGTCTCATGATAGGACTCCAAATTAGCCTCATGTTCCTGACCAGAAATTGTCATATGTTTGCAGAATCCATAATACAATAGTATAAGATAAATCAAAATTATCCCAGAAAAAGTGGTATATCAAATATATTGTTGAAGTCCTACAAAATTAATTCTATACAGGCCAAATTTAAGAGCTTTGGATAAGCAAGTGTATCAGTAATTTCATACTTTGCTTCTTATAAACCTTTGTCTGTTTTAATTATTACATATAGTATTTTATGACTAGTATTCTATAACACATGAAATCAGATATAAAAATCACCAATTATAGATATACTTAAAAGTTGAATCAATATTTAATGCAGTGATAAATTATAACATTCTTTGGCAGTCTCTCTGTCTGTCTGTCTCTCTCTATATATATATAATATTATATGTAATATATATACTATATATGTATAATAATTCCACAAATTATTAAGAGCAGCTTTGCAATAGTCAAATGCTAAATACGAAATCATTTACTGTTGTCTTTATCCTTTTCATATCATTTGGAAAACACTGTAAAATCAAGCAACTACCTGTTCCTAATGCTACAAACCTCCCTTGTCAATATCATGCATTCTGTATTGATAATAATTTTGCATGCTCAATAATGTTCTGTACAAATGGAATCCACCCAATTTTGACCAAGATTTTGCATAATGAATATAATAATAAAATTCAGAGGATTGGAGAGTTTGACTATTTATAAAATTAATCACTAAGAAATTTGACAAATATATTCTCCTAGTCCCTATAGTGTCAATGAAGAGTACCTCCTGCTTCTAGCCAAAGCTTTCTGCATGTTTAGCTTTGAAATTGAAATAAGATATTAAGTGGAATCTCCATTATAGAGCAAAGAAATCCAATTATCTTTTGAGTTTTCTTCATTTGCATATAAAATTCACATCTATTCCTGGTTCAAATTGATGCTATGATTGAAAGGCAAATGACTTTATATTATTCATGGCATAAATATATCAGAAAGAAATATTTATATGGTGTTATACCTTGCTACAGAATAAATACTTCAAACAAATACATATTAAAGTACACTTTGTTGATTTGGGGACTGACAAGTTGATTAATGTACATCCATCACTGTGAATGGCAACTTAAATACCATGGCTCAAGTTCACCAGTTTCTGTGATCTTAGTTACAAGTATTAGGCATAAGAGGGAACTGACAGCCTCTTCTATGGAAACTCTGGAATGCTTTTGATCAGTCTGTGCTTTTGATGAATGTTTACTTTTATTTTATTAATGACCTACCTATACAGTGCAATAAATTAGAAAAAAATATGCCACAAACTAAATTTATTTTAAGGAAACAAAGTAATTCAAATAAAAAAAAAATGGAACCCTTGTCCTAATCCAACAAGTCCCTTCGTAGGTGTGGTGAATATTACAGCATATATATTTGTCATATTTTCTTTAAAATAGCACTTCCTATGGATCTGAATAAATGTGTAAGACTGCAGGAACTGGAAGATAGAGACAGCATCAGATGCCCTTGAATTACACTCAGAAGAATTCGAGATCTGTGACATGGGTGCAGATAAACAAATGATTGCCTTCTACACCTGCATAACCTCTCTTAACTCTTGAACGATATTTTCAGCCTCCCATCTGCTTTTCTAAAAAACGTGAACATGGGCTTGAGAGCTAGTTCATTTGTTAAGAGTACTGCCGGCTCTCCCGGAGATCATAGATTCCATCCAAATCATCCAAATAGTAGTTCACAACTATCTATATACCGGTGCCAGGTGATCTGCTTTCTGCAGGTACCAGGAATATATTTGGTGAACAGTCATACATCTGGGGAGAACATACAAACACGTGAAATATAAGTGAAAGAATGAAAAGGAATCTGACCTCTCAAAAAAGATACTGAAAATAAAACATCTAGTCTAGTCATTAACTACAATTAATGCATCAAATTTGTATGGGCTTGCACATTGTATTTTTATTTAGATAAGTCAGCATGACAAAGTTATTTGAGTGTGGGGAGTTTTTCATATTTGAATTCTATTTTATGAGCTTTGTTAAGCTGTAGTCTTTTAAGATTCACATAAACTACATTCCTGCTTGTAAAGCAATCACATCATTTAAATTTAAGAACTATGTTTTGAAAAAGAAATCTAATCAAAATCTTCACCATGTTTTACTTACTATATGATATAGATGTTTGTACATAGTTTATAGGTCCTCTAACTTAATTTTTATAAATCATTGTGGTGTCATGTAGTATCAATGTTAATAATTATTTATATTTACATTATTTAGTATAATTGAGACTATTTAAGTGGTATCAATGTTAATAATTATTTATCCTTACATTATTTTTACTATGATTGAGACTATTTAAGAAATTTCTTCTTCTTGATACAGCAGATATTATGTGAGTCTACTCATCAACTAATTGCTATTGAGATCTCTGAGAATAACGTAGGTTAGAGTCAACAAACTTTACCTACAAGTACCTATGAAACTTGAGGTTTCTTCCTAGTTATCAAAAATGCATCATGATGTTGACCAAGGATGAAACTTAAAGAAATCATATTACATTTCCATGTAAGCATTTTCCATTTCATAACAGGGTGCATATTTTTAAAATAATCTCTCTTATTGAACTGTGTGAGGAAACCTATTATTGCAAATATTATGATTCAAATATTGGAAGCTGATTCCACTTTAAAGTATAAAATTTCTTGAGATGTCCCAGAATAACTATATGAACAAATAACAGTATAAATATGAAATACTAAAGCAAATATGCTTTCATGGACTTATTTTATCATATAAACTGGATAAACAAAATATTACCTCCAGTGATAACTACACATGTAATTTCCTTGTCATATAAAGTTTAATCTATAAAAATCGTTTTGCTACCTTGGCGTTAATTGTCTGGTTCTTCCCATGAGGGACAGTCAGTTCTTCAACCCCCTCCCTAGCAATCAGTACCAGTGTGTCCAAACAACAACTTCATTGTCAAGTATATGAGAGCATGTATATAGTATTAACTGTTTTACAGGTTAATATAATGTGGCAAACATATTACTGTCACTATAGTATTGAACACCAGGTAACTAAGAGGCTAAAAATAAAGTTATGTACATACACACACTAGAAGATAAATGGCTGGAATCAGTTAAGCATGTGGTTAAAATACAAAAAGATATCTATGTTACAAATGATATGCCTTTAGTTACTTTAAACAGGTAGTCTGAGAGTAATTGAAGTCTAAATTTGAAAGTATTTTCATTTGGTGTGAGATAACTTCACTTTAAAAGAATTAAGAAAGCAAACGTTCTTAGCCAAACAGCCAAAACCTTATCCAGGGGCATGGATTTGCATTGCCTAGTTAACTTGCTCCAACCAGGAATCAGTGTCATGAATTTTAATTTACAGAAAAGGAGAAAGTGATAAATAGTTGAGAATACTACATAGATTGATGGAGATGACAGTCAGGTATAAAACAACAAAGCAAGTGAATGCTTGCAATAAAATTCACTTGCAATATGATGATGCTTTGAGCTTTGGGAATGATGAGAGCTCATTGTCTTTAAAAGTACATTCAAAAGGAATGAGAATCATACACAGAAGTAGACAAGCAAGAATTAAGAAGAGTAAAGATCACAACATTTTGCATTTTCTCTTTCATTCTTCCAATCTCTCTCAAGCAAAAGAGGATGTATTTGAAGTGGTTATAGGAAAGGAAGTAAAGGGTAAAGTTATTTAATTATATTTTTATCAAAAACCCACACGGAAACAGCTTACCTGAGCTAATGGGAGCCTACCAATTCTGGCCTGATAGCAAGGGAACCAGCATAGGACCAAAGTAGGCCCTCTGAATGTGGGTAACAGTTGTACGTCTCGGCCAGAGTGTGGCGCACTGGCAATGAGACCAGAATTTATCCCTACTGCTTGATCTAACTTTCTGAAACATCTTGTCTCTGGAGGTATGCGTTCTTCAGCTTGGGTATAGTGGTGAGGATCTTGGTTCTTTCTCAAAGCAATGTGCTAGATGTTGTTGACTCCCCATGGGAAGCCTTTCCCTCTCTGATGAGTGGATGGGGTAATGGGATGGGGTGGAGGGAGTGAGGGGGAACTGGATTTGGCATGTAAAATGAGAAAAGACAGGGTTTTTTTTTAAAGTAAATTATAAAAAATTAAAATGTTGATTATTTTAAAAATAGAAAATATGAAATAGGAAAGAAAATGTGTTGGGAATCATATTGAGAGAATTAGGGAGGAAATGGCAGGTAGATATGATCAATATAATTATGTATACTTGTATTATGTTAAAAAATAATAGCTAAATGTTATTATTAAAAACTGAAAAAGAAGAGTAAGGAATTCAGTTTCTTAAGGCTCCACAGTCAGCCATTTAGAAACAGATAGGGGATTTTCACATTTTTTAACATGGTGTAATTCTTTTCTTTGTGGGAATTCTGTATTAGAGTGGCAAAGAATTACTCTTGATTTAGGTGGCTATAAATGTATTTGATTATTACACCATGGATAGTTAACTATGAGAAATACAATAACTATCCAATGGGTGCCACTCTAAGTTAGACAAAAACAGCTTTCTTTTTTTTTCTCCTGAAGGTTTTATTTAAGAGTATTGACTTTCTATTTATCTGTACCTAACTCAATCTACATTTAGTATGGCAACAAACTAGCAATTAAAACTAAAACATTATATTTATTGCCGACTTTTTAACTTTTCATGGATCTAAGAGAACTATTGAGTCCAAAAGTACACTTAGAAAGCATGCCTACTATTTACTTGCCATGTTCAGCCCCTTATGTTTAAAGGAAGAAGGAGGGGAGTGTCTGCTACTTCTATTAGAAGGAGGAGCTCATGTATTTCTACGAGTCATTGACTTTAGGGTACATTACAATTTAGAATTTCCTACTGAGTTAATAGCAGGTAGCGAAAGTTCAGAAGAGTAGCAATAATTACTTTCCCCAAATCAGAGAATTTCTGGATAGCATTTGAGTTTGGTTTACAAATAACCATCCTTTCTTTGTGGTTTTAAGTACATGCAATTTGCTGTTTCTTCTCCTAAAATATCCAAATATCATGTCATAATCATTCAGGAGTGTTTTAGATTGTTTTCCCCAATATCCTAAACTTTTTTTAAAAAAATCATTAAATGCTCAGAGTATAATTTCTGTTTATTAAGTTTCTGTAAATCACAAGATAGTTTTTTTATTCTCAATTGAAATAGCCTTGAGCGGGAGGAATTACATTTTGATGTTGTCAACATTATGTGATAAACAGTATAAATTGTTAAACATCCTAGATTGTTAAAAGATTATAGCCAAGCATATCATAGACATTCCACTCAGATCTTAAATGACTTGTGACCTATATGCCTTTGGTCATTTTATAATAATGTTTTCTCCTTCTTCTTTCCTTTGGTAAGCCACATGGTTAAACCATCATTAGCATTTTATCATTCTCTTTCAATTGGTTATGGATCCTGCCCAAGATCAAGACATCTGCTCTCCTAACACTTGGTCCCCACCACATGCGATTTCAATAGTTACTTTATTAAACTAGCACAAACTCTTTCCTTCTTGTTCTTTTCCTAATTAAGTTATAGGTGAAAACGTGGCATGTCTCATGATCTTATCACCTTTTGGATATTTTAAGACTCTACTTCTCTAGTGTCATTCACCGCCGAGGCATTATCACAAGATGCGGGGACAAAGAGTGAAGGAACATTCAGAAAAAACAAATAACCAACAAATAAGGACAGTAAAGCACTGATGATTTTCAAAAATCATTCTCAGTTTAACATGAAGCCTGTCTATCCTCTTCCCACGAGACATTAATTTCTGACTGATGATCCTACATTTGCCATATGGGTAGAACCAAGTTTGCTGATGGCTTTTACACACATTGTAAAAGATAACCTTTGGTTTTCCGAACTTGAGGAAACCTTAGGCAGGTTTCTATAGATAAGATCTTGATCCTTATTTCTTATGATCATTTACAACTCAACAAACAAATAAACAAGCAAAAAGAAGCTCTGTATCACATGAATTTTTTTTTTTTTTTTTTTTTTTTTTTGGTTTTTCGAGACAGGGTTTCCTTGTGGCTTTGGAGCCTGTCCTAGAACTAGCTCTGTAGACCACGCTGGTCTCGAACTCACAGAGATCCGCCAGTCTCTGCCTCCCGAGTGCTGGGATTAAAGGCGTGTGCCACCATCACATGGCCTGAATTTTTCTTTGCTCTTTTGGTTTGTAAACTACTCAGATCACCTTTTGTTCTTATCAACACTGAAAGATTTTTCTCAAGGTTGTGGTGCCAACCCAAAAAAGGGTTCCGATATCTTTAAAATGTGGACATTTCTTCACACACACACACACACACACACACACACACACACACACACATATATATATATATAATATGTACATAATTTTGTGAAAACCAAGCAAATTAAAGCTATGTTCTAGAAAATCCATCTAAATAATAACATAGATTTTTTTAATTACAACTATTTTATAAATTTCAAAGTCAAATGCAGTTAAACAAAATTGGAATATTATAAATGGAGAAATAAAAGAAACCAAAATTGCTATTTGCAAAGGAAGTAATTTAGCTAAACTTCAAATTAAACAATAGAAAATTGGAGCTCTTTTTGCCTATGTAATTGCAGGCTTTACTGAGTCATTAGATGTAACTTTTGAAATTTAACCTGAAAAGTTTCTTTTGCGCTTTGACTAAAATTATTTAAATACAGAAATGGAGTGTGTTAATTTAGCTTGCTCTCATTTTTTTGAGGAAAATATTTCTGTTTCATAACTATTATCCTTTTCATGAAGGATTATAATTTTTTTCTCTATTTTTTTACATTTTTGTTGTATCTTTATTGCAAACATGCTTTGACTTTTAAATTTTATTTATTATTTAACCAAAATTTTGTCACTGATATTCATTAACACACAAATAAACACATTAATTTAAATATTATGTATTTTTATTAAGAACACTGATTCTGTTATGACACAACAGGATTTAAAAATACTGCTTGGATGCATTCCATGCATATTGTTAGCCGGGGAAACGACAGAATCATTAAAAACCCTGAGAGCTTTAGAGGATCTTCTACTGTGATGCCAGTATTAGGGGCTTTGTCTAAGACAGAGCATTACAAAGTCCCTTTATTCCTTTCAGTTTCTAATATCTACAGCACTTTGCAATACTTTAATCTTCTAGAAGGTTTTTCAAAAATTAGCTGTCATGATATTCACATTATATAGATGCAGATATCAAGAAAGCATGAACAACATTCTCACTTATTTTTCTGATTCTTAAGATTGAAAACATACTGTCTTGAGTTCTCTGTGGTCCTCATTGTCCGCTATGTTCAGCGAGTCTGGTTTTAACCCAGGCTTTTTCAGACCCAGGTCAGCTGGCCTTGGTGAGTTCCCGATAGAGCATCTCCATTGTCTCAGTGTGTGGGTGCACCCCTCGTGGTCCTGAGTTCCTTGCTCGTGCTCTCTCTCCTTCTGCTCTTGATTTGGACCTTGAGATTTCAGTCCGGTGCTCCAATGTGGGTCTCTGTCTCTGTCTCCTTTCATCGCCTGATGAAGGTTAATATTCAGGAGGATGCCTATATGTTTTTCTTTGGGTTCTCCTACTGAGAACTCAAGAACAATGGCAATGGGTTTTTGATCCTACTGCACGAACTGGCTTTGTGGGAGCCTCGGCAGTTTGGATGCTCACCTTACTAGACCTAAATGGAGGTGGGTGGTCCTTGGACTTCCCACAGTGCAGGGAACCCTGATTGCTCTTTGGGCTGACGAGGGAGGGGGACTTGATTGGGGAAGGGGGAGGGAAATGGGAGGCGGTGGCAGGGAAGAGACAGAAATCTTTAATAAATAAATAAATAAAATAAAATAATAAATGTAAAAAAAAAAACAGAAAAGAAAACATACTGTCTTTAGCTTTCTATGACCTTCCGGCTAGAAGAGACTGCAAGATACAATGATCATTAATATGCAGTTTAAAAAACTCTCCTCATATCTTTCTGCTTATATAACTTTAAATATTTAAATGTTTCTAATGTTAGATAATGGAGCTTTAGAGCAAAATTTTACTCGGTTCTTACTTTTATTAATAAGAACTAAATTATGGTTATTTTAGAGGAAAGCATTCTTAGCATAGAATTTAAACACAAATAAACTTATAGTTATGACAAATCATCACTGTAAGTTATGGCATGAATTTTATTTCACTTATTCTGTTGTATTTCAATATGTGATACGCCATTATTTTCCTTTGGAATTCATCATATTAACATCTTTTTAAAAATATATTCCACATATTCTACTTAAGCTCATTAAAAATTTTGAAATCAAAATTATTTCTAAGCATTTCTACACTTTGAATCTTAAAGTGTTAAAATTTGAATTTAGTGACTTTCAAAACAATTACTTAAAACAACCTTAAAAACAACTTCTTTCTAATTAATTATTAGCATTTATCCATTTAACTTTTGGTGGAGGGTACTGAAATTGCATGAAACTAAACCTTTTGCCTGAATTAATTTATCATGTTTAACTTGCTTCATTAAAATAGGAAAACTAGCTGTAAAAATCACTTCATTTTAAAACAATTGACACCCAAAAACAGAAATGCATGCACTCATGATGTGTAATGAATAGAAAAAATTTAAAGCCTATTCAATAAATGTCATTGAAAATTTTACATAAGAAAAATAATATAAATAAAATTCAAGTGTGACACTAGTTTGCTGGTATGATCTGTATTACTATCTTGCATCTTGTATAGTATAAACCCTGAGTTAAAAAATATATTATTGTACCACATTGGTAAAAATAAAAGAAGTTTCATTTTTAAATGCAATACCATGAATGTCTCTTAATTTAAACTTGACTTCTGTGTTACCAGTGAGTAAATTCAGTTTGGTTCTTTCTTAAATCTGCTGACCTTCCGGCTGCACCATCTATTCTTCTCTCCTTATTGCATATATATAAGAACATGCACTTGTGCTTTAAAAGTGTGTAATGTTGATTTTTTTTAAAAAAGAAATTATACATATTGATTAAAAAAGAATAAGAAATTGCCAAAAATCAGATAATTTTCAAAACTGATCCTTATAGAATAAGGAAATGAAGAACTTGTCCAGCTGTCGGAGTGAATTGTACTTAGCAATAATGTAGTGTTTGCTCAGATCTGACTTAAAAGAGGCTACACTGGCAATTTTCCTACATGTGGCTTTAGTCAGTGTGATATAATTTTCAGTTTCTTTGATTAATGAGCACAGCCTCAGCTCTCAGGTGTTACCTATTTGTTCAGAATCCATAGAATCCCTCTGCCTTAACTGACTTAAACACACTTTTGACTTATTTAATTAGCTTCTCGGGAGCTGCTAATAACCATACAGCTTTGACTGTGAACCATGTAATTATCTTGACATTAATTCTCTCCCTGGGATATCTTATTCTTGAGGTCATCATTTCTCCACTTCAATTTCTGGCTAGTAATTTTACAACAGTAATAAAACCAATACTGAAAGATGTCCATGAATATTATACCTTAAGATTTCGCAGGATAAATTGGTTTGGATTTTACATTCACTTTAGTAGCAACTAGTTGCTGTATATTATCGATTAATCACAAAGAGTGAGGAGAGAATTCTAACCATATTATCAAAATTGAATCAATAACATTATGAATGAATATTTGTACAGTAATGTTTTATGCTTCTTTGTTTGCTTGCTCTTTTGTTTTTGATGATATATATTTGGTTTATTTTTGTTACAAAGAAGCAAACATATGACAAATGAACTGAAATATTTATTAATAAAAACATAAAGAATACATGTATACATGTATCTTAAAGGGAAGCATGAAAAAACTGTGATATGTGTGTGTGTGTGTGTGTGCTTGGAAAATGAGATAGGGTGAGAGACATCAAGAATAAAATAAGACAAAAAGTTAAATGAATGTTCCAGTCAGATCATATGTCACAAATATCTTATATTTGAAATGAATATGTTAATTATTGTTTTCGTGGAAAATGACATTTCTTTAGCCTAAATAACATGCAAGTAAAATTTTTAAAAAGTGCCTGAATGAATCTCACTAATTTTGAATTAGATTAAATGGCACATCAAGATGAAGTTGTCACTAGTACCCAAAGGAAGAAATAGTTATATTTGTGAAATTATACACAATTTTTCATATATTAGAGAAATCCTTGGACAACTGTATTAGGTTTTCTTTCCTTAAGGTGAGGTAAGAATGGCTTCTTCAAGAGTTTACTTTTTTTTCTTGTTTTCTAGAAATAACAATGCACACAGCAAACACCACGTAAGGAACTCTTCTAAAACTAATGACAAAGACTTTTATCATTCTACCACATACTCAAACTTCCTGTGTTGGTATTAACATCCTTAGATATCAGTGAAATGCAAATCAAAATCTCTGAGATACCATCTTACACCTTTCAGAATGGCCAAGATCAAAACACTAATGACAGTCTATGTTAGAGAGAATGTGGAGTAAGCGAAACACTCCTCCACTGTTGGTGGAAGTGCAAACCTCTATGGCCACTTTTGAAATCAGTATGGTGGTTTCTAAGAAAATTGCAATCTCTCTACACCAACAATCAGTGATACCATACTTGGGCATATACCCCAAGGATGCTCAATGATACCACTAGGAAACTAGCTCAACAATATTGATAGTAGCATTTTTCATAATAGTCAGAACTTGGAAACAAACTGGATGACCTTCAACTGAAGAACAGATAAAATGACATCATGTAGTTTGCAGGCAAATGGATAGAACTAGGAAAAATCATTCTGATGAGGTAACCCAGACCCAGAAAGACAAACAAGGTGTATACTCACTCATAAGTGGATATTAGATGTAAAGCACGAGATAACCAAGATACAGTCTTTAGCCCCAGAGAGGCAAGGTGGCAAGGAAAACCCTGAGAGGAACACATGGATCTTCCTGGGAGGAGGAAATGGATGGGATAGATGTGGTAGAGGGGAGTAAAGGAGGAAAGCGCAGGTGAATGGGATGGAACAGGAGAGATCAGAATGGATGAGTTGGGGCAGGAGGGAAGATGAGAGCTATCTTGATAAAATTATATATCCTTTTGTTATTCTTATTTCCAACAGTGAAACTTTTCATCATTGCTGAGAACCAAATTTTAAATTCAAGACCTGCTTCCTCTAGACTGATAATTGTTTGGGTTAAGGTTTTACCCCAGCACTTGGCATTCATATATCTAAAGAGTTGTCCCTAATGAGACCACCTGTGTGCTTGCCAGGATTCTGCATGCAATTTTAAGTTGGCCAGGTGATAACAGTTTCCAAAAAAAAAAAAAAACCTTTTGTCTGTCTGTTAATATATATTAATGTATATGTTAATGTATATATATATATAAATTAACAGACATATATGTATATCCCACAGTATGCTTGTTTTATGTCTATGTATGTATATGTGCTTATTTTAAAATCTGTAAAACTAGTTACTCCAGATTATAATAGCTCTGGAAAAATATAAATATGTGGATAGCCACCATTTTCAGTTGAGATCAAATTTAAAACCACAGTGTCATCTTTGGTAAGAATACCACATGTGCTGAAACTACCAAGGAGACAGTCCACCTCCAATATACTTTGGCTTACTAAAATATTCCTTCTAATCTTCTTGCCTCTACTGCCATTGGTAAACTGTAATTGATTGGATAAAATATATGTCTAAATTTAATATGTATATTTAATTTGGATGTATCTAACAGGTAATGGTACCCTCATTCTAATGTGCCTTTACAGATCTGAAAGTATGGCATTTAATAAAATAACAGAGAGACATCTCAAATCCTGCAGCATCCTATCCCTCCAAGAAGATGTATGGTTGCAGAAGATCTTCTTCCTGGAGGCTTGCCATTGGCTATGGCAAAGTTACCCACACAGCAAAAAGCTGCCTTCCACCTCATCAGCTCCATGGACACTCCACTGGGAGATTGATTGTCTCACCCTGACAAGCCAGGTAGACTGATCCCTCCCACCACAGGAAATCTTCAGGCTTCTTAGACTCAGCAGCTAAGGGCAAGTACTACTTCTTTGGGATTGCCTGCATAGCAAAAAAAACTGCTGTCTCACTCACTTCTGCTCATTTATTTATCTCTCTCAGATATGTCTGATGGCATTTGATGACTTACGTACTGGTCACTCATTACTTTGTAAGCTTCCTACTAAAAATGCAGACAGGTGTGCCTCTTTCACAGGTTTCATAGTCCAGAATTAACAGGTTTCAGATGTATCTCCAGAGGTTCAGAGTTTCCAATTTCTTTTAATTGTCTTGTAAAATGTACATGCCTTTTTAACCTAAAACCATAGCCTTTTGCTATGACACCAATATATAAATCTGTTCCAGCTGTCTTACAGATAACTAAGGGTTCCTGGAAAAATTTCTGCTGCTCTATCACAAAATCTGGTCTGGCAAAAACTAACAGTCCAGAGGCTATTTTAATCCCAACCCCTTTTCATGCATATTTTACAGGTAAGTCCTGCTGTCTGGGCCAAGACCAACTTACAGAGGACCTTCTAGATAATGCCAACACCTACACTAGCTCCTGAAACTTCATCATTGGTACTACCTCTTCTGGCTCAAATAGACACCTACCCAGCAACTGAAATCAGGCTTTAAAAGGCATATCTGCTCTCTTGTCTCACTTATTCACTCATGCCTCTCCTGTACAACCAGGGCACTTCTCTGATCCATTCTTTCTGGCAGTTAATGACTCTTCCCATGACTAGCCCCATTCATAGGGCCAATAATAATAATGTATATCAAAAGAGTCTGGAATGTTTTGGTGGATAGTTCCATCCCAAGCCCCTCCCCTGGGAGTAGCCTCATTCCAGACTATACCCCCATGAAAGCGCACCAAAAGCTGGCCCCTCTCCAGAGATGCTCAAGACCATTCCCACAAGGTATTTAAACAACAACTCTGAGAACAAACAAATAGTTTTCCAATCTTCATTCTCCTTCTCTCTGAGTAGATGGAAGGCCACCCAGGAACGTTGGTATCCATTAAACCTGGTCCTTTTTAAATTTGGTTTGATTGGTCTGATTTGGATTATTGCATCAACAGAGAGATTTATTGGGGCACAAAAGTTTACAGTAATGAATTTCGGTTTATAAAAAAATAATAAGGAATTTTCTAAAAATTATAAATCAATACTTATTCATGCAAAGTTAAGCTTCACTAAAAGTATATAGTTCCTCTGACAATTTTTGATGGTCATGATAATAAAATATGACAATTATTTAAAATAAAAGAGATAAATCATCATAATTTTCTCTTAATAACAGAGTCAATAAGATTTTGAGAAGACACAATTAATTAGAAGCAACAAATTCTATGTTGTATCAAAACTGAAAGAATTTTATACTGATTTTTGTAAAATAATACATTTATACATTTCATCAAAAAGATGAAATTGAAAAATGTTTGTTCTTGACTTAGTTTTATAAAAACAATAGTTCTTGAGTATTTCAACCAGAACTTAAATCTGAGAAGATCATCTTATTGTCATGGATATCATGAACAATAATAGTAACACAAGCACAAACAATTTATAACAAGCATATGTAAGGGAAAACAAAGAAATACTTTCATGTGCAATTTTAATGAAAGTATTAAGAACTTTGCATTCATTTTAACACAGGAAGCTATTATTCAATATATGCTAATGGCTAACAGCTTAAAGGGATGTGTAACAAGAGAACATAGAGATTAAATACCTTAGGTTGTCATGAAGATTGTTTAGTTTCACTTAGTTCTGGTTAAGAAAGCATAACTAAAAGGGACATTTGTATTCGGTAATCTAAGTTGAATACATTTTTTGTAGTCTCAATTGATTCATCATAAATTAAGGATTATAATTTTTAGATGTATTCTGGAAATTAATTTTCTTATATACTTATCATCTACCATATCTTTTCAAATAATGTTGGTTCTGAAGATATACATCTATACTATTGAAGAATTCTTAGACTATAAAAATAAGGGCAGGGATAATCGTATCATCTTATTTAAAAACAGTGTGTTAATGCATGGGAGTTCCTGAAATTATACTTGAAATAATAAAGTTAATATACATATTAATGTGCCAAAAATGACTTGGACTAGCAGTTAAAACGTGAGGTAACTCAGACCCAGAAAGACAAATATCAGATGTACTCATTCATAAGTGGTTTCTCAGAACCCCCGAGAACCTAGACAACAATGAGGACCCTAAGAGAGACATACATGGATCTAATCTACATGGGAAGTAGAAAAAGACAAGATCTCCTGAGTAAATTGGGAGCATGGGGACCATGGAAGAAGATTGAAGGGGAGGGGCTAGGCAAGGAATGAAGCAGAAAAAAATTATCAATTGTAAGAAAATAGTAATGGTTTAATATAATGTCTTCTCATATTTTCAGTATATATTTTATTAATAAAAATAATAAAATGCCTACTAAGGTATTCAATTGTCAATTTTAACATATGAAGCATTATATCTTCTGGTTTTGTGAATAATTTCTCAGTGTGTTCCATAAATGTGTCCTAGTATAAATTTATACCAATTCCCAAAGTCCTTCCAAGATTTCTTTTTCTAAATAGAGTTTGGTAATCTCTTCATTAATGTTACCCGTTGCTAAGCAACTTCTCCTCTTTCCTGGTTGTCATAGTGACCCTAGAATCCAAGAGGACACATGGCCATTTATTTAGACCAGCAGTTCTTTTAAAGTATGTCCTGCTTTCCTCTTCCAACATCTCATAGAATATAATAATGAGAGGTCAGCATTCAACTTGATATGAAGAAATGCCATAAAGTAGTAATTTTAGTTTCTATTTGAAAAGTGACCATTCTTTGGTGGAATATAACACAAAAATCCTAGAAAAATACTATATTAAACACCGGTTGAAACTGCTATATGAAGTAAAGAATATAAAACAAAGAGTTTATTTTTAATGCTGTCTTTCCTGTGGAACCCAGTCCTTCTCACATGAAATGCAGGTTAATATATCATCACTTATAATATTAAAATATTTATTCATGTTAGTTTGGTTTTCAAGCTATCTAGAGATATATCTCAGTTAGATAAATACTTTTCAACAGTTCACAGACCTAAAGAGTATGGCATTTAAAAGATTTTAATAATTTAGATTTTCCTCAACAGTGAGACATGTCTGCTTCTGATAGCACTAATTACTTCAAAGAAATTCATTGGCATTGAAGAAACTAATTATGAAATTTGTTTTTGATGTGACAGGGTTAGCCACTTATATAAGAAACTGCTCAAGCCTTGACTGCTTGATGGTATACTGTATGAACTGGGCATAAAGGGCCAACAAAAAAAAGTCTGCTTAACCATAAGAAAGTGAGACAGCCCTTCAGGGTTCCTGCTTCATGAACTAGATTGCCAGACATTGTGTAGGACACAGAAAAAAGTGACTGACAAACTGGGAATACACACAAAACAGACTTTCAAAATTCGTTCTTCATGTCAAGGTCTTCCAGATGCTATGGGCCCGTAGGCTGCTTATGGATACTCCATTGTTAAAAAAGAACTGTAGGTGACTGTCTAGGCAGTAAGAGGTGTGTTAACTCTAGTGTTTTGGAAGTTGCTTACAATACATTTCCTTTTCACTTAGGCAATATATGCTTCTGGGTTCTTTGATTTAGTTGAGGACAGATAGATATAATTATTGTTTTCAATAGTTGTGACAAAAGATAAATAAGATATGAAAATTTACACTCACAACGAAATATTGTACCTAAAATTTTTGTTTGATACCTATTTTGTTATATGTAACTTTACTATGTTAAAGTTAAAAAATTTCTTTTTATTTAGACAGAAAGGAGAAGATTACATGGGATTCCCATTTGTATGCTATCAATGTTTTAGTGCCATTGGTTAATAAAGATTTAGTGCCATTGGTTGTCCTATGGTAGGGCAGAATACAGTAAGAAGGGAAATCCAAATAGAGATAGAGGAGAAAAGAAGGCATAGTCAGGCAGATGCCATGCAGCAAGAGGTATCAAACCATGATCCTCATGGCAAAATATAAAATATTAGAAATAGGTTGTTTTGAGATATAAGAGTTTGTTAATAAGAAGCCTTTACTGACAAGTCAAACAATATTGTAATTAATATAGCTTCTGTGTGATTGATCAGGTCTGGGTAACCAGGAAACCAAATCAGAGTCTCTACTTATAAAGGATGCCCTATATTAATTACAATACTGTTAGGTTATTAGCTTAGGCCTCTTAATAATTTAAACATCTTATAACTTAAATTAAGATTTATTAAGACTATTATTTTATATTTTACTATGAGCTTGTGGTTTGTTATCTCTTGCTTCTTGGTTGCAGGGAGCCGATTTGAATGGCTGCCATTACAAGATGGCATTTGGCCCCAGCCTCGCTTGATACCATAATAAAGGTTGCAGTTCTTCCACCAGAAAACAGGGTGAGTTGTTGTGATCTAGCTGCCCACACTCCCCCTGACCATCAGGGGAACTTCCTTGTGGTCTGTAATTGACAGGGATGTTCCCCTGCTTTCTTTCCTGCCGGTGGGTCTCCAGAAAAGCAGTTAAAGTATCAAAGTAGCAAAGGTTGCTAGGCAGACTCCCTATATAAGCAGCTACAGCTCAGAGCTCGGGGCCCCTTGCTTTCTGCTCTCCCTACAACCAAGAGGCTCCAATAAAGCGTGATTTGAGAAGAATCCTCGTCTGGTGGCTGTTCTTTCCTGCTGGTCAGGGAGTTCGCCGCACTTGGTTGCTGTATTTTCATCTGCCTGACTCTGTCTTTTTTCTTCTATCTCTGCTTGAATTTCCCACCTTGCTATATTCTGCCCTGCCATAGACCAAAGAAGTTTTTTTTTATTAACCAATAATAATAAAACATATTCATAGCCTACAGAAGATACTCACACATCAAAAACACACATACATGTGCAAATATATAAGTACATATATATTTATATATTTGTTCATTTGCATTTATGTATACATACATAAACATATGTTTGCATTTGAATATTGGTGACTTTATTTTGAAATTTTATATTAAGCCATCAATGTCATGATATACATTTAGTAAATGTCATTGCTAGACTCTTCTTCCGTGCTTCTAAAATATATTTTTTCCTTTTCACTGTTTCAGAGATTGAAGAATAAATCTCTCAACAGATAATTCTTAATGTGATATCATGAAAATTAAGCAAGTATGGTATGGTGCACTTTAAATGTTCTTTTTCATATTCAATAAAAGTATACTCTCAAGTAAGAAAAATTTAAGAGAAAAAGTTATAGAATTCAAGTACTGCACAATATGAAAGATACCATATTAAAAATACAGTTCCTTGAATATTTCAATAAATCTTTTATATTTATGTGCATTAAAAGTCTTGCAAAAAATATCTTTTCCCTTAGAAAATTTAAATTAAGCAAGGAAATGGTGGCACACATCCTTAATCCCAGAACTTGGGATGCAGAAGCAGGCAAATTCTGTGAGTTCAAGGTCAGCCTGGTCTACAAAGTGAATATCAATAAAAATTCCAATGCTGTAAGAAACTTTGTCTTGAAAAAAACAAAAACAAAACAAAAAGCAGAAAAAAGATTTAACCATATTGTGAAACAGTCTTTGAAAACATAAGAAACTTATACACAAGTATATTGACTAAACCAGACATTAGTTTTATTTACATATATTATTTATAGCATGAATTTAAATCTATGTTCATTCTTAAGACTATTTTTTAGATATTTAAACTTATGAGCATTTGACCATCATGTACTTGTATGACACACATACTTGGTGCCCTAGAGATTACAGGGAGGTTTATTATCCCTTAATGCAGGTGTAAAAAAAAAATGTTTGTAAACCACTCTGTATTGATCCCTGAACCCAAGTGTTATGCAAGAACGAATGCTTAATCACTGAACACTTTCCCGACCCTAAATCTGCATTCTTGCCAGTAATAATGACTTATCATATGTGGATATATGTAGGCACACATATGGAAGTAAGAAATGGGTAACAGGGAAGCTCTGTCACTTGTTAGTGGGTTCCTCTGAGGCAGTGATTTCATTGACCCTTCAGTTCTTGTTTCTTCATAGGCTGGCATCCTGCTAGTTAATCTGTCACTGTACTGGGACTGCACATAGGACTAAATCCAGATAAGTTATAGCTCCATCCCATAATTGTATAATATTCATGTTGTTAAGGAATGATTTGGTTAACACCCTGCTGTTCCTTTTTAAGTACATTGTATTTTTTATTTAAATAATATTTGAATTTTAGCACATTTTAAATATGTGGTGTGTACTTGTATTGTGGTGCCAGAGCCTCCCATCCCTCGGTTAAAAGAAATAATTGTGAATATCTAAACTTAATGTAGTTTTTTAATTCTTTATTATTTTCTAGAAATTAATATTCTATAGGATATGATACATATCATCAACAAAACTAAATAAAAGCATAAAGTCTTTACCCAATAAAGGCTTACAAAAAGTTTCTAAATTGGTAATGCAAAATCAACTTCAGACAAGGTTCTAAAAACTTATAGTACTGAATAACATATTATTATTTTATGAGTAATTATTCAGAAAACATTATGATTAAAAGATTAATTATGTCACAATTTCTTTGCAAAAATTAGCTTCATGCACATTCAAAGCAAAAGAAGAACATGAGATGGGAATATTAGCCTGAAAAAATAAAACAGTATTTCTTATATACACTAACAAATGAAGGAGTAATGAGTGAAAGTAGAGGAAATAATTCAATTTAACATCTGTCTGATCCATGTTTTCAAAGTAATGAATCAGCTATCATGGGAAATTCAAGGCGTCCATATCTATGAGAATTTGACATACACCAACTCACTGCTTTCCCATCATCAAATTAGATATTGCCTTAAAATTCAGAGCACATATTTGTTTTAAAATAAGAGGATTTTATTACCTTGGTATTCACAAGGTCCTAAAACCATTGAAGGATTTGACAAGACTTAGTGTGAAATCTCCAAGTAATTAACACCTTATCTATCTTTAAAACTAGACAATAGTATTGAGTTAAAGGCAGCTGTTGTTGCGTTTCAGATTTAGGATAAGTTGTCTTTTAATTAGTTGCAAAATGATGCCTCTTAATTGTTGGGACTCTAATTCTAAAAAGGTACAGTTTCATGATGACAGAGAATAAAAGCTAGGGAGTCAATCTTTCAGACTTAGTGTCTTGGCATGAAGATTGAGTTAATAAGAAATCATGGATCCAAATGAATGCTTGTGAGTTAAGGTATTAGGCAGAATTATACAAATCTATAATGAAGAATGTTAATGTTTTGAAATTAGTTTTAATAATCATTAGAATAGTTGTACATCTTGACAAAATTAGGAAGCAGTAAATTTACGAAGTAGAAAGTGACTGATATTTTCTTTTTGAAATCTCTACTATGTTTCCTGCATCTAATGCTTTAGCACATCATTTTGACTTAATATTTTTCATGCATTATACTTTATTTTCCCCCTCCCTAATTCCTCCCTAATATTTAGTGACTTCAAACAGCATTTCATTTTTCTACCAAGTCTTCAGGGTGTTTCCTGGTGGTGGAATGGCTGCTTTTCAATCCACATCTGGTGTGCAGTGGTATGCCTCATCTGTTGGCTCAGCACAGTTGGAAGGGCTTTCCAAGTGCCTCTTATCCTTTTCCTAATTTGCACAGGCTTGCTGGTGGATGCGCTCCACCAGGTGAGATGACAGGTGGAATGTAAAACACTCCAAGTCATATAAGTGCTGAAATCACAAGTGGTACCCTGCTAACTTCTGACTAATTTTACTGTTAAACAAGTTAAATAAACTCCAAGGCCTTGAGGGGAGAAGGGAACTTCAGTTATCCTGTTTTGGAGAGGAAATGGCAAAATAATCTACTGACATGTCGTATCGAATTTCTAAAAATTGTAAAATTGTTCCTACATTTTGAAAATATTTTTTTATTTGTTGTTGATGTTGTTGTATTTGCTGACTGTTTGGTTAGTTAGTGACAGTCTTGTCAGCAGCACTGGCTGGCCTAGAACTCACTATTCCAAGGTGGCACCAAAATCATGGGAGTAATCTTTCTTAAGAAGCCCAAACTTTTTATTTTATTTATATTAATAAAAAGCTCTTTTCAAACAATTTACATGAATTCTTCAAAGTATGTTTCAGGTTTTCATTAATATTTTCTATCTAGATGTTCCAAATTATTATCATTATTTATTGAAAATGCAGTCTTTTATATAAGGTGAAATTTAAAATTTATAAATATTATTCTATGTCTTGTTCACTTATAATTGCTTTCACTTATGTGCATATACCTGTGACTAACCCATATTATTAGTAAATTTCTTATGTATCCATATTCAATTTTGACAATTATATCATTTTTTTCCTTTTCAACACTATTTTGTCTCTTATTGAAACAATGTAATACTAATAAAGTTTATAATTAGATACTGATATTCCACATAAATATATATTCACTATTGATTGAAAGGAAAATTGAGCAGTATTCCAATCTTGACATTATATTTACAATCCAATAAGTCTCCACTTATTCGAAACTTACTGATGTGTACAACAATGCCTTATAATTTTTTATATAGTATCTTTACAAGTAGTAAATGGCTGGCCCTATTTACAATAACATTTTTTGAAAATGCTGCATGATTTTCTAATAACTATTATTTTTTTGAAAATAAGTTACTTTAATCTACTGATATTTTCTGTTGATTCACTAAATACACTCATTAGAAGAACATTCAATTGCACAAATCACTGCAATACCAATCACAGAGAAAAAAATCCTTTCTGATATATTTCATGAAGTTTGGATAAATTCAGTATAGTTTCATGATTCATATGCATTGCTTCAGCATTTTTACATTACTGTTATAAGTAAATAATTGGTAATACTATACTGTAGCTGTCACTAACCTGTACAAATACATCATGATTATTTAAATATATGTGAGAGGGTAGTATATTTTACTTTTATTAATTTTACACATTTCATAGTTCTTACAGTGTGTGATAAATTTAATTTTTTTTTGTTTTCCTGAATGAGTCTTTGAAAATAATATATGTGCTTGATGCCAAAGGAGTCCAGTGAGGGTTTCAGATCCCCTTGAACTGACGTTGCAGGTGGTTGTTAGTGGCCTGTTGTGAATGCTATGACCAAATCTAAGTACTGAACAAGAAAAGCAAGTGATCTTAATTACACCACTATCCCTCTAGTTCTTAACATCTTTCGTTAAAATGCAATAACTGATCAATGTGGAAACTTAATGACTATATTTTGTTTAGTAAAACATATGATAATTTTAATATTTAGCACAGTGTTTAAAAAAAGCATAAATTGTCTTTATTCAACAACGAATAATGTCTTATATTACAGCGGGGCATTACAAAAATCAGAGAATTCAACTTCAAATGGTTTTATTAGCACATTTATCTATATTATATGATTTGAAGGAGATTTTACAAAATTACTTTGGGAGAAGGTGAGTAATAATGATTTCATAGGTTTACAGGTCCCTGAGGTTTTACCACATAAGTATATTAGAATAACCCTCACAATAGCAACAAATTAAAATTTTTATATCAGGACAGAGAAATACCCCAACATGGGAACTCACAGTGTTTCATTATACCAAATACTAATGTAGATCTCTGCATCACTCTCATTTAAAATTTCAGTCTTACATGAATGGAACAATTCACTATGTATCCTTTGTGATACTGACTTTGACATTTTACTGACTGAGCATAAAATCATTAAGATTTTATTAAGCTAAAATGAGTGCCAACTATTTGTTCTTAATTTGTACATCAGAAGTAGTCCATTATGTATCTATCAATAGAAGAGACTTTATCTGAGCATTCAGTATGAAAGACTTCTGTATTATTTGTTTGGAGATAATACTGAAGTGTTGCTTTATGCACAAGGATTGTTTTTTTTCTGTGAATATTTTTTCAATTGCTCTATTTTTTAATTAATTATCAATTTTTATTGTCAAATAATATCTTTTAATAAAACCACCATACTTTCTTCCTAAACTAATATTTCTATAATTGTGAGAGTAACACGCTAATTAGTTATTTTCATACATTTTCTGTATTAGGAATGTTTTCTTATGACACATTGATGTGCGTGCACATTAATTCATTACATATATATGTGTGTGTGTGTGTGTGCATACACCTAGTATGTATTACAGCATAAGTGTATATACTATGAATAGAGTATAGCATATGCAGAGTACTGTGTCTATATGTGGGCTCCATTTCCCCTTCATCAATTCCTGATAAATTCTTCTCAAATATTTAAAAATCTTTTATACTTTCATTTAGAGGTTTGCTAAGTACATTGAAATATAGCAAACTATAATGAATAAGCATAGCCATACAAAAGATATCAGATATTCTATATATATATATTTATAGAATAGTATTTATTACTATTGTACACATCACTATGTATAGTTTATACATATGAGTGTTTGACATATAATATACACATAAATATTATTATTGATAGTCCATATGCCACAATATATGCATGTCCTATGCATGAAAAACTTGATAAAATATGTAATAATAGCCCATTATAGGTTGAACCTAATTAGAAGCCCTTACTCTTCCTTTTCACTTTTGATACCATGATACCTAGAAAAATACATTGAATGGAATACTGCAAGCTTTGGTAAATGTTAAATCTTACAGAGTAAGTATCTTTAGTCCAAATGAGCAACTTTGTTTTGAGAAGTAGTATAAAAGTCTACACAGACTTAACATTGTAGGTACATAGCATATTCTCTTAAAATTTATTATTCCATTGCACAATGATAAAGACAATCATCACCAACATAAAGGTACAGACAAATTATGTATGCTATTTGAAGGGAATAAAAATGACTAAATACCTGAAAATGGATATACTTAAAATATATGATCTGAGGTTTAAAACTTAGAGGTTGTCAAACTGAACTAAAGGCAATATTATTTCAGAATTTTTGAAACCTAGAGATATATGATAATTTTCTAAAAGTAATCAAAGGCAAAATATTCTTTTTCAAAAAAAAAAAAGTAACTCTCTGACCTAAGGCATGCACAACTTTGAGAGACATGGGCCATTTACATTTGTCCCTAAAGCTAAAATCTACTGTGTGATAGAAACTGAATAGTCTTGAAAACATATAAAATCGTATTTTAGAACTCTAATGTTTTTATCAAATTTTATTAATTCATAATTTATTAGTTCTCACTTTTAACTATCGTTTTTGAGATTATAATTACATCATTTTGCCCTTCCCTTTTTATTCCTAAAATCACTCCCCAGGTATTTATACTTTTTCAGTTTCAGTTTAATTATGTTTTTGTTGCTTTTACATATGTATATTTATATACATATATATTCCCAAATGTAACTTACAAAGTCTGTATAATATTGATTGTTTCTATGCATTCAGGGCTATTTGTTATTGAATAATTAGTCATTCTATTCCCTTAAAAAGATTAGTTTTACAGCTTTTGGGGTCCCTTAGTTTCTGATATTTATTTATGTTTGGCTGTGGTCCCATAGTCTTTCCCCTAGCCTTATTCACATTCCTATTGTTATTGTTCTTGTTCATCTCATGCTTAGAGAATCATGTTGGTGAAGCTTTATGGGGGTAGTTTCCAGAAATTCTAGGAGACAAAAATTTCACACCATTCTTTGATTCCTACAATATCCCTGCCCCCTCTTTCAAAATGTTCCCAAGCCTTAGGTATGGTAGTTGTTTTGCAGAATTATCCTTTGAGATGTGTTTCACAGCTCGGCATTTTGATTGGTTCTGATTTTCTGCAGCAATCTCCTTCTGTCTCCAAGACAGGTATTTGCTGATGAGGAGTGAGGACTAACCTTATCTGTAGATATGGAAAATATTTAGAGTATTGTTTAGGATTAAAATGGTTTAGTAAAGTGTTGGTTTAGATTTTCCTTCCAGATTCTTTACCTAAGTATCTATAGCTAGTTGCCTAGTCTTCCAGTAACAAATATTATTTTCCTGTGGTTGAATGGCCCTTAGAAACACTTAGAGATATGTTGATTACTTACAAGGTATGTATTCCACTGCTGCAGCCTTAGGAATACTCTAACAGGTTAGTCATTGATGTGGTTCATAAACAACATAGCTAGGTAAGACTGCAAATTGCTTTCCTCTTTTGGAGTTTCATGGAAGCTAGTCATCAGGGAGTAGTAATTGAGGGCATTCTAAGTTCAGGAGCCTTTGAGCCCTTAATCTGAAGTGCCTGGTATATGCAGCTACAGGAGCTTACCTTCTACATCTGTGGAGCAACTGCAGAAAATAGCAATTGCCTGAAATGTATTAAGAGTCTCTTGGACAACCCTGACCAACAATCAAAATAACTAACTCTTATGCCTTGCCTCTGGCTTTCTCTTAGCTTATATTTGGCTCTTGGAAGGCATATTAACATTCTTCATGGTGAAATTTTATTTTAACTAAATGTATATCTACATATAGACTTACATGTGTTAGTATTTTTTGTTGAAACAACATGTTTTCAAAAATCCTTGCTATTATTTTATATTCCATCTTAATTCCTCAACCTTCTATTACAAGAATGAGATCCCCCTTCTATCCCATTTTTCCCACTAAGAACACTTGGACCTTTCTATTACCTTCTCTTGTAGCCATCCAGACTCCTACCCTGTCAGTAGTTCTGTTTTGTTTTCCGGGTTTCTTCAGAAACTCCAAAATATACTCACATCTGAAGATTTGGAGGTTAGAGCCTCTAATGAAACAGAACACACGAAGTTTGCTTCCAGGTCTGATTTACTTCATTCAATATATTCTTTTCTAATTCTATCCACTCACCTGCAAATCTTTATATAATTTTCCTTTTCAGCTTAGAAGTATTCCTTAGTGTATTTGCATTATATTTTCAATATCTATTAGTGTGTTGAAGGAAATTTAGTTTGCTTCTAAACCATAGTTAGTGTGTCACTGGAAAGTTATTGCATGCTGTACTTATAAAAATCTTGTCTGCATTTGAATATTGTACCACTGAAGCTGTGAGACACCAAATGAACAAACCATGGCAAATAATGACATCATAATAAGGTCTGAGTTTTACATCAAAAAAAATGTAAAGGACGGAATTCTCATCTTCTATGACATTCAGCAATTAAAGCACAGGGCTACCATTACAGGAACCTGAACTTTGTATATGGAGCCCCAAAATAGGAACGTTTACAAAAAAATTAAAAGAAATTTCAGGCTGCTACAGGAATGAAGAAATAAACAAGAATAGAAAATAAACAAAAAGAAATAAACAAGAAGTATATGACTACCCAAAAAAGTAAAAGATAGATAAAAATTTGCCAGATAATAAAAATGGTTGAAATATAAAGAAAAGAGGGGGAAACGGTAGTCCAAGGTCCTGGGCTAGTTTGTTCAGGTTATGGGAGCTGTGTACCAGCCAAACTTTGTGACAGATAGGGACTTAGAAATACTAGGAGAATTAGAGAGTCAGGTCCACTTTGATATGTCAGATCGATACCTCACTTAGCCATCGATCCTTGGTTTGAGACCTAACATAAAGATTGTGGTAAGAAACAATTTTTGAATAAAATTTGAAAAAATTATCTAAAATGTCTTATGTACAGCATTCACTGTAGACAAAGTTCTAACTTAGGCTGAACATATTTTTGGATAAGAGTAAGCAACTTTAGAGTAATTTCTGTGGCAAATGACTTACATTTTTATTTAAGAAGCTTAAGGCTGACTGCATACTCCAGTGACTTTTAATCATCATTCCAAGATATATTTTCATCAAGGAGGAATAATTAAAACATTCCAACTCCTAAAATTAAGCACTTCTATTACATTTGCAATTTGTTCGATCACTCATTTAGCATCCATGGTCAATTATGTTTTATATATGGTAAATATTTTTATTTTGCTATTCATCTTTTCTTTAAAAATAGAGTATATAAACAAAGCTTGTTTCTCATATAGTAAATGATAAGTAGTTTTTAATTGCTCAATGTAATGATGACCAAGTTCTAGATCATATTAATATGTCACAATTAGAACTGCATGACTGAGGAGATTGTAACTCATTATGCCATGTTTATACAAGAGACACTGTAGAAAATATGAAACTTTGTAGAATATACTACTTCCTTAGTCCAAATATTAGGAATAGAGTAACGGTCTGCATGACTCTGCATACACCAGAGCCAGTCGTGTAATGTTGTAGGAGCCTGCTTGGTCATTCCCAACTCCTCAGTCCCGAAATAATCACTAAGAAACTATATCATTTAAATTACTGCTTGGCCTATTAGCTCTAGCGTCTCATTAGCTAATTCTTACAACTTAATTTAACCCATTTCTGTTTTTCTCTGTAGCACCAGGAGGCTGTGGCTTGTTAGGTAAAGTTCTGGCTTCTGTCTCCTGCAGGGCTACATAGCTTCTCTCTGACTTTGACTCCTTTCTCCCATCATTCAGTTTAGTTTTCCCCATCTATCTCTGCTCTACCCTATACCAGACCCAAAACAGCTTCTTTATTAATCAATGGTATTTACAGTATACAGAGGAGAATCCCACATCACTTACATCTTAATTTAACGCATTTCTCTTAATCTGTATATTACTACATAGCTGTGGATTACCGGATAAACTTACATCCAGTATCTGTCTTGGTAGGTCTACATGGCATCTCCCTGACTCTGCCTTCTTTCTCCCATTATTCGGTTTAATTTTCCCCACTTAGCTTTGTTCTGATCTGCTATAGACCCAGAGAAGTTTCTTTATTCATTAATGGTAATCACAGCATAAAAAGGGAATCTTACATCACTTCCCCATTTTTGTCTAAATGAAAAGGACGGTTTATCTTTAAGAAAGTAAAATTACATGTAACTAAACAGGTATTAAAAATTACAGTTACAATATTTATATCTTCTTTATCTTTTATCATAATTAAGGAAAACTATAACCATATCTATCTATTCTTCAACTCCATCAAAGACTCCTGAAGTATGCAATATTATTACCTAAATTAACAGTAAATGCATTGTAAGCAACTTCCAAAACTCTAGAATTCACAGAGACATCTCACTACCTGGACAGTCAACCAAAGTTCTTCTGTAACTTTGGGGCACCCATCTTCAGCCTACAGGCCCATAGTATCTGGCAGATTTTTCCATGAAGCAGGAAATTTCAAAGACAGTTCCACCTATTTTGGCGGTTTGTCAGTCATTTTATTTTCTGTGTGCTGCAGAATGTCTGGCATACTCTTTCATAAAGCAGCAACCTTGAGGGACTGTCTCACCTTCTTTAGGCAACTTAAGCAGTCATTTTTCTGTGGATCCTAAATGTCCAGTTCATACAGCATATCCTCAAGCATTCCAGGCATGAGCAGTTTCTTAACCAAATGGCTAGCAAACTCCATAAGGAGCCTCTTTGATGTCCATCATCCTCTTGAAATAAATTGGTGCTGCAGGAACACATGTGAGTTATTGTCAAGAAAATTTCTTGACTCATTGTCTGTCTTCTTATCATTTCCTTTTAGTCTTTAAAAGTCAATGAGATTGGTGTATATTTTTGGAATAATACTTAAAAGGATCTTTTAAAATATAGGTCAGGTTATAGATTAACAATGTGCTATGGTTAATGAATACTGCTAAGAAGAAAATATAAATTAGCTCTTCAGAAAAATAAAAAAAAAGCTATGTGAAGGCATTTACCAGTATACCCAGTACTAAAAGCTTATAAGTTTAGGAGTATTACTCATTGCTTTCAATTCTGCCAAAGTTCAATAATTTTGTTTACCTAGATATCTTATTTAGTGAATTATATGTTATTGAGAAAATATATAGCATTTGTCTAGCAATAGTAACAAAGATATATTCTTTAATTGTAATTAAATGACAAAAAATAAAATTATCATGCATATTAATGATGCTATATTCATTAAATTAAAAATTCTTTCATATTATTGTTTAAAAATATCAATTTACTTCCAAACTACATGCATTTTTTTCTTTAAAAAGCCACACAATTGTAGAAAGCAGAATCATTAGGTAGTATTGGAACATATCCATCCTTCTTGCCTTGAGGCCCACTCCAGGCCTTGTTCCATTTAAACCTGGCAGAGTCTATTATGATGTGTAAAGAAAACGACTTGTAACTGAGCAATGATTCTGTATTGCAAAAATCACCCTCCCAATACTGTTGTCTTAAATACTGCCAAGGCAAAAACATGAATGTGCTCACTTATTTTATTCATTTGGAGTTCTCTTTTTATGTTTTTCTAAGCACACTAAGAAATAAAGCTAAAACACAATCCAAACAAAAGAGGGAAGGATATAAAGGTCTCTATGTTCCTTGCTCACAATTTGAAGTTAGCTTTTTCACCACTGTACTTAATCTACTTCTTATATATTATTAGTAAAATGTGCTGGTATTTTCTATATAGGTCCATTACAATGTAGGTTGTCCTGAAAATTCCTAATAATGAATAGATGATGACTAACATGTTGCTTGAAAAATCAATATGGACATATTAGGGAGAAGAAAAAAGCTCTTAAAAACCATTATGAGAAAAAGAACATCGTCTGTTCTTGTTTTGTGTTGGCCATTTACTGCTGGGTATAGGACTGTTTTTTTTGTTTGTTTGTTTGTTTTGTTTTGTTTTGTTTTTCCTCAGTGAGACTTCTTTGAAGAAAACTAATTTTTCATTTGTGTGCTTTTGATCAAATGGAAATAATGTGTGTGTTCAGAATATGGGGTTGTATCCAACCCACTCTGACTGCTGCGACCCCATCATGTGCATAGGACCCATGAAGGCCCTATTCTTCTTGCCACACTTGCGGGTATTTTATGTGTGCATTCATCAGGCTGTGTTTAGAAGGCCTTGTTTCCTTGGTGTTCTCCATCCTCTCTGTCTTTTACAATCTTTCTGACTTCCCAGGGTTCCCTGATCCCTGACGGAATGTTTTTCTGGAGATATTCTATTTATGTTTTAGTGTTCCAAGGCCTCTCATTCTCAGCACATTGCTCGGCTGTGGATCTCTGTACTTGGATTCCATCTACTGCAAGAGGAAGTTTCAATGAATCTTGTGTGTGTGTGTGTTTTCTTTGGTTCAATATTTTATATCTGCTTTTTCCCATTCTGGTTGGTTTATTTTAATTTAACTTAATATTTTTTCAATGATTGTCTCTTAATGGAAAAAGTAAAAGCTTGTAGATATGGCTGGATGGGAAAGTTTTAAAGACCAAGGATGGGTTTGGAGAGGTGAAACTTAAAAAGAACATATTGCACTAAATGTCTATTTTCGAAAGAGATTTATGGTATGAAAAATCATCATGGTTTCAGCCATGTGCTATTCTCTAAATCAAATATTTTTGTGTACTAACTTAGTTCTTTACCATATCCACCTTTGATCACTGTTTTTCTATTAGCTGATAGTTTTCCTCAAATAAATTTCAAACAAGATATTTCTTCAAGGATTTTCATTTTTTTTAAAGGGTGGCTAACTTGAACTTTGGCAAAGCAAATCTGATCACATTATTCCAATGTTAATTACTTTGAAGAAATGTCAGTCTTTCTGAATAGCAGCCTGATTCTTGATGAATTTCATTTCAACTATCATAACCCTGTTCCTTATTACCATTTTAGCTTTTTCTTATAACTGCTTATGTGATTTGTTTTCCTGAGTTGGTGATAAAACACCATGACAAAAAGTGGCTTATGCACAGTAAGTTCATTTGTCTTAAGATTCAAGAAAATTTGAGGTTCATTATGGTAGAGAGGCATGACAGCAAAATGTCTGGCAGAGTGGCAGTAGAGGTCGGCTGTGATATCACACTGAAACATTTCTTGAAGTTGAGTTAGTAAACTGGAAGTGTGATGGATCTATAATTACTCCAAGTCCAAGCTCCTGTGATATTCTTGCTCCAACAAGTTTAATCCCGTAAGCCTCCCCAAAAGCATAAGCAACTTGAGACCAAAAGTTAAAATACCTGAGACCTTGGGGTACTTAACCCATTCAAAGAACCACAGCTTTTTTCCTTTTATTGGAAATACATTATTTTCCATTCAGTAGATTCCGATCCCTCTAATACTACCTATTCCTGCCGAAACCCTCCATCTGGATACATTTCCTTTCTTGGAAAATAACAGACTTTAAGGAGATAACTACAAAACACAACAAAATAAAAATATAAGACATCAACCATAACAATGATGACAACGACAACAACAAAAACAACATTGAAGTCAGACAAGGCAAAACAACAGAAAAAAAAAGCCACAAGAAAAGGCACAGGAATCAGAGACCAACTTGTTCACATACTAAGGAGTCCAGTAATAGTAATAAACTAAAAAAATAAAAAATAAAATACACATGCACCGGACCTATGTTTACTGCTTCAGTATCTATGAGTTCACATGAATTTTGTTCAGTTGATTTAGAGGACCTTGTTCTCCAGGTGCCCTCCATCCCTCTGACTTCAAATTCTTTCTCCCTCCTCTTTGGGATTAGCTGAGCTCTCAGGATAGGGACTTGATGGAGACATCCCATTTAAAGCTGCATTCCACAGTCACTCTCTGTAGTAATGTCAGACTCTGGTTCTCTTTATTTGTTGTTTCCATCTGCTGCGGGAGGAAGCGTCTCTGATAATGACTGAGTACAGCTCTGATCTGTGAGTTAACCGACTATCATTAGGAATAATTTTATGGATACCATTTTTCTGGATTAGGACTATCTGGCTTTGCCCTAGGCCTCTAGGCTATTTATTGTTCAGGTCTTGGTCATGCAAGCAGTATCAGATGTGGATTCCATCTCATGGAGTCAAACCACAACATCTAAATGGCTAGCTAGTTAATATTATTTCTGACATTGGCTCTTAGCTGTTTGTCTCCACTATTCCTCAGGCGTAGCAGTCATTCCCCGTTCTTTATTAATTTTCTATATGCATCCTATACATCTCTTCCTACAGGGTATGCTAACATTCTAAGTCAGGCTGACTGTCTTTCAGTGCTACACAAACTGAATTGCACTCATCTGTGCCTCTCTGATTTAAGGTTTAGCTTTAGAGCGCATTGATCGGAAGATTTGGTCATTTCAACTTCAATGTGTTCATTTCTTCAGTACCTACAGCAGCTAACAGCCAATTTACCATATGTCATTGTTTAATTACTGCTCTCTGCTTCATTGTCTACTTTAATTCTATGACTATTATCTACAGTACTATTTTTAATATCATGTGAATCTTATTATGGGACCATTTGAAACCTTATGATTGCCAATTACACTTGGAATTGCAAATTTGCCTTGCAACCTTCTGCTGGCTGGGCCTCTCTTACTTCCCTACTTTATCTCTCTTTCTTGCTTTCTGCTTCATGCCAATATGAAACACAAGTCATATAAACATTCTTTTTACCTGGAATAAAGGAAAGTATTTGTTTTATTTGCTTTTGTCATTCAGGGGGCAATATTAATCATTGTTCTCCCTCTGTCTAGAGTCTTTTTGCAACTGCTGTGCTTTCCTGACCAGAAAATTGCTGTGTAGAGTAAGATGAACTCACCATACCAACAGTCTACCACAGGCTGAAATTAGCTGTGTGCACCATGCTTAACATATAATGTAGTTTTCTTTATTGTTTTGGAAGTTAGTGATTCCTGAAGATGTAATATCCTGACCTTCTTTTATTTAAAGACTATGAAAGGGGAAGGTAATAAGGAGATATAAGCAAATTTATTCCATAGAATTGGCTCAAACCGTTAGGAGGCTGAGAAGCCTAAGATCTACTATGTAGGCTGCTAGTCTCAAAATAAAATTGACTATCAACTCTCGATGAGGGTAAGAGTATATTTTTGGTCTTTAATTTTGAATAAAAGAATGTTCAGCTATACCCTGTGTTCATAGTGTGAATAATATACATGAATTTAATTTTAAGACCAATATAAGGAAGTATCTACCCTTCATTAAACAAAGAACACCAATCAGTGTCTGAAATGTATTTTCTATGAATTTTTGAAATGATAAATTCAAGAACTGAATCAAATTTTATTCTTAATGAATGTTCAAAAGTAGGGAAAACATTCATGTTTTAGGATGTTTTTCATATTAAAATTCTGTTAATGAAACCAAATCATAAGTTTGACTTGAGTAGTGGTGTCATTTCAACAGGTTATGATATTTAGACAGGTGGAAGTCAATATGCATATAATCATCTACAATGTAATGTACATGTACTTAATGGTTATCATGTTATGAGTATTTTTTGCATGTAAACAGAGGGACAAAATTTGCAGCAATATTTTAGTAACATGCATGTATAATGAAAAGTAATCTAATAATGTTGGCAGTACAACCGCATGCATTGCTGTCTTTGATAAATTTGTTCCCAAATTTAATGAGTCAAAATTCATTCTCAAATTATTTACAATCATATCATTTAATTGGGGTAATTTATTTGAAAAATGGGTGGTTTTTTAAGTGATGTTATACTGCCTCAGTCAGTAAGAGCACTTGCTGCTCAAGTGTTCAGACCTCAGTTCAAATTTTGGTAACTAGGTAAAAAGGAATGCAACTTAAGTATGCTCCTGTGATGACAACACTGTGAGTAATGGAGGTCATGTGTTGACCCCAACCATAAAATTATTTTTATTGCTACTTTATAACTATAATCTTTCCTATTGTTGTGAACTGCAATGGAAATATTGGTGTTTTCTGATGGCCTTAATTGACCACTGTGACAGGGTCATCTAACTCCCCAAAGGGGTCACAATCTACTGCTTGAGAACCACTGAATTAAATACTCTCTGAAAAGTTGATAAGAATGGGAATAATAAAGTCCTGTCTGCCACTGTCCTTTCTGCTCCTTCCCACAAAGACATAGATAAACAGACACAGACACAAACATAAACACACAGAGATAAACACACACACACACATACACTCCACGTGTGTACTAATACCCACCCAAGGACAACCGATATACAACAAAAGTAAATAAGTAAGTAAATAAATAGATTTTTTTAATGGTAATGGTGGCGTGGTGCTATTGGTGCTTTTATTTCTCTACTTTATATCATTTGATAAAATAGCAAAAGGAACCTGCTAGGTACAATAAAGGGACTTCAGATTTCCTGTCTTATAGAACTGAGAGCGAGTGAAATTGTTCATTATAAATCAATGACCCTCATGTTTTTATTATTTTTACTCAAAGTGACTTAAAAGAGAAACTGGATCCAATAAGTGGAATGAACAAAATATATTATATGAATATTTAAAATAAAAAAGAAATAAAATTAGAGGAAATATAGTTAAGTGTTTCATAAAACTATCTTCTATCCAGTAATATTTTGAAAAAGAAAATTTCAGCCTCCTCTTAGAAATTCAATACCGTAGGAAGGCCATGTGTACTTACCAATGATATCAACTCATCTGATGTCAATGAGAAGGTTATCTCTAGTTAGAATAGTGATGTCACAATTTTTTCTTTAAAGTTTCTATATATAGTTTATATAAATATATATTAATAACACATGAGTATTGATCAGCTTAGAAAATTAAAATGGCATTGAAGTGTCATAGTTCTTCATTTGAATACAATCTAGTTACCCCGTATTCCTCACACAGTGTTAGAGGTTTCTTTAATAGAAAACCTTACCAAGAAGCAAAGATTTACACACACACACACACACACACACACACACACACACACACAGTTACTTGTAAATGACTGTTTGAAAAACATTTTATTCAGTTTACATGCTAGATTTTAATGCTTAGGAGATTAGGCCAAATGAGTGATTGGAGTTTTAGGAAGTCCTATGAATAATTTTAATGCCACGTGATTTGAGTTCCACCATTTCCAGTCTGCTTACTGTCTCATCATTTACTCTTATTATTGCCTATTATTCTCATAAATAACATTGCAGAATTTTCATAGCTATTATTTCATTATTCATGAATACAGATGTATTAAGGCAATTCTAATGGTTTTAATATTTCTAGACAGTCTAAATAAATACTCGTTAAGAAGTGCCCAGCAGATATGGCAGGGCCATATGACATTTGGACACCCAAGTGTAGTCAGTTTCAATCTTTTTTTTGTAAAAAAAATCATACTGTGATTAATAATTAATCTAGCAGAGAATGATTTTAAAGTTAATCATTTCTATCTTTTTAATCAACACATATTCCTCAGGTCATCTAATCAATTTTTACTACTTAAATATTCACTTTTATGTTGATTAATTTTGAAACTGTATCTCCTGGCAAGATTTTGCCATCATTTCAGTGACAATGCATACTTATTCTTAGTCAAATCATTATTTCTTGACCCCACAATGTTCTCTCTATCTGTTAATGAACACATTTTTTTCTCCAATCATCGTTAACTTCTATGAATACATATTTTTATTGACATCAGTTTATATTATTCAACACGGGTTCTATTAATTCAATAATATCTTTCTCAGCTTTCTAATTCTTATCTTCAGTTCTTAGCACGCACATCACTGATGTAAAAGCATCTGTTTTATATATATGATCATTATACCCTAGTGCATATCTTCTCAAACTTTTCAATGCCTTGCTTAAATTTTCCAGACAATATAATGGAGAAATCTTTAAGGATTCAAATAATATTTAGGTCTTCAGTTTTGATCTTCTGCCAGGCTGTTGATAGGCTGTGGATCTTCTGTCATGATAAAAAAAAAAAAAAAACACCACTATACAGGTAAGTTAGGTATGTTAAATATGAAATTAACATAAATTCTAATTTATCATGTCTATATTAGTTTTCTTTACCATTTCTGGGACAAATATTCTGACAAAACTATTTAAGGAATGTAGGGTTTATTTTACATCTATATTTAAATATGGAATTCACCCTGATGAGGAAATCATTGTGAATGGAGCTTGGGGTGTCTGCTCACTTTCTGCTCTGTGTCAGGCAGTAGAGCAGTCAGTACTAGCCCCATATATAAAAATAAAAAAAATCCTTTTTATATAGGCTGCCGCTCCACCCACCTTATCATGGTGAGTCTTTTTTTAGCTCAAATAACCTAATTTAAAATTTCTTTCATAGGTGAACCCTGATGTTTGAGCGTACAGAGATTTTTAACTTTCATTGAATAATCAAGATTAACAATGGAGTTATGGGGATAAAAATCACTGTTTTATGTTGAAGAGAATCTGCACTTATATCAATTAAGCCTAGTTCCTCGATCTTCATTTTTTCCATTTTGCCATTTTATTACCATTGTAATTAACATGCCACGTACTCTAGTCTTAGCTTCTCTGAACTAAATTACCAGGATCGTAGATACAGGTAAGTTACTTAGAACAAATGTAAACCCACTCTGGCCCCTTCCACTGCATTTTCTCCCCACCATGGCAGTTATTGCTCTGTTCTTAAGATTTCTCTTTCCTTAAACTAAAGCCAATTGAATGGTATCTAAGATTTTTCTTTTTTATGGATCAAGCTCAGTACATCAGTATTCATTCTTAAAAAAATAAATATTGATTTATTTCCATTATAAACTTCTTCTCACACTGTGACCCCAGGCACTACTTTAAAAGGAACAATCAAAAGTTTGAAGCTGTATCGAAACCATGGCTGGGCCAGTAGCCTATTTTCACCATGTATCCCTAGTCTTTAGAAATGTTCTGCTGCTTCATCTCACATTTCTCCTTTATTATGTACTTATTTCAGTGCTACAATGAACAATTGATGAAAGAAAACCTTTCTATAACTTTACCAGATGTCTAGCAATTCTAGGCCACTAAGAATGGATTTGAAACCATGTAAAACATTAGCTTGAGATGGAGAATAGCAGAGAGACCTTTACTAAACAAAGCAGAAAACAAGTATCAGTTATAACCTAGCTTCTAATTGTCCTTGTTTGAGTTTAGACCTCCTTGGGAATTTCTATTCTGTACTCAGTGGTTCCTTATGTATCTGTACTAAGGTTATTTTACCATGGTATTTTCAAATCACAAGACTTAATAATTTTTCTGGCTCATAACCAGAGGGAGAAGAACGGTATTGAGTATCCTGGTGAAATTTAGGTTAACGTTCCCCCTTATTCAATTTAGAGGGCAGGTAGAAAAAAATATTCATTCTGCATGAATTAATACTTTTGAAATTAAATGTTTGAAAGTAACATAGATTGAATGTGAGACGAATAAGAATAGACAGTGGTATGTGCAGAATGCTATAGTTTAAGTGTTGGTATCATTTCTAAAATTTATATTTAAGCTCATGAAACAATATCATGAAGTGGGTTTTTTATACTGTAAGTTATCCTAAATGTTCACTTTTTGCAATGATGTTGTTACTTTTATAAATGCTGCTGCAAAAGGATTGAACCATTTTTAATCCGTTCTTTCTTCCATATGGGAATCGAGTATTTTTCTATAATTCTTGATATAAATAGAAACGAATATGTGCAGAACCACACCAATCAGACCGCAGAGCTGACATATCACAGCTTTATAACTATATGATAATTTGTATCTTTGCTTTCTAATTTTTCCAGATTTAGGTATTTCATTAGAGCAATATAAGTGGAGAATGGTAAAGAAAATTTGGAAATAAAACTGTTTCCATATAATCTATCACTTTATCAAGTTTTCTGTATCAGTTTCCTAAAATATACAACCATTGTTGTTTCATGTCCATAAGTAAATTCATTTTATTTGAAATATATTATAGTGAGAAAAATATATTGAAAATCACAATTTATTTCCCTAAAATCTTACTGTATTGTTAAATGCAAAAATAGATTATCTCATTTTATAAAATTATTAAGCATATGCTTTTATTATACTAATTATAAACTATATTCATTTATATATTGGAGTTCATATATATCATGCCTTTTTAATGTATGAACAACAGAAGTCTAAAAGTCTATCTGGAATCGTTTAGTTTTCACAGGTGCAAATGTATTTAATATGTAGATTTTATAGTGAATACATTGAACCCTAGAGCCATGAAGTTCAAATTAAAAAACAGCTGTTTGGCAGTATTACATTACATGAAAAAAATCAGTCTATTAGAACAGAAGAGAATATTGCAAGATGGAAAATATCAGATAAAATATTTATCTTAAGAAAAAAAGTACTCTTCTGGCTAGTATTTAGCTTGTATTATTCCAAAATATATATTTCTGTATAAGTAATCTACAAGGAAGTTTCCTTTCTTACTTCTTAAGTATTAATCTGAGCAATCATTTTTAGTTATGGTTGTTACTGACTCTAAATTTAGTGTGTTCTGCTGAAAGTCAGTGCCTATTCAATTAAACATCCCTTTAGATACTTATTCATGATATTAGAAGTGTCTACTTCTACTTGCTGCTTATCTATAGAATCTGACAGTAATTATACTTATAAATATATCTTTTATGCATGTTCATATTTACCATTTAATTTTCTGTGGATTAGCAAAGTATGTCTTATTCATCACAGTTTAATGATAAATTAAAAATTACTTAGAGTTTTTTTTTCAGAATTTCTTTAAAAATTACAGTGTTTTTAGCCTTAAAATTATATTTAATACTCATATGATAAGATTTCCTTGTTTATCAATCACTTAATTGTGTGTGTGTGTGTGTGTGTGTGTGTGTAAGAAATAGAAATAAATGTGATACAATACATAAATAAGGACAGAGATCACATTATTGATTCGACTGGCAAAGTTCTACATCCACTCATCATAAACGTATTCAAAATTAGGAATAAAAATAATATACCTTCAGGCACACTGTCCACAGACCTTTACTCTCTCTGTTCCCCTACACTCAGTTCCCCAGTCTAGTCCCTAGCACTCAACAGAACACTGTGCTCCCCACCTACCGCCATCCTACTGATCCTACAGATCCTAACCCTTGTCATCCAACTTGCAGCTCTATTCCATCCACCAACTCCAGAAGGCAGCACCTGAAAAACCACAGGGCATGCCTGCCAAAAGCGTAAGTAGGCTGCCTACAAATTTTCTTTTTTTCTCTTCATGCAGATACATCTTCAGTCTCATCATTAACACTTGAACCAAATACTAGAAGCTCTTCCTTACCCTTGCCCACATTTCCTGTGGATCCCACAAAATATCACCTCTTATTCTCCTTTCCTTACCATTGTTGCTTTGTCCCAGACCTCAACTCTATCAGGTAACCCTGTTAAGCTACTGAGTTCCCCTCAGGAAAACAAGTAGGCTGAATGGAGAGCCATACTGTCCCATGCTACTGAGATAAAATCTCCTGTCTAGAATCCTTAACTCTTTAGCTAGAAACCAGCTGTGGTCTGCTTTTCTTTCTGGACCCCATCCTCAATCTACAACATTCCTTCCTCCACTTCATTCCAATTTCCAAGCCTCCATCACCATCAGGGACTTTCTGTAAACACAATAACTGATCAGGTCAGGAAAAGAAACACAGAGCTGTTGACTGAGTTTTCTGTCTCTCCTGATCCTGCAGTCATTCAGTCCCAAACAAGGTCACAGAGGTCTACATTAATCATAAACTGGTTGGCCTAGTAACTCAGGCTTCTTATCAACTAGCTCTTACATCTTTTTTGTTTGTTTGTTTGTTTGTTTTTGTTTTTCGAGATAGGGTTTCTCTGTGGTTTTGGAGACTGTCCTGGAACTAGCTCTTGTAGACCAGGCTGGTCTCGAACTCACAGAGATCCGCCTGCCTCTGCCTCCCAAGTGCTGGGATTAAAGGCGTGCGCCACCACCGCCGGGCTAGCTCTTACATCTTTATTCTTGACTGTGTTAGCAACGTGGCTTGGTATCTTTTGCAGCGAGGCAGTCACATCTTGCTATCTTGCTTTCTCTGTGCCTGCAGACTGAAACTTCCCTCTTCTGAGAATTCTTATTGCCCCACCTCTGCTACCTGCCTGGTCACAAGGCTAGAATTGATGCTGCTGCTTTTGCAGCTGGCTCTGCCCCATTCCTTAGCTTGCTGAGAGCTTAGATTCATGGAGGAGGTATTGGTGGCAGGCACACTTATTACCATAACTCTATGGAGGGTCTAGGTCCATGCCTCCACCAAGAAGCATGCAGCGGGCTACTCATAGACACTATTTGAGTGATTGGTGGGTGGCAGGGTCTTTTGAAAGAGCTTTGAGGTATTTGCCATTAATGTGGAGTAATGAAGCCTGTCTTAAAGGAGTTGCACCTCAGTTTGCCTCTAACAAGTAGAACTTACCTGAGAAAATTCTGCTACCATGAAGCCATTCTTAACTCTCTTCTTTTGTGTCTAGAATCCCTTCCCAAACTCTTTACAGTTTTATGTAGGTGTTGTTGCCCCACATTGGCTGCCATTTCTAGACAGATGCTTTTGTCCTACCGCTGTTCGTATCCAAACAAACCCACAGAGGCTTATATTAATTATAGACTGTTTGGTCCCTTAGCTCAGGCTTATTGGTAACTAGCTCTTAAAACTTATATTAACCCAAAATTCTTGTCTATGTTTAGTCATGTGGCCTGGTATCTTTTCTCAGTAAGTCATTCTTACCTTGCTTCCTCTGTATCTGACTGATCACTGTGTTTGCCTTTTCTCTTCCCAGAATCCTGCTAGTCTGGTTAACCCACCTATACTTCCTGCCTGGTTACTGGCCCAACAGTACTTTATTAAATACATATGAGTGGCAAATATTTATAGTGTATAAGAGTATTATCCCACATTATAATGCTGTGATTGGCATAATAAAAAACCAAATGTCCAGAAATCAGGCAGGAGAGACAGATGGGACTTCTCCTGCTTGGATAAAATGCTTGGAAAAAGGTAGAGATGCCTGGCAGATGTTGACGAAGAGTACAGGTAACAAAGCTACATAAAAGTAAACAAATTTGAAGATATGGGTAAACTTAAGTTATAAAAACTAGCTAGGAGCAAACAATCTAAAACTATTTTCATAACAAATAATGTCTCCGTGTCATTTTTTTAATTTCTTGAGCTGGTGCCCCCTCCCCCAAAATATGTCTTAAAACAGATCTTGGTGCTTTATTTTTAACATGAGACATGAACACTTATTAATGTGTATTACACTTTGTGTTGAGCTTTGCTATAGGTTCACAATATAAAATACAAATCATCATTGTGTGCCCCAAATTTGATCAGTAAAAACAATTTTACTTTCTATTTCCTGAGTTTTCTTTTCCAGAATGTTGTGTAATTGGAATAATATAAAATGTGTAGAATTTACTTTGCCTAAATTTAAGTTTGGCAGATTATATTCCTAATTAGCACAGTAGTGGCCAGATCCCAAAGTAGTTACTCCTTTATTTCTTTTTCTTAAGAATACATCAGTGAACAATAGCTCCTCCAAGGTTAGAACTTCAATGGCCTTTTTTTTAAATTAAAACTACAATAATTACTGGCTTCATTCTATATTTTATTAGCATTATTTTCCCTCAGGGATTTAAAAATATAGCCATTAAAGAAATAGGGTCCAGGACTTGATAGAGAAAGGGAGAATATGGGTTTGTTTGGAGAGACGAATGGGAAGGGAGGAACAAAGTAATATGGTTATGGACTCTTTTTCTGAAGGGAAATCAAGCAATCCACGTATTTTGTGCCTCTGTCTTTGGTTCACTCTGATTCTACTTTAACCCAGAACTTTAATCCAGGTTTTCAGAGAGTAGGAGATTCCTGTGTAAATCAGCTGCAAAGGTGACCTATAAAGCCATAACTTGCTGAAATGAGCCCTCAGAGTCCTGCTAGGGTTCTGGAGCGAACAACGAAAGATTATTGATGCTTTCTGCTGAAAAGCTGTCAATTAGATGTACAGGTTGCCATAAGAGCTCCAGGGTATAGCCTGAATCCTGCTGTAAATTTACTGGATCTTCCCAGCAGCCACAGGGCCTAGCACACAGCTATGTTCCCTTCAGCATATACAGATGTCCATCTTCTTGGACGCATGGCAGAAACCAGAATATGATTTTGATGCACCTTGTTTGTCTTACAGTAGTAGGGCCTTGTGGTTAAACCTTACTTTAAAAGTAAGCTTCTTTTTATTTTTGTTTTTAAACTAGAAATTGATGTTTCCATTGTGTATAATTCAGTAATTCTGAAAATAAAATATGAGCAAACGTATTTACTCCTAATTCTTTAACATAATGATAATAAGTTATGTAATTTTAAGTTGAGAAAACAGCTAGTTTCATTAAGATTGCTTTTTTTTAAATGTAGCTTTTTAAAGAAGTGTTTTATTCCCTTGTCTGAATTGCCTCATTTCCAATTCACACTGTACCATGCTCAGCCATCTGGCTCCCTTCCTGTCAATCTATTGTAGCTTTTGTTGCCAAGGTCACTTTTTCTTTTTGTCCCTAATTTGAATGGACCCTTTTCAGACTTTATCTTTTTAAATAGTTCAGGATGCAGCCTGGCCACTTTGGAGAGCTTTTCCAGCTGCTGAGTCAGACTGCCTCCAAATCAGAACTTAAACCTTTGAGACTAAATCCAGTAAGGCTTTATGACAAGAAAGAATCTGATTCAATCTGTTTTGCCTCACTTGGTAGTTTGACTCTGAAAGAAAAAGAAAACTAAAATCTCAAATGAATGAATATATGTATATATATATGTGTGTGTGTACATATATATAATGAGTAAATATACACACATGTATATACATCACATATACACTCATATATATTTGATCTTTAAACACACACACACACACACATATATATATATATATATTTGATTTTAAGAGGATATTCTTTGAAAGAGTATGCATTATCTCTCCAAGATAACCTTTGTCTTTGTACAAGTCACCCTTGAAGGAGTTCAGTCACATTGATTGCATACACAGGAGAGGAAACAGGATTCAGTTCAGACCTTAGATGCCTCTTCTCTAGACTAGATGCTAATACAGAGTTAAGAAAGGATATTACTTTGTACTCCCACTGCCAGTAAAGAAGACGAATCCATGCCAGCATTTTTCATCATTTCTTTGTTTATTTGAACATATTTTAGTCAGTTTGGCTCTAATAAGAGGAAATCTGAGAGTGGTTTTAATTTGTATATTTTTTTCATGGCTGCAGATGTTGGGGCCTTTTAAAAATGTTTCTTAAATATTTGCATTTTATCTTTATAACTCAATGTTTAGCTCATGGTCCATTCTTAATTAGTTTTTTTTTTTTTTTTGGTCTTGAAGTATGTTTTCTTTTCATTGCTTTTGTATTCTAGAAGTAAACCTTCTCCCAAGAAACAAAGCCCAGAACCAGTTAAATTCTGGACTGAATTTGACTGAAGTTCAATAACGAACCCCGATACTTCTCCCAAATTCCCACAAACAAGGAAAGGAAAGAAATAGTTCCAAGCTCCTTTTGTGAAGCTAGTGTTACTATAGTACCAAACCCAGAGGCATATACACCCAAAAATATATATAATGGTTAAACATGAATTAAATTTCCTCATTAAAAATACTTGCCAATTGAACTTAAGAATACAACAAAAAACTATTCACTCTGAAAAGTTTACTTCATTCCAGAGATGCAGAAATGATTTGTCATATGTAAATAAATAAACATAGTCCAGGCCATGAGAGTCCTAAAGGACAGAAACCAGATGATCATATCATAAAAGGTAGAAAAAATTTTGACAAAACACAGGTCACTTCTTGAATAAAATTCCTGAATATAGGGCTGCAGGCAAATATTGCAACATAACAATGGTAATACACAATCCAGGCTACATTTCTGTATCTTTAAAAATTACCTGTTTTTACTCCAATACTGAAGGAACTTAATAGAGCCTTCATCGAGCAACTGATGGAGGCAGACACCCACACCCGAGCACTGGCTTGCGCTCCCAAATTTAAGTTGAACAATGGAAGGAATGAGAATATGAGCAAGGAGGTCAAGACCATGATGGGTTCACCCACTGAATCAGTTTGCCTGAGCTAATGAGAGCTCACCAATTCCAGCCGGACTTGGGAAGAACAAGCCTAGGAACAAACTTGTTTCTCTGAATGTGGTTGACAGTTGCTTGGCTGCAGGAGACTGAGGAGCCACTGGCAATGGCACCAGGATTCATCCCTACTGAAAGTACTGGCTTTTGCGAAGCTTTTCTCTTTGGATATGTACCTTGCTCAGCTTAGATATAGTAGAGAGAGCCTTCTACCTTCACCAAAGCAATGTGCATTACCCTCTATGAGGATTGGAGAGGGTGGGGTGGGAGGGTGTGTGGAGGAAATGGAAGAAGGAGAGGGAACGGGAACTTGTTTTTGTATTTTTTAAAAAATCTAATAAGTTTACAAAATTACCTATTTTGCTATCCTTCATTTTAGTCTGAAGAATATAGAAAAGAAAGATTATTTAGTTTTAAATATCCAGTTTATTTTTCCTATTATGAATATGATATCCAAATTAAAAGACACAGTCAAAGTCAAATATGGCTACAGTTAATAAAACATTTCAAAATAATATGAAAATTTTCAAGGTTTTAATCATTCTAAAAAGGTGAAAATTATTACAAAGTGACAATATTGAGCTATTTTTATCTCTTGTTACTATTTAGATATTAATGTACACATTATACACTTTAACAAATATTGTGGTAAACTCAGATGAGAACTAAGAGAGAAACTAAGTGATTAAGGGACATGAATGCTTTAAATATATTACTTTATTGTGTAGAATGTTTGTGGACAGATAGTTAAATAGATTTTCCAGAAGGGATATTTCCTAGTTCTCAAATTTTACAGTTTAAATGCAGTGAGTTCTAAAATATGAACCATAATTTTCTTTTTGACCAACAATGTACTCCTTGTTAAACAAATGTGCAAAACTCACTGTACCAAAGAATTTTCAAACAATTTAACCATGCTCAAGTCCATTTTTAATATTTAATTAAAATAAAATTATATTATTTCCCATCTCTCCTCTCTCCAACCCATGGCATGTTTCCCTCACCTAAACACTCCTCAAAATTTATTACTTCCTTTTCTTATCCATTACATAGCAAAGGAATTAACCTACTGATTGTTTTCAGTGTTGTCTAAAAGTACATTTTGAGAGCTGACAACTTGGTTTCAGACAATGGATGAGAAAGTTCATGTCAGGGGAAGACTAATTCTCCCCTCTCAACAGGAGCTATTTCCTCGTAGGTCTTCATCTATGGAAAACTTTCTGTTAGTTTTTCCACTATTGATTTTGTGATGTAAAATCTGAATGGAATTTTCAGGTCCTGTGGAGGCAGCCACATTGTTGAGAATTCATCTTCATTGGCAGAGCTTCCCTGTCGTAACTAGAAGGCACAATCTCATTGCGGATTTCATTACCCTCTGACTGTTAAAATTGTTTCATCCCTCGGCCAAGATGTACTCTGAGACATGGATGTAGAAGTTACAATGCTGACATATCGTTTAGGTATGGGCATCCCATGGTAGGTGTTCACTGAAATTTGACTAGTAAGGACTTTAGGTGATGTGCTCCCACTGTTTCTAACAGCAGTTTCTTTGGTGGATGACGTGGGGTCTTTAAAAATTGGAAAATATATATCTTTGTAAAGGATTTTATTATTTTTCTGTGTATATTAATTTGCATCATTAATGGTAATGATGATTATTTTAATAATTTCTGTGTAAAGTATTCTGGTTTTAGTATAATTGTGGTGACTCAAATTTCAATAATTGAATCCACCTTTATACATGTTACATAATAACACCTAGGCAATGAACAATAGAATAAAAATGTTAAGCAAAATTTTGTAAGCTAGAATAGGACACATATCACCTATCTTTAGGTATAGAAATTTAGTAAAAATAAACACGAAACCCATTTTTTTGTTGTTTTCTGTTATGTTGTATCTTGCTGTCAAGCCTCCATTTATCACTGTGTGTTTACTTGCAGGAATAAATATTTAGGACTAAAATTCAGTTCAGTGGTAGGGTGAATTCCAAGAATGCCAAGGCACTGAACTCAACCAGCAGCCACACAAGCAATAGCAAAATTAATAATAGTCTTTCTGTTATTGAATTTCAAAGGAAGTGGGCAGTTGTGTAAAGACAAAAGTGTTGGGAGCAGTGAGACCCCAGATCCTGAATTTCTTGTTTTCCCCTGATCTGAGTGCCTACAGCTGCTCTGAGCACGAGACCCTCAGGAGTTCCTGATGGCAGGAGAGTGGTTTCTGGTGGGTTTGGCTGGGGCGTGGCTATCTCTATACAATCTGCCCCTGAACACAATAAAGGGAGCATTCTTGGGGAATTCAAGGACGACCCATGTTGCTGTCTCTCTGTTTGTGTGTGTCTGTGTATTTTAACCTCCAGCCCCTTTGCCCGAAGCTCGCGAACTGGGTGCCAGAACACAGAGCGCAGACGCGGAGGCGTGGTACTTGGCACAAAAGGTGATGGCTATAAGGATATTGTCAATTGACAATATGTCAATTTGTAACATAGAGGATATTGTCTCTATGTTACAAAATAAACTATTTTGTAACATAGAGAATAATGACTGAAAATGACCATTTGTTTATTTTATAATGGCTAATAGAGATATTTTAAACATTTATATAACACAAAAGGATCATCAATATTTAATGTTTGTGACTGTTATAGGTCAATTATTATGCGGTAATTATACATTAGATGAATGTATTTACATGCTACTATTTGCCTACTAGATGGCTCAGTGGGTAAAACACTCACTGTTTAGCTTAATCAGGAGTTTACACTGAACCTTACATTGTCAAAGGAGAGAATGGTGCAAGTTTTCCTCTGAACTCCATACATGAGCTATGACACTTGAATCCTGCCACATATACATAGAAGCAAAACAAAAAATAAAAATGTAGAACGTTCTAAAATGTCAAATATTGTTTACTTAATGACATGTGCAAATGTAACAAACAAGCTTATAAATGCTATATTTATTCATATGGCTGTTTTCCACTTTTTAAATTATCTGATCTGAAAATAAGTTATAACATTTTTTGGAGATAAATTGATAACATTATTTCACAAGAGTTTTAGAAAGAAATATCCTTTTACATGACAGTCCTCCTTTCGGGAGAGACCGAACTTCTCTTCGAATTTCATTTAATTTTAATCTCTTTATACAGACAGATGTAAAAGAATATATAACATGTCTATTTCTCGTGCAGCTTCTGCTTTTGTGAAATGGTATAATGTAGTTTGGCATGAGGAAGTTGTAATGTGTTTGCAAATGGTATTAAGTCGCCACACATGTGTTGTTAAACTGAACTAATCCTCTTTTTATATCTCAATTTGGACACCACAGAGAAAATACTTCTGTGAATATCATGCATGAAAAATGTCCCTTCTGAAGTCTCTTTACATTCAGCCTGATTACTTATTCTCTGCATCTCTGTCTGTGAGAATTTACAGGATTATCATATCACCAAAGACCATCTATTTACATACATGCATGATAATCTGCTTTCATCAATATGTTATGATTTTTTTAAACACATTGTTTTTTTAGAATATATCTCAAAACATTTAAATAACAGCTGATGTACATTCTTCTAACTTAGGTATAAAGAATTAGGTAGCTAAAATATATGGACAATATTTTTAAATTTTATATCTTGTGTTGCCTACCTATGCTCATGATAAAACTTCTTTAAATTCTGTATAAGATATTTTGCATTTTCTAGTTTCTGTATATGGGGTTTTGGTAAGCATGTCTCTGGAAAGTCTGGTTCCTTTAAGAGATACCACATACTTAATACCTCCTTAAAGTTCTTAATAACAATGTATTGGATATAACACCATGATTTTTAATCTTTATTTTCTAGCAAGAAAAATTAAACAGAAACTCACAAATCAAAGAAGACTTAAATAAAAAAAAATACATCGTGACTAATATGTAAGAAAAGAAAAAGGGATAATTTGTGGGATGCTATGTGGTATAATTACCCACATTCTTTAAAGATACTTAATAGGAAGATATAATATCAAGTATCTCTGTTTGGATTCGAGGTTCTAATAGCATTTCCAGAGATATTCAGCAGTCATGCACAGGAAAATAATGACCCAACAAACCCAAACAAATGAAATCCAGCACTCATCAATACTTTGCCCTTTTTTCTAATGTCCTTGTATTTTTTAGTTTTTTATTTTATTGATTATTATTGAGCTCTACATTTTTCTCTGCTCCCCTACCTGCCTCTCCTCTCCCCTTCAACCCTCCCCCAACGTCTTCATGCTCCCAATTTACTCAGGAGATCTTGTCTTTTTCGACTTTCCATGTAGATTAGATCCATGTATGTCTCTCTTAGTGTCCTCATTGGTGTCTAAATTCTTTGGGATTGTGATTTGTAGACTGGTTTTCTTTGCTTTATGATTAAAAACCACTTATGTGTGAGTACATTGATAATTGTCTTTCTGTGTCTAGGTTACCTCACTCAAAATGATGCTTTCTAGCTCCATCCATTTTCCTATAAAATTCAAGATGCCGTTTGTTTTTTCTGCTGTGGGGTACTCCGTTGTGTAAATGTACCACATTTTCTTTATCCATTCTTTGGTCAAGGGGCATTTTGGTTGTTTCTAGGTTTTGGCTATGAGCACATGTCCTTGTGGCATGATTGAGCATCCTTTGAATATACACCCAAAAGTGGTTTTACTTGGTCTTGAAGAAGGTTGTTTCCTAATTTTCTGAGAAATCACCACACTGATATCCAAGGGGCTATACCAGCTTGATTCCCACCAGCAATGCAGGAGTGAATGCAGAAAATGAAACAAGACACACATGAGGAGTTCAAGTCAGTTTATACTACTTTCTTCCTTTACTGCATATATTACTACTACAAACAACTTTAGTTTTGTAACAAAGATAACTCCGAGTTTTAGTTGCTTGCATATAATCATTACTTGTTTGAAACATAGCTCACTATCTACCTAAAGCTCAATCTATTATACATTGCTAATAAAATTAACATTATAGGAAAAAATCAATTTTAATACAATATAGAATCCAGCTGATCTTTTACTGCTAAGAGGTAATTTATAGTTAAGCACAGTTTTGTGCTGATGTCAACTATATTTTCCTCTTTCTATGTCCTTCAATTATTTCTTTATCTGTAAGGGAGGAAAGCAGAAACCGAACTAAGGGTGCACAATTTATATGTGGGTACTCTGCAGTCCCCTGTCCTCTATATTATGCTATTCAGTTCTGTATGCCTGTATTAACTACATCTCTTGAGAAAAGAAGTTTCTTTGTGAAATGATGAGAGTTGCAAAAATCTATGTGAATAAAGAAAGCAACTTATTTCTATGTATATTTAATAAAAACCAGAGTACTATCACAAATGACCCATAGTTTCACTGTCTACATGTAGTTATCCAACTTGAGTAATACCATTTATTGAAGATGCTGTGTTTTCTACATTAGATTTCGTCTTCATTGCAAACAAGAATACCTAAAATATTATGTAATATTTTCAAACACAACGGAAAAATTCTAATTGCCAAACCAGTTCAGTGCAAAATTTAACAGATATCAGAGACCAACTTTGACAAAAATACCACTTACCAGGGCAGGGACATGAGGAGTAGAAGAACAGTAAAGAGGACAAAATAAAAAAGAAAACGTAAGTGAAAATAATATAGCAGGAAACATAGGATAGTTTAGGGACAGAGTACCTGTGAATACTGAAATCCCTGATTTTAATTTTCCATACACTTTATACCCCAATGTAACAGAGGATGAAAACAAAAGACTGCTTTATCATAAATCAAAGGAAAACTAGAACAAGTACTTGCTTCAATACTTTGAGATATGAGGCAATGAATCTATGAGAAAATCATTCTGTTGTTTAGGCAGTGAACCAACCCTACACCAATCCGAAGGCAGTTACTCCCAAGGTCAAACCTCCTAATTCAAAAGAATAAGCAGAAATATGTTTGATTTTTTTTACCTTGGTCAGGGATGGGGGGTTGGGGAAATGGGTCTACTTGTATGGGCCATTTTAATATCAAAAGATCAATTAAACACACCTTAGTTCAGGGTGTGTAGTTGTTGAAATAGGAGCGGCGGGGCTGCATCCCCAACACCCCGGCCGCTTGGCTAGCTCATGCCCGAAATAACAACACACAAACTGTATTCATTTAAGAACTGCTTGGCCCATGAACTCTAGTCCTTACAGGCTAATTCTCGCACCTGGACTAGCCCATTTCTAATGATGTTTGTAAGTACCCCAAGGTGCGCTTACTGGGAAGATTCTAGCCTACATCCATCCGGGATTGGAGGAGCTTCATTGCGTGCATCTGCCTGGGAGAGCTGAGCATGGCATCTGTGATCCGGAGAGCCAAGTCTCTCCGGGAGCAGAGCAGAGTCTGACCTCACTTCCTCTTCCGCCCAGAATTCTATTCTGTTTACTCCTCCCATCTATGTTCTAAGCTGAGGCCAAGCAGTTGGTTTATTATAACTTAACCAATGAAATCAACAGATTGATATATGACACTCCCACATCATGTAGTCACACTTGTTGTCAATGACTTAAACAAATTAAATCTCTCTGATCTTCAGACAAGGTGGAAATATGCTCACACCTTTTAGAGCTCCACAATCAGACCTTCAAACAGGAGCTAACACTAATAATCCTCAAATTATTCAATGAAATAGATAAAAAAATATTCAAATCATTATGAACCATGAATTACTACAAAACCAAAGTTGGAAAAATCAAAAGTAAGAACCAATCTCTGGAGCAATTTCCCTGATGAATATGCAAAAATTCTCAATAAAACACTTGTAAAATAAATTCAAAATTTGAAAAATTACCCCTTGCCTTCAAAATTTTAATATGGCTTGCTACATCTAATTCCTAAGTAATGCTAATTTTTGTTTTGTGCTACCATTTTGTTTGTTTGTTTTTCTATTTTATAATATTAGTAAATATTGTATATTCGATGAAATTTCAATATTGTGTCAATTTTGCAAATACTTGAATATCATGTATTTCTCATTTTTATATACTTGAATATAAGGATATAAATATATTATACTTGTGGCTACCAACTTTGTAAAGGCATTAGAATCAGGAATGCAGTAAATTTACAAAAACAGACATTCTTCAGTAGAGTTTAACTCTGCATAGTTTCAAACAACAATGCTTTACCTAGAACTAGAAAAATGAAATAAGACATTTCATAACTCTCCTCTTATTTCGCAGCCTTCAACTCACTTATTTGTGATGCAGAGGGAAGAGGTAGTCCTGCCTCCTCTTGATGTGCCTTGCTTTGTTTAAGCCCATGGGAGGTATGCTTATTTCTGAATGGAGAGTAAGGAGGAAGACTGGAGGGGGAGTGAAATAGATGGGAGGCATGATGGGAGAGGACTAGATTAGAAGAGGGTGGGGAAATTGTGGTAGGCATTAAAATAAATATTAAATAAATTAAAAAAGAAATAAGATATTTTTCACGTGACAAAAACCTGCTTAAGCTTTTCTTGGTTGGCAGAGATATGTTAAAAAATGTATTTTCATTTCAATAGCTGTATGCCAGGTGTCAAGGTCTCTCTTAATTTTCTCTGAGGGAGCTACCATATCTGGAAATCCATCTGTGATTGGAATCACAACCTAATTATGCAGAGGCTAATCAAGTGTCACTCTTTTTGACATATCTGGCGTTGCACTGTCGAGATAGATGTGGTAAACAGGGATATGGCAAGAATTAGCACTCTTTCACAGTTGCAGTAATTTATGGTGGCACTAATTGTTGTAATTTCTCTAGAGATAAAAGTGTTTTTGTTGTGTTCTATTTCCTACAAGGGAAAGATGAGCAGATCCAATTCTAGCAGTGCCTTCTATTTAGTTTCCATATTGAAAACATCCTTAATTGGATAAATAAAACCATTGAAGGTATTCTGTTAGTTATTAGTTAGTTTTAAAAACCTAGAAAGCTCTAAAATTATAATTAAGGTTAATGTAAACAAGAGTTCTTATACCACTGTTATCCATACATTTCCTACTCCATTCTTAATTGGAAGAGAAGAATCATAGCCAGAAAATGCAACTCCATACAGATTCCATCTCCCATTCAAATTGAGAAATTTTGAATGAAGACAAAAGATAACATATTGGTGATTATATTGGAATTTTCTCTTGAGTATATTTTATTTTTTTCCCAATAAAGATGCTGGTCCTTAAATTGCTTTTGCTGTTTAAGCAGTTTAGCCATGAAGACTCAGGTAAGATTTTTGCCATCTAAAACAAATACTTCTCTCAATATCATCCTCTATGCATTAGCTCTGTAGTAGTTGGATAATTTCATCCACTTCTAAAACACTACTGACTAAATAACCTAGTCAACAAAACAAACAAACATATAAAAACAACCACAACAAAAATTAAAGTTTATCTCCAGATTGTTGTTTAAATATCTATGAACATGGTAGGAATAATTATGAAAGATAATCAATAGTGATAGATAGATAGATAGATAGATAGATAGATAGATAGATAGATAGATAGATAGATAGTTGAGGCAGATAGTAATACGTTAGCGAGAATCCTAATGAAACAAAGTTGGAGGAAAAGGAAGCTGACACACATGTGTATATTGCTTTCTTTCAATGTGATCCAATGCTTGTCAAATATTGTACCAGTGGACATCACAAATCTTTGAAATTTTCATTGAGGTCTCAGTTTTAGTGACTTTTCAGGAAGCTGCCAGACCTTCAGAAAGGGACAGGGATTGGATATTCTCCTCAATTCATTGACTAAATAGACATCGTGGTCTCTGCCTTTTCAATACGTAGGTAGCCATTGATGAACTAGCCAACCATATATTTAAAGTCACCCATTTAATTTCCATATTTGTAAATCTCTAAAATTTGATTTTGCTGGTTCCTTCTCTAAATACCACTGATAACAGACACACATTCTGTAAACCTTTCTTAGCATTATATGTAGACTATCCGTGTTACCCACGCCACCGGCCTCTGTTACCATTGCCAATGCACATTACATCCCATTGAATGACTGTATCTTGCGGATTCTTATCACAAGGATCTATATACAATAAAATGAACATCTGGGCGTTTACAACCCAAGTTTCAGTACACTGCATCTCACTTGTTAAAGCTGCTTTAGCCTCACATGATGGATTTAATTTTTCTCCTCATCCCTTTCCTACAACAACCTACAGATTATGTAAAAGCAGTGAGAGGAAAGAAACTGAATTCTGTACTCGTATGTACTCCAACATTTAAAACGTGAGGTGATATAGAAAATACAATTTGGCAATGAGAGTGGCAGTACAGTAATACATCATGGCTGTAGAAGACCTCTGAATAAATTGCCAGGCCATATCCAACACCTTCAAAATGTTATTACAAATTTATAGCCAAATGATATAAAAAAAGAGAATACATAGAAAAATAGATATTACTAAATGTAAAACCAGATTTATCTTTTAACCTACCTTAGATTGCATTTTTCTTTTGTAAAATGACTAATCCACCATTATCCATCTCAGAATAGCGCGTTAATTAACACTAAAATTCAAAATTTCACTGCTGTCCCTTTAAATAAACCAACTGAAACACTTTTAGATTTGTTTCCACATCTAAGCCTTCTGTAACCTTGAAATCTCATTTAAAATATAACTCTGATGTTCTAAACCTTTGAAGAAATCAAAAAATAGTCAATTATTTCAAATATTTCCTATTATAAGTAAAATTAACAAAATTTATGGCTCATAATGTGTGTGTGTGTGTATGTGTGTGGGGGGAGAAAGAGAAAGAGAGAGAGAGAGATTGATATTTATAAATCCCTTGGAGTATAAATAAATAGCATGAAAATATAAAAAATGAATATAAGAAAAAGGGGTTTATAAACAGCACAAAGGAAATGTATAAGATATAAGATACATTTAAAGTAAAATTTGATTTGTGAATAAATTCAAATAAAAATTTGTAAATTAATAAATTATCTGTAAACTAGTATTGGTTATGTGCCCTAAAAAGAGACTTATCTCCAAAATCTAAACTGCAGAACAAAGAAAGACACTTGTGATATTGACATCTGTCACAAACACATACACACACACACAAAGAGAGAAATAGTTCCATCATATTATATATTCTATATAGAAAGTATATCCTATATATAACATATATAGAAAATTACATATTTTATGTTGTTATTTTATGTTTATTTAACAAATACTTTTATATTCAAATGTTAAATAATATATGATACATTATTACATATATACATATAATATATATGTCATATTTAACAAAATATAAAAAATATTTGTAGACTCTAATTTTAACAGTAAATGAACTTAAAAGCTTCTGAGTAGTCATCACAGATTTTTGTCCTTAGATTCTATAGTAAACTGTGTCTGTGTCAAAAGTTCTCGAGCATGTCTATACTAATTCATCTGGCTTACACCCTCTGAAAAATTTTCTACAGTTTCTAAAAACAATCTGTGTCTTTTGCAAAAAGATCCCTGACTCCAAAGGCAAAGAAGAAATTACCAATTACTGAATGGAGATAAAGAAAGCTGAATTAAATTGCTTTTCCAAGGGACAACACAATGTAATTACATACTAAAGGGTTAAATTGTGAAACACGTTTAGTAGGTATAGTACTTCACTGCTGTCCACCAAAACCTACAATATTGGTGGATTAAGGTAAAAGCAAGTCAATCATTATCTGTAATTGGTCACTTTCTAGAAAATAAAAGAAGGTTTTCTAAGCCATTATTGAGTACAACTGTTAAAATTTGTTTTACTGTTCAAAAAATACTGTTAAAGATTTTATGTAGGGATAGTTTAAATTTCTCCCTTAAAAATTGTTTTTAATAAAATTTAAAATTAGGTTTTTGTCTAATTTATTTTTAATTGCCAACCTGGAGTTGCATTTCCACATACAGAAGATATTATAATTATTTGCCTTATTTAAATTAGTTAAATCTAATGTTTGATCAACCAGCCATGTCTTATATTTAACATTTTACTTGTAAGAAACAAAAATATCTCTGTATTTCAAGTTATTTAGTACTAGCTAGTATATTACTTAATTTATAGCCTGTCTCCCCACCAGTGAGCATATCTTCTTTCTAATTTTGTATTTCAAGAATTGTTCTCATGTGATCATGACAAAAAACTTGATTTAAACTAATTAAGTCTGATGTAGGTTTCTATACAACACTTGCTTACTCTTGTCTCTGATAGTTTTCAGTAATTGGATTGGTGTGACTAAAAAAGAGACTTCAGTTGATAATACATATACAAAGATATTTTCCCATGATGATTTTATCATTCAAAATTGTGATAAAAATTCTGTTACTTTTGTGAATAGTAGCATGCCACTGATTACCTTTTGGGGCCCAATCCCAACATAAACTATTCTCTGGACAGGCGCTGAGGTGCAGGAATAATTGTAACACAGTTCACACAGCAATATTGGAAGGAAGTCTCGTGGTTCATTCAAATCCTGAATATCACCTGCATTTATTCTCCAGACAGGTTTTGTCTTCCAAAGTAAACTAAGGGGGAAGTTCATTAGCATTGTGTTTCTGGGGTAGCGGGATAAAGTCACATCCAGAGCTCTGTCCTAGCTTGGATTAACACCTCTTCCCAGGCAGTCCCTACAGAGAAGCAGAACAGGATCAGTGTATCCATACTCCAGGAGACAGCCAGTCTGAAGATGCTTTTAGCACCTCCGTTGCCACTGTGGCTTGAACGTCTTGCCACTAATACAATGCAGAAATATGTGGCTTGTATAATATTGTCCCACAATAGACTCTCTCTTAATAATTTTAAAATTAAAAAAAAAAAACTGTGCTTCTGCAATAGGACAGAATATCGCATCTGCCTTGAGCAAAAACTTCTCCTTTTATACAAAATTACCTGTCGTTGAAAGTTAGGCATTGCAACTTCCTGTCTTAGGTTTTTGGAAGGGAGAAACTTCAAACCCATCATTGACTGCTGATCTCTGTGAAGGAAAGTGATTAGGGTAGAGAGATACCTTTGGGCTCTACGTCTTGGAGCCATACTTTCTTGTCAGGATAAATTATAAGGCTTTATGAATAATGATGGTCCCAAAGGTCTCCTATTTAAAAAAGAAAATGTTGCCCGAGTTGAAAACCTTTTTTTTTTTTTTCTGTTAGCTAGTTTAGAGCACCTCTTAAATCTTTTACATTGTACCAAAATCTAAAATTCTTAGCATATGCATTAAGTCCCAAAATTAACAAGGTATGTCAAACTTTTCTCAGCAGTTTCAAACATCATCAGGTCAATACCAACTTTTCTCAACATCTTATATGCAGCTACAAATATCAGGTCAATATCATAACAATGAATCAACAATTAAACATATCACAATTTTCTTGAATTCACATTAATCAAAGGGCAAGAAAAGCTTTTCTGATGGGTAAGAGTACAAGGACATGCTGTTATCAAATACCATTTCCAGTCTCTGAGCAGCCATTAACCCTTAGACTGCCCCCTTTTTAACTGAAGAGGAGTTTTAGGTTTTAGTCATTTCTTATTTTTTTTTTTTTTGTCCTGAAAAGAAAGCTTAGTTCTTAGTTTTTAGGTGCAATATTTAAATTAAATTGAGTTATGTGTTTCAGAGACTAAAACAGTCAAATGTTTAATCTGCATCTCAGCTTCAAAACAAATAGGATTTAAACTGCAAATGTTGCAGTTATTGAAACTGACTGTTGGGTGTGATGAAAATTGTCCCATTTCTCATAGTTATTTGTATCAATCTGAGATCCTTTGAATGAATACAATCACCTATTTTATTTGAAAAAAGTCTCTTCATTTAGCCCTCACATTTATTGTCTTGCTTGCCTTTGTGAAAGTGTTGTATGTGCCATATTCTCAATTCCTAAATCATATTTATGCTTTCTTGGCACCACACAGAGATCAATAAATTAAAGATTAATGATGAAATGTACAGAACAATTCAAAATTTTTGTTTTTAAAATATGTATGTGCATTTTAAACCTTAAAATAAAGTATAACATTAATTAGTCACAAAATTATTTGGCTCTAGTAATTCAATTATTTGTGGAATTCCCATGTCTTTAGCAAAGGTTCAAAATAGAGATGTATATACGTGCAAACCAACTTCATGAAGATGATAGTGGTTTTTAAAGAGAAACTTAAAATTTTCTTAAAGATACAGAAGAAAATAAGAACTTTGAAGAAATCTATAGAGCCTTTAAAGAAAGATAAGAAATCAAAGAAAAAAACAAACCAGCAGGTGAAAGAAATTTTCAACACCCGAGAACAGAAAGAGAAGCAATAAAGAAAACATAAACAGAGGGAATTATGGAGCTGGAAAATTATTTCCCATATATCCAATGATACACTTATAAAGAATAGCTATAATTTGGGGGAAAATTGACAGCTTCACTTATTTTAAAGTGAAAAATGCATTCTTTTCACTCAATATATTCTGATTATTTGTCTCTACCATAAACCCTTCCCACTTATTTACCTATCTAAATACACACCTTTCTTTTTTTCTTCTAACCAGCTAACAATCAAGCATAAATTGGCACCTAAAATAATAAAACAAGATAAAATAAAAGCAAGCAAGCATGAATAGAAAAGAAACAAATGGGTAAAAGGATGCAAGAAGCACAAGAAACACACAAACACACACACACACACATGCTGAGAAGCACACAATCACAAACACAAAATTAGAAAGCCTACATAGAATAAAATTGGAAACCATAATCTATAACCAAAAGACCTGTAAGACCAAAAAAAAAAATGTATACAGACAAAGCCTTATGAGTTAAAAACTGAAGTTTTCAAAGTGCCATTGTGGAGTTGGCTTGGGTATGTGTTGGCAATCTACAATTGGATATAGGGCCTGCCTTTAAATGTATAGTCAGTGAGAGTCTTCATGGGAACTCAAATTGTTCCTTTACAGACAGCTATCAAATTAGAGATAACTATTGTATTAAGGATGGAGAACTGGGTCTATTTCCCTTCTCAGCACTGGGACTTCATCTGATCTTGCCTGCATGCTCTTACAGTCTCTATGAGTTTGTACATGTGTCACTTTGGTTGTGTGTAGAAGGCCTTGTTATTTAGATGTCTTCCATGTTCACTAGCTCCTATAATCTTTCTGCCTCCTCTTCTGCAGAGTTCCCTGATCCCCCTAAGGAGTGATGTAATGAAGATATCTTATTTAGCATTCTCAACGCATTTGCCTAGGACAAGACTTTGTATTTGTTTCTATCTCCTACCCAAGGAAGTTTATCTGACAATTACTGATCAAGACATTGATCTGTGAGAATGGCAGAATGTCATTAGTAGTCATTTTATTGCTGCATTTCTTTAGCAGAACAATACTATTTAATTTTACCATGAGACGCTCTTATCTCAGATTCTTGGCCACCCAGACAGAGCCCTGCATGTTTTCCATTTCTTAGACGGGTTCTGAATTCAAACCAGAGGGTGGTTATTACAAGCACAAGAATTGTGTGAACGCTCTGCCACCACACTTTTCAGCCAGGAGATTGTTAAAGATTGTAGATTGTTTACCTTACTTTTTTGGTAGTGTGCAGAAAACCTTCCCATACTGTAAACACTGATCAGTAGGAATGAAAGCTCTAGGCGGAGACCTGCTCAGTGCGTTCTCTAGGTGTTGTCTTCAACAATCGCGCATTATGCTTAGTTTGTGGAGAGAAACATATAGCCTTGAAAATAGCCTGAGGTATTTGGAAGCTTCCCTGGAGCCCCTTTGGCCAAGAACTGGTTTTGACTTCCCACAGGGCAGGGTACCCTGACTTCTATTAGGACTGGAGAGGGAGGGGGAGTGGCAGGGGGGAGGAGAGTGGGAGGGAAATGGGAGGAAGGGAGGAGGTGGAAATTTTTAATAAATAAGTAAATTAAAAAAAAAGAACTGGTTTTGACGTAAATCCAGCCCATCACTGTATGCTCCATTTGAGGTCAAGAGATACCTAATTGGGGCTTTGTCTTTGCAATTATTTGGTAATTTCAATAATATTTCATTAACTAACATGCATTCTAAAATTTCCTTGAAATTTCTAGAGTAATTATTTTAAATAATAGTTTTCTTTCTTTAAAATGCTCTATAATAAACTATTGTTCCATGAAAAAAGAATCATAAAACATCATTTTGATATCATAATTAGTATTAATACATTTATTAAAAAACTTTAGAATTACTAAAACAAGAAAGACATATTACATTAATACCGTGAGGTAGTGTCAGCTCATTACTAATATGCTGTACTCTGAATTAAACACTGAGCATCCATTTGGCTAGAAAAACAACTTTGAAATGTGATTTCTCACCTTCAGGAGTACATTTAAATGAGTTCAAAGTGTGGTGGTAGTGATAATTCTTAAGAATGGAAAAAATGCAGTGAAGGATTTTATGAGAGTAGACATTACCAGAAAACCATTTTCTTTAAAAAGAATTCTACAAACTTCATCACATCACACAATAACATATCACATATATTTAAAAAAAACATTAGTATGTGCATTTCTACTTTTGTGAGATTGCTCTAAGTCAAATATTTAAATCAACTTACATTATGTGAACTACGACATGCAATCCTACATGAGTTATCACTTTTCTGAATTATTGTCTTTATGATGTAGCTATGCTATCCTCAAAGGAGTGATTTTCCTAGGAAACCAATGCTATCTATTACAAATTCTAAAGCATTTAAGGAGAGGAAATTTTGCTATAAATGCAAGTTTAAGATGCTAATATTATGATCATTTTATCTATATTAGCATCTGTTCCTCATTGGGGAGATTTTCTCCTGGCAAAACTGGCTATATACGTCTAATGGCTTTCAACCATGTCCAGACTGTATAGACATCCACTAAAGGAGCTCATCATTGCACACCTGTTCAGTCTACGGAGTCCAAATGTGACCAGCAACATGAATGAAGAATGAGGCAAAACAAGTTCAAGTACTTGAAAGAATGATAGCTATCAGACAGTGCTTTCTTTTTTCTCTTTCTTTCTTTCTTTCTTTCTTTCTTTCTTTCTTTCTTTCTTTCTTTCTTTCTTTCTTTCTTATTTTTTTTGGACAGGATTTCTCTGTAGTTTTGTAGATTGTCCTGGAACTACCTTTTCTAGACCAGGCTGGCCTCAAACTCACAGAGAACCACCTGCCTCTGCCTCTTGAGTACTGGGATTAAAGGCATGCGTCATTGCCGCCCAGACAGACTATATTTTCTAAGCTGTTCTAAATTATTGATAAATTGCATCTTATAGGAAGTATAAAGAATCAATGTAGTCAAAATCAATAGTACATTTAAAATTTTAAATATTAACTCTTATTAAACATAATTGTTAGTTCAACAAATACTATTTATTGGAAAAGACTTAGCTGTTTTATATATTCAACAATCCATATAGTTACCCCTATCATCTTTGATGGTGCATTTATTAATGTAAATTAAATTTTAGATTGCTTTCCTTAAACTTATGGTTTGCTATATATCATCGTACTATGAACACTTTGCAAGATTTGGTTTCTTCCTTAATGTTGAGGATGACCGGAGTCAAAGAAAAGGTGTGAGTCTATGTCTAAAATCCAACAAGTCTCAATTTTACTTGTATATCTATAAGAAATTGCATATAGAAGACTGATGGGGCTCAAATTGTGTAAAAGGAGTTCTACTTTATGTAGTAGATAAAAAATGCCACAATTCTTCCACTCTCAAAGGCTATATATTAGCTCTAAAAGCCTCGGTTCCTTGAATACCCTTTTCTTTATAGCAATATCCTCACAGACAGTTGAAACTAACATGTCTTCACTCCTTTGAAAACACTTCTCTTGTTCTGTACATAACAAAACAAAACAAAAGCAACACAGAAGATATAAAGTATATTATATCTGAGTAAAAATTTGTCCTCTAGAATCAAGATTAAAATCCTTGCTTTTAAGATAAATATAGTAGGTAACAAATACTTGTATATAATTATTATATTTATAAATTAATTTAGTCATTATTTTTCCATTTTCACAGTATTCTTACAATATCTTTATTTCTTTTCAAGGAGAAACTGATATATGAGTTCCAAAATTTAAATGCTCTCCAGGGCTCAAGGAATCTAAAAAGTGAGTTTTTCATAGAAGAGTCAGGAGAAGGAAGAGACGGTAACAGTGTACAGACATGACTTCTACACATGTCAAGTGTTGCACTTTAGATCTCACAAGATTATCTGTAAAATATCTCCACAAGGTCGATCCCTGTCTGTCCTGTCATAGAAGGTGGATGGTCTACTGATATTTTATTGCATATGTGTGTGGTTTCTTCAGTGATGTAGCACCTACAGTTACCATAAACAGAGTCCTAAATCAAAGTCAAACTGGCACTCCTGTAAACAGTCCTGATTGCATTCATTGAATTATTTATGTGCAAACACACACTCATACACGCACAGAGTAACATACAGAGAAAGAGTGCACAAATATAGAAGAAAGGAAAACTAGAAAGGCCAAGGAGATTTACAAGAGAGTAAGGAAGATAAAGGCAATGTGGTAACAATGTTGCCCTATCTTGTATATGTTATGTACATGTTTAAAAGTAACATAATGACACCCAATATAATGTAGAATTAATATATTCTCAGAAATAAAATATTGAAACATAGTCAATAAGCACCAATATTTGTGAGATTATTTTGTTATTTAACAAAGTCTCACTGCATAGCCAATTGGCCCTAATCACAGAAACTTCTTGATTTCAAGCTCCAAAATTCTGGGGTTAAATGTGTTTGTCACCACACCCAGCACTTAGCGCTAGGGCTGAGAAGATGAGAGTATACGCTAATGAGACTCACTAATCTCCTCTCAATAACATTCTATAAAATGAATTAGGTACTTAGAAAATGCCAACCCCCTGACACTCCATTGTCTGAACAATTCTGCAGTAAGATTATTATGACTGAAAACATTTGGAAGTGACTATCAATGACAACTCAAAAGCATAAAATGGTAAGAAGACTCTTCAGGGACATAACAACTAGAATATCATTTTCCTCCCATTTCCATCTATTATTCTTTTAGAATTCTTGACTAAAACAATTATCTGAATAACAGGAAGGAAATAAAAATTTGCCAATTTCTATTAGCCTGCAACTACCTGACAGTCTGTTTACGCAGTTTCATTGCATCTGTTTCTATAAAATTTTCACTTAGAAGATTTTCTTTAATATGTTGCCTTCATTTTTTGCCTCATATTGAAGATGAACTATAGTTCTGCCACTAGACCCCCATAACATGTATAAATTCCCACCTATTATTTGTTTTCCTAAAACTTTCCCAAGCCATTATGGATTTAAGTCTGAGAAACAGTCCTGCTCACACTGAGGATGCAAGCTTACACAGAAATTAAGTTGTCAAAGCTGACATAAGTCAGCGACCTTATCTAACACTATATTTTACTAAGAATCCAAAGGGTGCAATTATTCGAGAAGCAATAGAATAGAAAACATTCTACCTGGCTCCTCTAGTAATTTGCTCTCCAATTGGATACATTTGCTCTGGCCTTAGCTATAGATGAGGTCACTCGCCTTAATCCACAGGGAGAAATTGTACCATGAAGCACAATTCTTTAATTCCCAGATGGCTAAAGCAGGTATTTGACAACCTTCTTGACATCAGTTTCAATAAAGACATAGATTTTAGATGTGTTTGCTATATGCAGTCCCAACTGTGGTTATTTTGGTAAGACTAATCATTATGTAATGCTTGTCTTCTAGGAAGTATTGGTTGTTTATTGACCAGAAAATCAAGATGATATTATGTTTATAGGGTGATAAGAACCAGTTAGCAAAGTTACTTCTTCAGAAAAACAGCTTTTTGTAATTTTAAAAGAAATTGATCAAAAACAGCTGCAACACTGGCACAATACCCACCACCTAGTATAAATGGGTTTAGAATGCAACTATAAAATCTAAAATTTACAAAAAAAATTACAAGATAAATGAAAAGTGAACTTATTTCATGTGCCTAAGTATGAATATACCCTGGCAGCAAAGAGAATAAGAGCAAAATATTCAAGATGTTGCCTCTTAATTATTTCTGTATGTTTGTATATGCTCTGTGTGTGTGTGTGTGTGTGCACATGCTGTAGTGTAAGAATGTGAACATGAGGGTATCATTGCTTTTCTTGAACCTGATAAGGCCAGAGCAGAATGTTGTCTGGGACTCAGTGACCTAGAAGCTTACCTTCATTTGGATAGGCTGGCCAGTGAGCTCCTAGGATCCCCTACTCATCACTCTTGGATTAGATGTACTTGAAGTTATTTCAGACTCTTTTCATAGGTTTGGACAGTTTGAACTCAAATGATAATGAATGCAAATGTCCTTTATCCCGGATTTAGCTCCCTCATAAACAACAATGACATCTATGAACCATAACAAGGGCCAGGTTGACACAATAACCACACAGGTGAGGTGGCACAATTACCTTTGTAGCAACCAACATATTTTTAGCTCAGCTTGGGAACTTAGTAAGATTCCACTCAATAAGAGAGATTTCAGGTACTGGAAACCTAGCTAGCACTCCAGTGCTAGTTAACTCATGAATCTAGTAGAGCTTACAACAACAACACAATCCCTAATTGCCCTCTGAGTATTTGTCCTTATACCCACAGACATATGCAGCTCTGACTCTGCCCAGGGTCTGGCTGTGGGTCTCTGAATCTGTTCACTACTTGCCGAATTACTGCTCTGATGACGATTGGCCTAGGCACTGATCTATGGGTATAGAAGAATATCATTTAGATTATTTCAAAGACTGTTGGTCCAGCATCCATGAGCTATTCCGAGCTCAGGACACCTATTTCTGTGTGTTTGCCTCGTGATCTCCCCACTCCCCCCACAGGTAGAATTTTTTTCTACTTTTCTTTGACAAGAATCTCAGAACTCAACAACAGCTTGTCTGTTGATCTCTTCCTCTGCTTTCATCATCTATTGGCTAGAGCACCTCTGATGGCAATTAGGGAAACCACCAAACTGCTCATAGTATATGGCCAGTTCAGGTATCCTTACAAGTATTGCTAGGAGTCAATTAGCTGGGGTCATCTTTGTGGGTCCCTAGTGGTTTCTCTTTTACGAGGTGTTTCTCTAACCCAGAAATGCACCCCCTATCAAGATATCTCTTTTATTTGGCTGTTGTTTGCCAAGCTTGTTCAGTATTGCTGGGTCTTGAGGTAGATTGTTTCCTAATTTTTAGAGACATCTCCATCCTGATTTCCAATGCAGCTATACAAGTTTTCACTCCCCCGAGCAACAGAGGAGTGAACCCCTTACCCCACATTGTCTCCAGCATAAGATGTCATCAGTGTTTTGGGTCTTGGTCATTCTTTCAATTGTAAAATAGAATCTCAGAGTTGTTTGGATTTGCATTTCTCTGATGGTTAAGAATGTTTAACATTTCCTTAAGTGTCTTTCAGCCATTTTAGATTTCTTTGTTGAGAGTTCTATGTTTACACCTATAGCCCATTTTCTTTTATTTCATTGTTTTTTTTGATGTGAAGTTTTTTGAGTTTTTTGTATATTTTGGTGATCAGTCCTCTGATGTCAGGTTGGTGAGGATCTTTTCACATTCTGCAGACTGCCATTTTGTCTTGTTGACCGGATCCTTTGCTTTACAGAAGCTTCTCAGCTTCATGAGATCCTATTTATTTATTTATTTATTTATTTATTTATTTATTTTTCTCAATGTCTATGTTACTGGGGTTATATTAAGGAAGTGGTCTCTTATGTCAGTGTGTTTAAGTACACTTCTATGAAGTTCAGTTTGTTTGTTTTGATGTTGAGGTTTTGATCCATTTGAACTTGAGTTTTGTGCATAGCAAAAGATATGGAACTTTTTTTCATTCTTCTATACCTCAACATCAAGTTATGTCAACACAATTTATTGAACATGCTTTCTCTTTTTACATTTTATATTTTAAGGTTCTTTATCAAAAATTCGGTGTATGTAGGTGTGTGGATTAATATCTGGGTCTTCAATTTAATTCCACTGAACCTCCTGTCTGTTTTTATGCCAATACTAAGTTCTTTTCATTACTGTATCTCTATAGTAGATTTTGACACATTCCTATGCTCCCACACTCTAATGAATGTGGAGGTATTTTAGCTTTTTATTTTTTTGTAAAAAATATTCTGTTAGTCTTCTTTAGAAACAAGTATCTCTAGGGCACACAGTCAAATGAGGGGACTAATGGTTGATGGACAAATAGAGGATTCTGGGAAGACTTGTGTTATATCAAGAGCAGACTCTTAAATATTTCATTCTGTTCAATTCTATTTCTAGGAGTGATTGCCCTAAATTTTATATCAGCTGCATTTCAGAAGTCTCAAATGAAATTACTATATGTAGAACATGAGTAATCCATAAAAGAAATTCTGAATCATAAAAGCAAGTTGGATTACAATAGAAAAAACTAAATTTATATTGTAATTCCTGATAAAGTAAGGGAAGCAAATATACTTTTCGGAAATTAGAACATAAAAATTTTAGTATCAAGAATGATTATGAATTTTTTAACTATAATGTCAAAAATTCATATGTGGAAATTAACCCAAATAGAGGAATTGTAAAGTTTTTTCTAACTTATGTTATTGGCCCTATAGAAAAAATTATCAATATTAGTCATTAGATAGTACACTCACATATTTCAAATATGTGATTAAATAAATTATTTATAATTAAAGTATAAAAACGACTTAGAAACACACAAGCAAACAAACATATATATTCATTCATTCTTCTATATATGTTGTTAAGTAACACCAAATATAAAACATATAACAAACACCACTCTTTCATGACAGAAGAAAGATTAATATAAAATTACCCTGTTGAACCTCTAGAATGGGAACTATTTAACATTTTCTTTGTGAAGTTACTTGGTTTTATTATATGAATTGGAAATGCCCCACACAGACTCATATTCTCATTTGCAGTTACTAGCTAGTGGCAATGTTTGAGAATATTTGAGCACATTCCCCAAAAGCTCATAGGTGGAGACATTTGTAGGGCATTTTGTTCCTTCACTTACTGGTTTACACCGTTTCTTCAGCTGCTCTGATATAAGCAGTTTCCTCCTCCGATGCTCTTGTCCAAATGCTATATTGTTTACACACATTGAGTCAAGCAACCATAGAAATCATCCTATGAAGTTATGATCCCAAATAACTCATTATTACTTCTACTGTATTTCTCAGTTTAATTACAGCTACAATACAGAGAGAACTTCACCAAATCATTAATTTTATACTAAGGGCGATAGAGGAATACAGTGCCTAAGTTTTAGTAACAGTATCAGTTTTTAGGATTGTATTGATTACAATTGGAGGAAATATTTATGTACTTCTTATTCTCTTAATGTTAATATTAACTTTAGAGTTCTAAACAAAAATTATATATATATATATATATGCAGTGGAATAAGAAACAGAAATTGTAATGTCATTAAAAAAATTCAAAATAAAATTGCAAGGAAACAAACATAAATGGAACCACAAAATACATGCTTATATGCATAATCAATAGGTGGTATTTCTAGCTGATTTAGAAAATTAATATCCCCAGTAATGTCATTTTGAATATACACTTCAGCATACTTATTTTTTGATGCTTTCATTTAAAGTTAAATTTTTTTTTCAATTCACTCATTAGTGGAAGTCAAACACTCTAAATATACATTGTGAACTCAATACAGTTTAGAAATGTGTCTCGCAAAGGTCAAGATCAGTTTCAAAAGACTTTTTCTCATCAAAGTTTTCTGGGGAAATTTTGTAGACATGTAGAAAGCCAAGTGAGAGTCATCTTGGTTTATTGTCAGTGTGTCCTAAAGAGAGATTGTTGTATTCCCCCCAATTTCTGTTATAGCCTCAGATCTGACAACTTGCTCTAAAATGCATCTCTTCTATTGCCATCTTCTGTCTTCACTAAAATCCTTACCATTGAGCCTTCCAATATTGAGTCTCCAAAGAGTTTACTAAATGGAGTTTTACAACTAATCAATTGTCGCTAGTATTCTGTTGCAGTTGTAGACGTTGGTAAGGAGAGTATTGGAAGACATTCACATTACTCACAATTTCACTTGAGGCCATCATGATTCAGTGATTCCAAGAAAGAAAGAGAAAAAAGCATTCTCAGCCTTTGTGATCAGACTATTGTTCTCCTTTTGTTGTCCTTGGTAACACTGGAAATTTGCAATGACTGCCATTGGAGAGCTGAAGATTCTCTGCTGGATACAGTCTAGGTTTAAGTTGAAGAGACTTATAAGTTTTTGAATACTTAATTTTTTTATTGCTTTATAAACAATACCATTCAAAATTTCCACTTCCTTCCCTCCTTCCATTTCTCTCCTGCTCCTCCACTTACCTTTCCCCCTCTCCCTCCAGTCCTAATAGAGGGCAGGGTACCCTGTCCTGTGGGAAGTCCAAGGCCCTCCCCCTCTCCCAGGTCTGGGAGCATGTTGATCTGGTAAATGGAAGGAAGAGTTTCAAATAAAATATCAAGTCCTTGTTCAAGGTAGATAACTTATGTCCTACTTCTAAACTGTGTCCTAGTCCTTAGAGTAGAAAGACTTAAAAGTTATGAGTGAATACAGCAAAGATAAGAGTATATTTTCAAGAAAAAAACTGTTGAATATTCAGCTTTGTGCCTCTCAGTTGCTTATGGAAGAATGAAAATTTGACAAAAAAAACTTAAAAACTAAATGTAAATCAAAATTAAAATGAAGACAATTATTAGAAAATTGAACAATTGAAAATTTTTTAGCCTATTCCTAAAGCAAAAGTCGATAAAAGTTGTTCTCAAAAAGACATCAAACTTGGCGATGGTGGCACACGCCTTTAATCCCAGCACTTGGGAGGCAGAGGCAAGTGGATCTCTGTGAGTTCGAGACCAGCCTGGTCTACAGAGCAAGTTCCAGGACAGGCTCCAAAACCACAGAGAAACCCTGTCTCGAAAAAAAAAAAAAAAAGACATTGAGTTGTAGAGGATTTCAGTAAAGTAGTTCCACACTAGCTCAGATGAAGTATAATAAAGGGTTCTTTATTTAGTGATAGACTCAAAGATTAACAGTCCTCTGAATGAGCAGAGAACAGAAACTGAATCCAGCAGCCAAGAGACAGAGAGATCGTGCTCATGTTTTTAAGTCTGTTTTAAGTGCCCAAGCTCACACCCAAAGTGATCCAACATCTCAAAGGTCATTGACCAAACGAGTTCCCATAGCACTGAGTCACTAAAAATCCATTTCACAAGGATGTCATGAAAAGCTTATGGACAGGGTCATCCCCCTTAACCAAGGATCACATACTGAGAGCAAAAGCTTCTCCAGTTACAATTAAACAACCTGAGTTCAATAAGACAAAATGCAGAAAGTTTGGTGGCTTTCTTGGACTGTATATAACAAACAAAAATAAATGGTATTTGGGGTAGGATAGCTGTTGTGGAATAATTTTTACACTGTGTGAAGTTATGTTACTGTTTATTGATGAAATAAAAAACTGAAAAGCAAATATCAATGCAGGAGATATAGGCAGGATTTCTGCGAGAGAAAGGAAAAGGAGGAGGAATCTAGGCTTGTGGGTAATTTTCTGCAATGTCATTCTATCTTTTTGAACTCATTTAACTATAACTGCACTGTTTTTTTAAATATAATCAATCTGCTCACCTGAGAACCCAGGGCTTTGACTTAAATAATTATGGGAGAACAAAACACATTCACTGGGTTGTGCTACTAGTTCCTAGAAATGGCATGTTACTTTCAATATACTATATGGAACTTTACAATTCCAGTAATGCGAAAATCTATGTTCATTTCAATATCTATCTAATTTACAAAATCTATATTCTCAAATAAATGTCAGAGTTGAGACATAGATGAACTATTTCGTTAGCTGAGGTTGAGAAAAGCCAAGCTACAGAACATCTCAAGTACATGTATGACTAGGTCATGGATAAAAGTGGTTATTTCTATGAATTTTTAAAAATTGTTTATATTTTCATTTACATTGGTGCTTGGCCTGTATATATGTTTGTGTGAAGGTCTTGGATCCTAGAGTTAGAGACACTTGTGAGCTATCATGTGGGTGCTGGGAATTGAAGCTGGGTGCTCTCAACTGCTGAACCATCTCTCCAGTCTTTATAGAGTTATTTTTATTATTAGGCATTTGTGTGTGTGCATGAGCTCTAGACTTGGTGTGCTTTAGAAGGACAGAATGCACGTTCTAGTTGCCCAAGGGTGGAATTAGAGAAGGTTTTGAAGAACCAAGAAAGGGTGCTGAAGATGCTATGTAGTTTCCAAGAATATCTAATGATTTCAGTCTCAGAGCATTCTCTCCTTCCACCAACATTTCTACTTTTAAATAGAAAGAAAAATGAAATGAAACAGCCATAACAGAAGAATCTCTCCCTCCATCCTTTCTTCCATTTTTCCATCCTTCCATCTGTACTTTCTTCTCACTGTCTTTCTTTCTCTGAGTACATGGAGGAAAGGGCTTGTGAGGTAATACTAAAATTTTGACAAGTTATCACCATAAAACTGAAAAAAGAAAAAAAAAAACAAGAAGTGTTGTCTCTATGTTCTCATCTAGAATGTGAGGGGGTAAAAAAAAAAAAGTCTTTCCAGGTCATACAATTTGTGTCATCTTGTTATGGAAAGTCAAGCAAATGTTGGTGATTGTTTTTACAGTGATGTGAAATTTCTCTCCTGAAATCCTGGAAATAGTGACTCTGCCTAAGTGTATTATTACAGCAGACTAAGGATGTAACAGATATCTCAGAAACACTATTCAGCTCAGGGATAATTTAAACTGTCCTGACTGCTGCCAGAAATTTACCCTCAGAGTTGGTGCTGACATTAACATAAGCTGTCGCTGTCAGTTTCACTGGTTGCCATGAACTCTTGTCACTAGCAGGATCTGACAGTTGATGGAGACTGATGGCTGGCCTAGCCATTGTGGGTCTGCACGAGGAACCATTTCTGTCAAGTATATATGTCTGAAATATCACGAAGGGTCTTGACAAAACTGTGGATCCTGCAACTTCACTACTGCCAAAACATGATGGGAGGGTGAAGTTAATAATATCCTTTCATGTGATAAAAATGGAAGGACTAGAGAATCTTTGAGTAGGAAAAGTTAACATTTTGGAAAGATGGTAAGTCTATTAAAATATCTGAAGCCCTCCATCACAGTGACTGCATTAACTCTGGTGGTTTCTCAAGGGATGTAACTAGCATATATGGAGAGAAGCCATGGAAAACAAATAATAGCTCAGCATAATGCATTTTCTTAACAAGAACTGTCCAAATGCTGAAAGAATATTTTTAGCTTGTTATGTTGAAATCATTTTCGACTTGCAGGAAAATGTCAAATACATGGCAAAAAAACCTGAACATTCTTTTCATAGGATGACAAAACTGAGTATTTTACTCACCACAGTGCAATGAAGAAAAAAATATCAAAAAACTGATAAACTTCTACTGCTGAATATTGTTTTTAATAGATTAATATATGAATATCAGTTTTCTGAACAATTATTACTTTATGCATTTTGTGGATTCATTGTTCAATGCCCTAATACTCATTAACTCCTCATATTTTATTACTGTGTCTCAGGAGCAATACTTTTTGGTGCTAGATATAACTTTTGAATATAATATAATGCAATGTAATATAATTTATAATAATTACGAATTCATCAATTAAATGGAAACTGCTTACTTATAAACTAAGTTTAAAATTTCTTGAATAGATACTATTAGAATTTATGGGAAAGGAATTTTAAATGAGTACAAAAGTATTGTACAATTCTGGAATGCTCTCTTTTAGATGAGAACTAGGTGATCAAAAGAGCAATAATGGTAAAGTATCCATACTCAAAATCTTGCAGATACCTGAGCAGACTCCAAAATATGACTTCACTGTTAATTTTGGACATATTGAAAGATAGATTTTGTCTTATACTTTCAGTAGACAAACTACCTATGTAAACTTTATTTGATACTCACAATTGTATGATAAAAAGTGGTAAATAAGTTTATATCATGTTTATAATTTGTTTTAGAAAATCCTTATCCATTAGCTATTGTCCACTAGCTTTTCTGATAAAAATTTTCTATGACTTTTTTAATTTATGGTATATTCAGTCTCATATAATAAATGGGGTCATTTTCCTACAATGATCACCATTTAAATGATGCCATTTAAGTAAAAAAATAATGAGGCTTTTTGTTGCTGTTTTGCCATTTTTTTCTTATTTTTTTTAAATGTACAAAGATTATATGGTTGCTGAAGACCACAGAAATTGGCATGAAAGGATTGAGAATACATAGTACTCTTATGAAGAAGCCATGCTTGTTTCTTAGATTCTGTTTCAGGAGCTTCATATCCACGAAAAATTCTGAACTCAAATCTACTCCCTTTCTTCTAGTTCCTGTGAACACTTGTTCTTACATACACATACCCACAAACAGACACAAATCACATACATAACTATTTTCTTTTAAATCTGAAAAATAAAAGAACCACCAAACAACTCAAAAAATATCAAACAATATAGAGTTTATAAACTATGCAAGCAAAATGATGATGCTACTCCAATCAAGAACTTTATGGTTGTGTTGTGCTGTCCTCATTTTCTTTCCTCAACCTATATCAAAAATTGATTTTTATGACAAAAGTTGAATGTAATTATATGAAATAAAAAAAGCCAAGTTCGTAATTAGTGATAGCTATTTTTCCTTCACTTGTTTGCTATTCACATCTTAATTTTCTTTTTCTTTGGGGGGGGGTGGTTTTGAGACAGGGTTTCTGTCAGTGTGTATGCCTGCACGCCAGAAGAGGGCACCAGACCTCATTACAGATGGTTGTGAGCCACCATGTGGTTGCTGGGAATTGAACTCAGGACCTTTGGAAGAGCAGGCAATGCTCTTAACCGCTGAGCCATCTCTCCAGCCCCACATCTTAATTTTCTTAAAGAATTAAAGAAATTATTTCTTAAAGTTTCTCATTTTTTCATTTCTCTTTTGCTTTATTTTAGTTTCCATATGAGTTATAGGTATCGCATGCTAACACATTACACAACTGCTCGGTATGGGACATTTTGGAATAAATTAAATGTCTTTAATAACTCATTATCTGAGCATTCAGGCAATAGACTATTAGATTCGGTGGTGGTCAATGACACCATGGAAAAAGATTTCCAAACACAATAGGGATAATATACGTATAATCTCACATAGATGGTCACAGGATCCACATGAAGTGGACGGGTTCAAAACAAATTTCCAGACATGATAAGAGGAAGTGAACACAAGGTCCAAGCCCAAAACAACACTCCATTTGTAATTGTTATCTGCAGAGAAAGCAACTTTCCGTTTTATACAAAGGAATGTCACTGGATACATCTGTCAGATCTCAGGTTGTGACCCATGCCCATTTGTGCTTGAGCAACACAAAACGCACTTCATTTTCTTTTCATTTTGTGTGATTTTTCTGGTTATTTTTTGCCACTACATTTAGGTAAACAATTCCTGGCTTTTGTTTTGTTTTTTAGTTTTAATATGTGTGTGTGTTGATTTTCACTTTTTGTTGCTTTGCTTGTTGCTGTACATCCTGTCTTCCTTTTTTTCAGCAAAGAGACATGGAAGCATAAAGGGGGAAGCATGAGGTGGTAAGAATATTTGACGGTCTGGGTAAAGAATAAAAGATATGTTTGAATTATGCAAAAATAAAATTTAAAGTAATAAAGTGAGTGTGCTTGGGAGGGATTATAAATAGGTGAATACAGGTATCTGTGGAGGTCATAGCTATCAGATCTAAAAGACTGGAATGACTCAGGATTCTGAAAAACCTGATATGGTGGCTGGTAAAAGAATTCAGGTCCTCTGGAATAAGAGGTCTCACTTTTAACTGATGTTCTATCTCTCTATCACGTCTTTCTTTTCTTTTTCAGTGTTACAATATCTGCAGTATATTGATAAGTCAGAAGACATCAAAATATATTTGAAACTCCATGCAAAATCCAAAGCCAATGGAATTACCGGATCAAATCTGTGTCAAGTACTTTTCCCTG
>NW_026067914.1:10638655-10648176 GCF_014885135.2 Alexandromys fortis | reverse complement strand
TATATATTTGGTTTTTTTTAAGACAGCGTTTCTCAGTAGCTTTGGTGCCTGTCCCGGAACTAGCTCTTGTAGACCAGGCTGGCCTCGAACTCCCAGAGATCCGCCTGCTTCTGCCTCCTGAGTGCTGGGATTAAAGGTGTGCGCCACCACCGCCCAGCTCCCTGCAATATTTCATCAATTAACGAGGGTGTATTTATCTAGTGCTTGGTTTCTTGCTAACCCCATACTGGCTTCCTCAATAAAGATATCTCTTTCCATGGGACAGACTGTGAGGCCAATGGCAGTGAGATCGGTTTTTATCCCTACTGCTTGCTCTGGCTCTTCAGAATCCATTCTCTTTGGGTGGATACCATACTCAGGTTAGATATAGTGAAGAAAACCTTGGCTCTGTCTCAAAGCAATGTGTTAGACTTTGTTGACTCCCCATGGGATGCCTTACCCTCTCTGAGGAGTGAATGGGGGTGAGATGGGAGTAGGAGGTGAGAAGGTAGAGGTAACAGGAGGAGGGGAGGAAGTGGGAAATGAATTTGACACATAAAATGAAAAACAGATAGTTTTTTTTTAAAAAAACTAAACTATAATCAGAAAAACATATTTCCTGATTGGGATATTAAGTCTTTCTGGAAAATATGCCTCTGGTCATTCTTCATCAAAAATTGATTTAAAAGCTTTAAATAAATTTGAGTTTTTGAGGATAAGCTTGTATTACTGTATAGAAAACATAGATGAGAGAAATACAAGGGTTCAGATGCTCCTATCCAATTGCATTTAAACAGTCGATTAGTCCTTGTATTTTTACTAAGGATATACACATGTGAACAGTGGGTAGAACTTCCTAAGTTATTTATTATTAAAAATATTAGGCCTCATATACTTTTGTTGAAGTCTACAAGTTGTTATTTGATAGCAAAAACAAAAACTCTATATTAAGGACTTTAAATAAAATCAGTATAAACCAAAATGTTTTCATTTCGTGATCAATAATTCAAAATAAATTAAATTTAAATTAATTAACCTGATTTAGTTGTACAACAAAATAAGTGATTCTCTCCAGTTTCATAAAAAAATCCATTCTGCACTGTGGTAACAATATTAAATGAGTCACAGTTATAAAAATATATTTGGGGTAAAATTATCCCACAAAAGTAGATCTGTGATGAATTGTGTTTATGCCTGTATGAAAATGAAAGAGGATTCCCATGTCTTTTCCCTCCAAAAGTTAGAGTGAGAGACTCAACTGAGTAACTACCAGTGCCTCACCCAAACTAAGACAGCTGTTATACTTGTAATAAAAATTTTATTTGCAGAAGCCCCTTACTGAGTAGTTGTTTTAATTATGGGAGAATGCAGTTTTCCTTATCCAACATACTAGTTACCTATCACAGTAACATATACTGTCCCGAAAACAATGCTAATTTTATAACGCGTATAATGTAAATGTCTGTGATAGAGAGGGATTGGCCTTGCTAGTAAGTTACAGCTGATACCTCATATATTGAATCTGGCAGAGAAAGAAGATGCCCATGGTCTGACACTAATGGTCTTGGAATTATGCACATTTTCATGTCTATTGGTAAGTTGCTATCTTGAATGTGCCATTAAAATATCTTAGAGTTGTAAGTATAGTCTAATGATCTTTTTTTAGATTATGTCTGGCATGTGAATTTTAATAAGTGAATTTTATTGAGGAATCAGTGATAAAAGTGGTAAAGACATGTTGTATTTGACATTGGTGTTAGCAAATTTAGGTTCTCTATTTTGGTCTTCCTTTCATCATACTGACAGTAGATGAGGAAACTATACTCCATGAAGCTCAGAGGTTAATAGGCTAGGAAATTTCAAAAGAAAATATAAATTTGACCCCAGGAAAAGATTTCCCTTAATTTATTTCATTATTAATGGTCACTTTCTGTTGAATTGCTTTGATTGATCACATTAGATACAATGTGGCATGTATGACCAACAGAAAATTAGACATTTAAAAACCCGCAATTATTACTTAAGCGTTATAGATGTTGTAGTGATATTTAATTTGTATTTTATTAAATAAAGCTGGCCTGAAGATCATGGAGTAGAACAGTTCCACTGGTCAGCCTTACAAACCAGACAGTGTTGACACATGTCTTTAATCCCAGTAGCCATACTAGTTTGTCATAGAAATTGGGCAGTTGTGGTGCAAGCCTTTAATCCCAGCCCTACAGACAAGATAAAATGGGAGGAGAGAGCTCTCTGACACAATCTCATTCTGAGATTCCTAGAGTCAGGAATGTCATTTCAGACTGAGGTAGAGGTAAAAGCCAGTCGTTCACTGTTTGCTGTTCTGACCTTCAGGATGAACCACAACTTCTGTCTCTAGGCTTTTATTAATCGTTCTACAAGGTATTTTCATTTTTCAGATAAAATGTTTTAAGTAGTTGAATAATAGAAAATATCTTAAGACGTTGTGCAAAGGTTAACCACATGTAACTATTGGCAGTTCAGTTCTTTGTTAGACCATCAGCTGTTTAGAGAGGCAAAGTATCACAACTTCACAGGGATTAACAAATGCAACATAAACAAAAGCAAAACATTTTTAAATCGTTAAACAAATGCTCCACAGTAGCATGATTAATAAAAATCTAGAGGCAGGATTTGGTGTTCAACCTGAAGATCAGAAAGGCAAAACATTTAGTTACTGGCTCTTACCACTACCTCAATCCAAATGGTGATCCTGTCTCCATGAATCTCAATGAATCTTCTGACTGTGTGAAGAACTTTCTCATCCCATCTTATATTCTTCTCTGTGATTAAAGCCATGCAAAATTATTGTTGTGTTTTTATTGCAAACTAATGTGGCTACTGGAATTAGAGTCATGTCTCACCACTGCCTGATCTGTCAGTATAGTTGTTTCACTCTCTGAGCTTCAGACATGTTTTATTTATTAAAATCCAAATGAAATATCACTGCAATCCACAGCATAAACAAATGTAACACATCTTTAAATAATATTCAACAACATTTATATTGGGAAACTATACAGATGTTAATGGGCTCACAGGACATAGTGATGCCAATATCCTCCATCATGGAGTTAAAACCCTGGCTTTTCTATCACTAGCAACTCTGAAAATGCCAGTGTCTCTTTAGTATTTAAAATACAAAACAATAAAACAATAAAAAACAAAATACAATACGGTGAAGGATGAAGTGGAACCATATGGGGAGGGGACATGGGGAAGAACTGAGAGGGGTGGAAGGAGGAGAAACTATTATCAGATTATCAGGATTTATTATATAGGAAAATAATCTATTTTTAATTTTATTTTTATTGATTTTATTGAGCTATACATTTTCTTCTGTTATCCTCCCTTCCTCTTCCCTTTTCTGCCCATTAACACTCTTTCATGGTCCCCATGCTGCTAATTTACTCAGGAGATCTTGCCTTTTTCTGCTTCCCACATATATTAGATCCATGTATATCTCTCTTACGGCCCTCACTGTTGTCTATATTCTCTGAGATTGTGATTTGTAGGGTGGTTTCCTTTGCTTTGTGTCTTTGAGTAAGTATTTGTCTTTCTGGGTGTGGGTTATGATGTTTTCTAGATCCATCCATTTGCCTACAATTTTAAGATGTCAATTTATTCTGTGGTGTAGTATTCCATTGTGTAAATGTACTACATTTTCCTTATCCATTCTTCAGTCAAGGGGCATTTAGGTTGTTTCCAGGTTCTGACTATGACCAACAATGCTGCTATGAGCATAGTTGACTGCATGTCCTCATGGTACGATTGAGTATCCTTTGGGTACATACCCAAAAGTGGTTTTGCTGTGTCTTGAGGAAGGTTGTTTCTTAATTTTCTGAGAAATCACCATACTGATATCCACAGAGACTGTACCACCTTGCCCTCCCACCAGCAATGCAAAAGTGTTCCCATTACCCTACAACATCTCCAGCATAAGTTGTCATCAGTGTTTTTATCTTGGCCATTTTTACAGTTGTAAGATGGAACTTACAGATGTTTTGATTTGCATTTTTCTGATGGCTAGGAATGTTGAGCATTTTCTTAAGTGTCTCAGCCATTTTAGATTCTTCTGTTGAGAGTTCTCTGTTTAGGTCTGTACTCCATTGTTTTTATTGGATTATTTTTTTCTTTAGATGACCCATTTTTTGAGAAGCTTCTGTAAAGCAAAAAACATGGTCAACAGGACAAACTGTAGTCTGCAAAATAGGAAAAGATCTTCCCAACCCCATGTTCTTTGCTTTACAGAAGCTTCTCAGTTTCAGGAGGTCCAATTTATTAATTGTTTCTCTCTCCAGTAGCATAGACACTGAGAGTAAAGAATCTACTTTAAATAAAGGTTAAACAAAAGAAAAATAATTTAGCATGCATATATTCAAAATAATGTACAATGTAAAACAAAAAGATATGCAACCTAAATAAATTGAAATGTGAAAATAAAAAGTCATTTGGGTTTTGCTGATGTCTCTTAAAGCAAAACTACTTTGGTTCTGGTAAAAATTAGAATGAGTTACAAAATCTAAGCAGAAATTAGAATATTTTAGTACAGAGCATATAAAGTATGAATGAATTCAACCTGTAGCCCTAGGTACAGAGAGATCTGCTATATCATGTTACTCAACACATTACATACTATCATCCCATTTTAAGAATAATACAGCAGAGCTCTTTAACCAAATTGTGTGACATGAGTCTACTTACTAGAAATGCTGGAAACCTGAAGAGAAGTTAGAGACTGATTATCCCTTTAATGCAGTAATGTAATACTTCCTTGAAGCCGCTCCCTGAATACAGTCACTGTTAGCTTCTACCAGTTGGCAAGTTCTGTTTGACCAGTCCTCAGAGTTATTCAGAGGAAAATTTCTCTCTCTCTCTCTCTCTCTCTCTCTCTCTCTCTCTCTCTCTCTCTCTCTCTCTCTCTCTCTCTCTCTCTCTCTGTCTCTCTCTTTCTCTCTCTGATTTTCTGTCTCTTTTAGGGTCCCACAGAAGTGGGTCCACTCCACCTTGACTGAAGATCAGAGACCTTAAGCCTGCTCTTGCCCTTTTAAAGTCATTGACTACAGACAAGATATCCTGACCAAGGGTATGCTTACTTAGTATTTTTAATTAAAATTGCACACAGAGGTGGATCTGCTCCACCTTTGTAGGGACAAGTCCCTTGTGCCCCTTAGGGGGCGTGTTCGCCTCGGGCTAATATTTACCTATAAATCTGGCTAGCTTGCTCCCAGCCCTCCCTTCAGCTTTCCTGGTCTCCTCAAGAATGGTGGTTCTGTAAGTCTATTTCCCCATTAAAGCTGTATATATTTTTACAATCTATCTGCATTCATTTACGCCTTTACACACCTTGACAAAAGGTCAGAGCATTCAAACCTATCCCTCCTCCTTCAATGATAAGACAGGAGGTGTGATCCAGGGAGTGGCTGCCTTAGGATACTTGGTTTAAGGTGCAGTCACTGTATGACCTGTCTAAAACATCATAATGCTTAACTCAGGAAATAGTGGCTTGATGTCTCAAGTATCAAAGCGAGTATTTGTTCTGCTTGTCCTTTGTGTCATTTTAAAGAAGTCTTTTGCCTTCTTCCTCCCTTGGTGGATTGGGGTATATAAGCAAATGAAAAATAAATGTGGGCATATTCAGCATTCAGTATACAGTGGATAGACATCTTGGTTCTAATCTATGTCTATTCCTCTGCATTTCTTTGTATCTCTGATCCTCCTACCTTTTTTTTTTTAAATCCACATGCAGCTATCCTGAAATGTGTGAATTCTGTTGATGTTGGACCCAATAGATGTCACCCTAATGTATGGTAACAACACCCCTCCTTTGTATCTTTTTCACTGGACACTGGTCAAATCCTATTCATTGTTCAAGGTTCTGTGTGCTTTCTCACATTATTTTTTCTGAATATATATCCCATATCCTTCTGCCATTCTGATTCTTGTCTAGACTGAGACTTCTTATTAGTGGAATGACTTTCTTCTACCCCATATTTCTCCCCCTGGCAACAACTGAGTTTTACAGCTTGTGTGACCTTTTGTATTTCTATCCAACACTGGGAAAATTGTCCTTTAGCATCCTTTGAGCCCTTTTCTAAATAATCTTATTAATGGTGATTAAACTCCAAAGGAAGAAAAAAAAAAACCTTTATTTACCACCTAGGCATTTGAAAGTATTTTGTGAATAAATGTAAAAAGTAAATTGTAGGGCTTCAGGGTAAAAATGTCCTAGAATGGTGCATTGGGACATTTTGGTAGGAAGTCACTACCCTTAGTCTGTTCTGCAATGAGAAAGTATAGAACGATAAGAACAATGCTTAGCTAGGTAAGGGCAGAAGTGTAAGAATATTTAAAATGCAGACAAGCTGTGCAAAGAGGCAAGTATAATTATTACAGTGATTAATGCCAAAAAGACAGAATTATTTCACAGACACAATAGAAACCATGGTGTGAGGATAAGTCCTCACTTGTCAAATGTTTCAACTTAGTATGATTCACCTCCATAGAGAGAGCCTGAAATGAGAACTCAAAAAGAGGGGGAAAAAAAAGGAGAAAAAAAATCCCTTTTCAAAAACAACTTCCTGGAAAATTACTTTCTCAGCTTCAGCCCTCACGACTCGCAGAAACCACTATAGCACTAATTAAGTGGGGGTTGGCAATCTCTGGAACTGGCAGCAGATAGCTACATCATTCCCAGAGAACTGATTTTGTTATGAATCTAAAATATAAATGTCACAACGACATCAAAGTCATTCCAAGGTTCCAGAGAGCTGATGAGGCAAAGCAAGAGGTAGCGGGGTTGAATTGGCTGCAAATGTTAAAGCAGCAATAAGGGCTCACTGAGAAAATTACTGGACAAAAGACTAGAAGAACCTCTGTCTAGAGCAGAGACCTGATACTTCAGCTGGACTCTTGCTGACTGCCAGTGCACAAAAGCTTGAGTTATGTTGTTTGACTGTCTCTGTCCTGCTCTGAGATGCAACTTTCCTTTTCCACTTTCTTTCTCTTTCATTCAGATGCAAGTCCCAGACTATGTATAATGTACCTGATGATTTAAAATACTTTATTCATCTTCAAAAGTACACCGCTCTCTTTCTGAGTTGTGGCTGCCTACTACTGTGCCATGGATGTCCAGTCTAGTAACTCAAATGTCATGGACTTATTTCTTTCTTCCCTTTTCTCTTCTCTGTACCTGTTGACATTTGCAGCTTTCCTGCTTTATATTTTTTCCTTTGAACTCTAATGACACTGTCCATGAGCTTTTACTTGAGTCTGCCTTGACTTATCTATTAATGAGACTAAAAACACCAAGAAAGAACCTCACTGTTTTTAGCATCACAAAAAGTTACCAAATAGCCAATGTATGAAGCTAGGAATGTGAAATTTGGAATCTCCAGTCAGGAACTGGAAGCTTCCATGAGGCTGAGAGGTCTGCTGAAGGAAGCTAGTGACACGGAGTAGAGTTACTTCCAAAGAAAAAACTATGCATCCTGCAGGCAAGATTGAGGGAAGAGCTTTCTTCCCTCACACCAACCTGTAAGCTGTCAGGCTTGCTCTGCTCCTGTTTGTTTTTGTTTGTTTGGTTTGGTTTTTGTAGGTGTCCTCTTTTGCTTCCTTTTCCCATTAGTCCCCGAGGGCAATTGGGCAGAACCGATGTCAGAAAGCTTTGCAGGTAGCCCATTAACACAAACGAAGACCGCACCTTGGAAGAGTTATTTCAGTGAAATGCTCAACTTTATTCCAGAAATTAAGGAATAGAAGAGATTAGGGATCTTGGGAACAAACCACAATTTCCATTTAGTACCAAGTTTCTATGATATAGTTTTATTTGTGGAAGTCCTGCCCTATGGGAATGACTAAAGCACTTGCTTATGTGCCACGTGGGTTATCAGGGGAAAAGAATTTTCCAGGAAGAGTATCAAGAGACACCCTTGAGATGAGTCAAGCATTCTGATCCTGGAGACATCTTCTAGATAAGGGTAAGTAGAGACCTGTGTTGGGAGCAGTGAGACCCCAGATCCTGAATTTCTTGTAATCCCCTGATCTGAGTGCCTACAGCTGCTCTGAGACCTTCAGGAGTTCCTGATGGCAGGAGAGCGGTTTCTGGTGGGTTTGGCTGGGGCGTGGCTATCTCTACATAATCTTCCCTTGAACACAATAAAGGGATAAAGGGGGCATTCTTGGGGAATTCAAGGATGCCCTGTGTCTCTGTCTCTCTGTCTGTGTGTGTTTGTGTATTTTAACCTCCAGCCCCCCTTGCCCAAAGCTCGCAAGCTGGGTGCCAGCACACAGAGCACAGACAAGCGGGTGCGGTGGACGGCAGACCTGAAAGTTATACTGGGGAGGGGAAAGGAGTTTTCAGATTGCAGAGCTTAGAGAAAACTCACAGGCTATGGCACACTACAGTCTCTGAGCAGCCAGCAATGCCTCCCCACAGTTTTTGTTTATGTTAACCTTGTGTTATATCCTTTGTAATGAGAAGGTTTATTCTGTGATATTACACATTAGTAAGCATAAGCCTTATCTTTTGCATCTTATGGGTGTTCTCAGTTAAAAGATTGCCTTGGTTCTCAGAGAAGACTTTGGATTTTGTATTTTTGAACAATGTTATAACTACTAATGTTTTTGATGCTCTTAGAGCTAAAGAATACATTTTGCATTATGAGATGGCCATGATACTTCTTTGTTATTAACACTCCTGAACTCTATAGGAGATATAACTTTGAGTGTGTCTGTGACAGTGTTTTTCAGAGAAGTTTAACAAAGGCAAGATTATCATTACGAGGGTTAGTGTACTAGTATAATTACTGATTATAAAGAGAAAGATCTGGAAGCCAGCTGAGCATTATCATACTTGTCTTTCTGCTTTCTGTCTGTAGGCACACAGTAACCAGCTACCTCACTGCCTCCCTGCTATCATTGCTGCCTTCAGTCACAATGTCTTGTCTCCCATAAATGAGTGAATCACACTGAGTCAACATAAATCCTTACTGTGTTAGGCTAAATCGCTTTTGTTAGATCTTTGTTCACAGAAATGACAAATATGTCATTTGCACAGTGTATAACAGAGAATGAATTTGCACCTGGAATTTGACAAGAATAATAAACATATAAGTTATAGAATTCATGGGCTTTAATTATGATTATGTCCAAAATTGCTCAGTTGATTCTTACTCAATTATGTAACCAGTTACTGAATGGTGATCATTACTGTGTTCATTTTATGACGTTAAATCTCGTACTAGTGATTGGTTGACCTTGGCTTTTAGCATAATTAAGAGACTATATGGTATATAGATAAACACTTAATTTCACCAATTATGGATATAAGGCTTGAAATATATATTAATGCAATAAACTCTTTTCTTTTGAATTCAAATGGGCATATTGTAATATAACTTATATATCCTACTAAGGATATATGTTCTATTATATATATTATGAATATAGTATTTAATATATTAAATTAAATAAAATTTAATATAACTTATGTTTATAAGTATATATTAAACTATCTATATTCT
>NW_026067914.1:10630733-10637886 GCF_014885135.2 Alexandromys fortis | reverse complement strand
GGGAAATGGGAGGCTGGGAGGAGGCGGAAACTTTTTTTTCTTATTCTCAATAAAATAAAAAAAATGAAAAAAAATTAAAGTATTTTAATTAAACAAATAGAAAGTAGGGACAGAGTAGTAAAATGTATTTAAACAATTGTAACATTTTAATATTGTATAAAAAAAAGGATTACTTGTACTTGCTTAATCAAAAGTTTCAGGAACAACATGAATGATTTAATAACAATCCATACTTATCTTGGAAGCATGTATATCAGTCCAAAGGGAAAAGTGTTTAGAGATACATTCTGTGATTTCTGAAACCAATCCAAACCAATATTAGAGAAGATAAGGGAAACTCTAGTATGGAGTATTTCCAGAGAATACTCTGGAAAGCATGAAAATATAGTGACAAGTTTGAGTATAATGATCCAAATCAGAGTGACTATTTTATAACCTCATATTTAATAAGGCCTAAATTAAATCACTTCTCATTTCTCTCATTTTATTTTTATATGTAATCTGGAGGATGACTTTTTGATCATTATTTCTGTATCACTTACACAGCACCATTTCCCCCAAAATAACAATGTATCAGCCTTGTGGAAATCAGATCAAATCTCTCAGTCATTCTCAATCAAGAGATTTTTCTAAAGTTTTTTTTTCAAAAACATTTCATAGTTCTGTTAATATGAGGAAGGACAAATGTTCAAGTGAGTTTAATCAGCATTAATAAAAGCCACAGATTCTCTTGCTCTCATTTCACATTTTTGTTTGTTTGTTTGATTTTGTGAGCAGAGTTTATCTGTGTGATTCAGACTGCCCTGGAACTTTCCCTGTAAACCAGGCTTGTCTTAAACTCAGAAATCTTCCTGGCTCTGCCTTGGGAGTGCTGAGAGTAAAGGTATGGGCCAACACCCCTGGGAAATTTTAGGGCTTCTAAAGCAAGTATTTATGTCTTGAGAGTAGTGTCATTGTCAGGAGACAGAATGACCTTTGCTCCCAAAGACATACACACACACACACACACACACACACACACACACTACTTTATACCCACACACACACACACACACACACACACACACACTACTTTATACCCGTACCACACATTTGAGTCTATGGCAATATAAACTACTTTACTGTAAGAATATTAGCAGATAGTGCCTTGAGTCTAGATTTCCAGTCTATTAAGTATATTGTCGAAAGTCTCCATTTTATTTAATCATAGGAACCTAATCTGTCGAGGTTGTTATGACTCAGCCACAACATGGCTGACACTCCAGCATTCCAGGGACCCGCAGCATGGTGGCATCACCTATGTATGATGCAGCTACATGAGCCTTTGCACATGATGTAACCACGTCATCAACCTGTGCACATGCGCTGGGCAGCCTTTAAAAGCTGAATGCACCATCTTCAGTCCTCAACTCTCTTGTCCAAAATTTTATATACTCTCCTTCTTCTTCTCTTTCCTATCTCCTTTACCAACTTCTCTATATCTGCAACGTCAAACTTAAACTTCCAGTTAATCTCTCAGCTGTTATTACAGGGACCATCATTAAACATAGAGCCAGAGGTACAAGGATTGCCAAAAGCCCAGCTGGTAAGAAACAAAAGTGAGTTTGGGGACATTCACAGCCCCAGATTCCAAAACCTCGCAAAACAGACTTTAACATAACAGATTTGTTACTGACTGCAGCAGTGTCTCTTGGATGTTAAGGTAATATGATGCTAAAGAGAACAAGGGCCTTAAGATTTGCTTCAGCTAGAAAACATGATTTTGAGTGAGGTAACCCAGACACAGAAAGACAATTATCATATGTACTCACTCATAAGTGATTTTTAAACATAAAGCAAAGAAAAGCAGCCTACAATTCACAATCCCAGAGAACTTAGACAATATTGAGGACACTAAGACAGACTTACAGAGATCTAATCTAATGGGAAATAGAAAAGGACAAGATCTGAGTAAACTGGGAGCATGGGGACTTTGGGGGAAGGTTGAAGGGGAGGGAAGAAGTAGGGAGGGGAGCAGATAAAATATAGGGCTCAATAAAAATTAATAAAAAAGACCAAAAATATTTGCTTCAGGTAAAACATTAAGGGGTATAATAATTGCAATTTCTAATAATTCCCCCTTCTTTTGTTCTCTCCTCCCCACCGTCTTCTAACACTATACCATCGTGATTATAAACTTTTAATATGTCTAAAATTATTTCTTTTCAAACATTTTTATAAGCTCCAGGGATTCAATTGGACCTATCTAAATGTATCTGAATTATCCAGAATAAGTATCATTTAATTGTTTCCTTATCATTCCTGGTCTCCGGAACACCTGGAAAGTTACCTCGTCCACCCTCCCCCCCCAAAAAAAACATCTAGCTTTCATCTTGGGACTCTCCTCCCTTAAACACCAGTATCTAAATTTTTGTTCGAGATATAATTTTCTGCCTTTCCAGCATCTTGCGAGGTCCAAGTTGCCAGCCAGTCAGTTCCACAGATTCCAAACAAAACAATACAAAACAAAACCCACAAAAGTTATCAGCCACCCAAGACGTGGTCAAACATCTTAACTCTCTGATGCCAACAAAATCAGCAAAAAGCAGTCTCCAGACCTGATGATACCCACAAAATCAGCAGGAAACAGTCACAAGAGACTACGGCATCCCATTCCCACCCATTAAAGACCCTAAACTCCCCATTTTTTTTAATAATAAACAAAAGGCTGGAATGTTATGATTCAGCCATAACATGGCTGACACTTTCAGGTTCCAGGGCCATGAATGGGTGCACAAGCCCTAAGGCATGACCCACGTGCAGCATGGTGGCATCACCTGCATATGATGCATCTACATGAGCCCTTGCCTGGATGAGTGAGCTCCGTCATCTGTGTATAACATAACCACGTCATTCCCCTGTGCAGATGTGCTAGGCAGCCTTTAAAATCTAGACGCGTCATCTTAAGCCTTCTCTCTCTCTTTTCACACAGGCCTCATCTGGCCTGTACACCCCCTACCCCAATAAACTACTAAGCAGGTTTGTTGCGTGTCCGTGTTTCCTTCTCAGTTGTGCTAGGTAATTTTAGAGGTATTTATCTCCAAAAATTAATTTCTATTTTACATTTGTTTAGTTGTTCAAAATGGAAGTGCTTCAGCCACAGTGCACATAAAAATACCCAGAAAAGCTTGCTGGAGTCACTTATTAATAAGGGTGCCCACGCATTAATCTCAGGTCATCAGTCTTGACAAGAACCTGTAGCTCAAATAATAAAAACCCAGAGACAGATATTAGGGTTCAAACTCAAGATCAGAAAAGTAAAGCAGGCAGGCTTCTAAAATTCTTACCTCTAAATACTCTGACTGAAAAAGAGAACTACTGTCTCATCCTGCTTTATATTCCTCTCTAGTGTTGGGGTTAAACGCCTGTGACTCCCTAATACTGAGATTAACAGTGTAAGCCACCACCAATTGTATGTTTCTGCACTGATCTTCTCGTAGCCCAGGATGGCCTTGAACTCAAAGAGATCTAGCTACCTCTATCTCCCAAATCCTGGAATTGAAGTTTTTTGACACCACTGCCTGGTCTCTAGTGGCTTTGTTTTTACCTTCTGATCTTTAGGCAAGCTTTATTTATAAAACATAAATAAAATATCACTATAGAAGCACCTTTGTACCTTGAGCTATTCTGCTGGATCACCAATATTAATCATTTTTTAAATAACCATAAATGTGGATTATTGAATTTTATACAATATGGAAAGAGATATACTCTATACCCCCTTGTTTTCATTAAAATGCCAAAGAAGAAAAGTTAAAACTTAAAATGTTTTGGGGATATGTAAATATAGTTTTCCTTTTAACATGCCAATGATAAAGTCACGCACTATAAATGCATGAGAAGAAATCGATTTGTGATTTACCTCATGAATTTTGAGCTAGAGTATATTTTATAATATATAATACTCACACTTCAAGTTGAATTTCCACAATACAAGTAGAAGCATCTTTCAAATACACATATACACACAAAGCACACACAAACACATATACTATACATACACATAAATATATTTTCAGGTACATTGATACACATACTTGATAAATTATACATAACAGTTATGTGCATGATCATGTAGAATTACTAGTTTTAAGTTAAGTAACAATTACAAAATTTTAAAAAATGGTCAAGTTTGTAAACTAAAGAAATGAAGAGCTGAAAATATTCAGAAGATTGAAAAGGTAAGTAATCACTCAGTAGAAGGATGGATGCTTCCAATGATAGCAGTTTAAAATAAAAAAGATATTTTTTGTTTTATAAATTAAGGTCTTCTTCATAGTGTTTCAGGAATCCTTGAAGGAACTTTAAGGCACAGATCAAACACTATGCATGCCAACATAATTGCACCCAATTATGTTAACTCAATGTCATTTTAAAAGGCTTTTTTCTTTATGAAAACTTTAGCAATCTTTGTCAGTAAAATGGCATTTGATATACAATTTGGGACAGGGATATGGACCTACTCTAACCTAATGTTTAAAGTTTTTATTAATATTACTATTTTTTTTCAATGAAAATCCCTAGTCCTGGAGATCTTCTACCGTTTTTATTCAGAAGTAACAAGGAGGTTAAATTTCAATTTTATTTTTTTAAATAATTACTTAGATCACAACCAATCTTGGTTATATTTTGAAGGTCAGTTAAAGATTTAACCAGTGTAGAAGGTTTTAGCATTCCTTCTGGTGTACCCTAAGTTTTCCATTCATTTTGCATAGCCTGTGCATGTTTGGATAGGCAGTAGTTTTCTGAGTACAAAATCAGTCTCCCATGCTGACTATTACTAAACACGCTGTAGATCTGAGGAATGTAAATGACTTTTGGCATACATCTCCCAGTAATTGTGAGCAGTTTTCTCATTGCGCTCATGTCTCGGCCCATGGATATCTCCTGCCACATCCCATAAAATATTGATTGCTATTCCTAAAACTATTCAACATTTAGATGTTTAAACTTTGTTGTTGTTGTTTGTTTGTTTGTTTTTCAAGACAGGGTTTCTCTGTGCTATAGCCCTAGCTCTCCTAGAACCAGCTCTTGTAGATCACGCTGACCTCAAACCCATAAAGACCCCCCTACCTCTGCCTCCTGAGTGCTGGGACTAAAGGCAAACACCACCACTGGAAATGCATAAAACTTAAGAAGATCAAATGGTAAAGTTTTTTTTTTTCAATAAAAATGCATTCGTGTGCTTGTTTGCAAATGAGGAGCTGAGAAGAAAAAATAAATTCAATTTGGAGTAGTTCTCACTCATCATCACGTTTTTGCTCTGATGTCATGTCCTTCATGAGACTTCTTTCGTTCATCTTAAGTACTATTTAAACTTGATTGTTAGCATGATGGCATTTTTAATCATCATGGAAACACATATATGGCCATGACAATGGGAAATTATCAAGAATAGGTTAGTGAGGTTAGGAATGCCTATCCTAAGTGTGGATCATTTATGCCTAGGCTGGAAATCCTGACTGAATAAAAATAAGAAAATGATGTGAAAAAAATGTAGGTATACAACACTGATTTTTGGTGTGTGTGGGTACACATGTGTGTGTTTGTCTGTGAGTGTTTGTGTGTGTATGCACATGAAGCAGTAAGAAAACCTGAGAAAAGGCACCAAATGTTCTGAGGTCACAATAAGGAATGAAAACAAAGACTTCCTTGTGGGACAATTTACCAAGAGTGAGTCCAAATCTTAATTAACCATTTCTTTCCCAGTTTTAAGAGTTTGTCAATAGTTTTGGTCTATGCCCTATCTGTACCCTTTCTGCTATGTGTGTCTGATGTCTCTGTTCTTGATGAATTTCTATATTGCTTGTAAATAACAAAGGGCTTTGCAATGTATTTATTGAACAGCACAGAAAACACAGCATGGGAAAGGGATGAGTGATACTTTTATAGAAATATTTTGTTTTGTTTTTATTTATTAGAGTTTTTTAAAAAATACCAATCCAGGTTCCCACTCCCTCCTCTCTTCCCATTCCCTCCACACACCCCCCCCCCCCCCCCCCCCCAATCCCCAGAGAGAGTGAGGCACATTTCTTTGTGGAAGGTCCAAGGTCCTCTCTATTATATCTAGGCTGAGCAAGGTATGCATCCAAAGAGAACAGGTTCCAAAAAGCCAACACATGCAGTAGGATAAATTGTTTTGCCAGTGTCAGAGGCCTCTCCATCTACCCCAGTCATGCAACTGTCAACCACATTCAGAGGAACTAGTTTGGTCCTATTTTTTTTTCCCAGTTCAGCTGGAGTTGGTGAGCTCCCCTTAGCTCAGGTAGACTATTTCACTGGGTGAACCCACCATGGTCTTGACCTCTTTGCTCATATTCTCACTCCTGCCACTCTTCAGCTGGACTTTGGGAGCTCAGTCTAGTGCAGCAATGTGGGTCTCTGTCTCTGTTTCCATCAGTTGCATGATGAAGGTTCTATGGTGCTATTTAAGATATCGATCAGTCTGACTATAGAGCATGTGAAGATCTGGTCCCCTCTCCTCTTATGATAGTATACCTCGCACCGCGCCCCGTGTCTGCGCTCTGTGCGCTGGCACCCAGTTCGCGAGCTTCAGACAAGGGGGGTGAAGGTTAAAATACAGACACACACACAGAGACAGCAACACAGGTCATTCTTGAATTAACCAAGAATGCTCTCTTTATTGTGTTCAGGGGCACGATATATGGAGATAGCCATGCCCCAGCCAAACCCACCAGAAACCACTCTCCTGCCATCAGGAACTCCTGAAGGTCTCTTGCTCAGAGCAGCTGTAGGCACTCAGATCACGGGAAAACAGGTTGTTTACAAGAAATTCAGGATCTGGGGTCTCACTGCTCCCAACAATAGTATATATAAGTCACCCCAAAAACCCTACTAGAAATCTCCTGCAGGAGATTAATACCTTCAGTTAGGTGGCAGGATACAAGAGCAACTCAAATATTTCAGGTGCCCTCCTATACACAAAGGATAAAGAAGCTGAGAGGGAAATCAGAGAAACCTTACTTTGTGTTTCACGACACTATTTTCTTATGTACCAAAATTTCTTAGCACCATTTTCCAGCAGAATTGGAGTTCACTGTCTCAGTCTGTATTAGTCTGCTCCAGCACATTCACAAGTCTAAGAATTCTGTAT
>NW_026067914.1:10619731-10630678 GCF_014885135.2 Alexandromys fortis | reverse complement strand
ATAAAAGAAATTTCTCTCTCCACAGCAAGATTTCCTAGCTCAGCTTGATGTTTGACTGTGGGTATCTTCATCTGGTTCCAACAGTGATTGCATGAAGGCACCCTGAATACAACCGAGATAGTCGCCAATCTGGTCACAGGAGATGACCAGTTCAGGCATTGTATCCACTATTGGTAGAAGTCTTTGTTGCTGACTGAATTTTCAAAGACACTATTGAATCAAAATAATGACATGAGAAACTAATTGCAGATGTGATAATGTATACATATTCCATAAACGGAAATTTTCTCATAAATAGTAAATAAAACTCTTTCAACACTGGAAAATGTATTAATAAGAAATTTCTACATATTATAAAAACTTTATGAAAAATGTATTTTAAACGGGTTAAGAAATATCATTTGCAAAGTCAGTACAGTAGAGTTTTAGGTAGAACAACCAGTTCATCAAACTTTTGGGTCATGCCCTACTTGGCTCTTGCTGTGATTAAACACCATGACAAAAACCAACTTGTAGAAGAGAGGATTTATTTCAGCTTTAAAGTCCATTATGAAAGAAAGTCATGGCAGGAACTCAAGCCAAGACCCTAGAGGCAGGAAACGATGTGGAACCACAGAGTAATACTGCTTTCTGTCTTAACTATGTGGCTTTTTCAGTTTTCTTTAGAACACAAAGCAAGAATCCCAGTTAGAAGTGGTATCATGTACATCAATTATTAGTAAAGAAAGTGTCCCACAGACTTGCCACAGGCCTATCTGTTGGGGGCAATTTCCCAATTAAAGGTCCACTTCCCATATACCTCTAAGTGTGTGTTACAATGACAAAAACTAACCAGTACAAATCATCAACCATTTTCACAGTTTTTTCCTGAAATAAAATATTATTTTATATAAAATAATTTTATGCTTAGAAAACAAAATAATATATTTCTTCGTGTTCTCCAAAAATGTCATATTTTGTATTTTGTTTTGTTGTTGTTTGCTTGGGTATGGAAAAGGAATTTATCTTTTTATTTTGATATTTGAATATTTGCCTGGAATTTTTGGAATAAGTCTCATCTTTAATCTTTCATAGTCTTTGTTTTATAATTTATCAGATATTACATAATATTTAGATATGTTATCACTTTTAAAATCTTGATGACAATTGCCTAAGACATGAATGCTATTTAATTAAATTAAAATCCCTATATTAATTTATTCTTATGTTTACATATTTTTGTTTGAATTTTTGTGCTCTGCATTTCAGAGTTGTTAATTATTTCATAAGTGGTATTTTTTTTAAATCTCTTTTACAAACTTAAAGAAAATTTGGAAAAAGAGGTGCATGGTCCTTGGAAATATTCTCTCCTTCAAAAGTTGTTTTCAGTTTACTCTAGCCAATAAAAGGATTTATTTTTCAAGAGTACAACTCTTCTTTCTCATAATTATACAATGTTACATTGCTAACTGCAAAGAGAGTTTATGTAAGCAAGATCTTCTGAATCACACTACTTATAATTCAAAAGAATTTCCTTTGTTTCTACTTCCATGGAGAGTGAGTTACAGTAGAATTAAAAAAAAACTTTGATCATTTTATTAAAATTTTAATATGTAAAGTATTCTTACATAATACTTTATTGAAGTGATCCTCTGAGGTGGTTCCTGCATGTTTCATACAAGGAATTGAACATGGATGAGAGAATAAGACTGAAAACCATGCTCAGATTGACTTCATCACAATGGATCGGACATCTGGAAGTCTAATGCCAGGATTTCATTGTCAGCATATTTAAGCACAATACAATTTAGCAAGGATTTACAAGAAACCAGTCTGTCAATTTCAGGTGTACAACAAAGATTAAGGTGTGACTACAAAGAAATCCTTTTACAAAGTATATTTGACCACAAGGGTGGGTTTACAGAGAAAAAGCCTAGAATCTAGTGTGGTCTCTGAGCAATAGCAAAGAGATCAGCAAGCCATTAAGTACAGAAGCTCTCCTGATGATGGGTAACCATCTTCGAAGAGAAAAGTCTGGAATAATTATTCTGGGGAATCAGGGCTAAGTCCTTCCCTATGTATAGCACAAGTATCAACAGGTTTTTAACAAACTAGACTCTCTGCTTTCTGGATGGAATAGACATATTTGATTTGTATCTCCTCAATTGAGAAGAAACCCCCATGCGATTTATATTCCTAGCTCTCTTAGTTCTTTTCCATCAGTACTAGGACCTCTGTGCCCCCATCCCAAAATCAAACACTATTTTATACATAGATAACGAGCAATATTTTTAACAAGCAATATTTTAATACAATGGCAAATAATTTTAAAACATTGTCAATTTTAACTTTCTTTTCAAAGCTTCAAAATTTTGTCAGTGTAATTTTGAGTTTTCTAGCATAAGCTAAATTTATATACTGTATCTATTAACAACATGGATGTCAACTATTAAAAGAAATGTTAGAAAAAGTGGGAAATTTCCTGAGGCTTGTTATTTGGGTTAATGGTGAAATTAATATTCTATTCTTCTTTGCTAATTAATGTTTTCTTCTGTATTTAAATATATCAAGATATTAAACAATAGAATATGAACACTGAGAAATAAACATTTATTAACACTTTATATGAATATTTTATACAGTAATCCTTTTGTATATATAATAAAATATATAATTTGTATATTTAAATAAAATATATTCATATTTATAATACATTTATATTTTATATTAAATATATTTAATGTATATAAAATTTAACACAAAAATCTTCTTTTAAATATATTCATAAGTTTTATGCATAGTAACTCATAACATTCTCATTCTATGTTTAATAATGACTTCATTTATGTTAATTTTTTGTTTCACTTGTGACAAATACATGCTTTAGAAGACTTATACAGCTTTATTTTTTCAAATACAAACCACCTAAGCATGGCATCTTTTTGTGTCATTAAAAGTTCTTGTATTCCTAGCTATTCCCTCAATCCTTTTTTTCTATCAGTTATTAGATGATTTTACTGATTTCTTCTTGACACTTATTGTCAAATATAGAATATTTTTGTCAATGTCTAAGTAATTATGCTTCAAAAATGGTGCCAAGGATGCCTATGTCATACACAGATACCACAACCTCAAAACAAGTAGTGAAACTAGCTGCTCAGGAAGCCATTAACGTCCTTAGTACCAGCCCTGCCTCCTGTCATCTTGAAGGTCATGCTGATTTTATTGATCTGGTTTTCTATTTTTCCCCCCGCTTTCTTTTTAATAGCAATTGTGCTGAAGAAGTAGCAGCCCTCACTGACAGCTTTCTGCTGCTTCTCACCCATGGAGCCCCTTAGTTCACTGTGGTGTTTCTGTGGTTTAAGTTGCTAATGAGCTGTCTCCTTCAAGCTGAATGTCAGTTTATAACACTATGCTGATTTGGCACACCCATCTCTAATCTTCTTGTGTGTGCAGTTCTCAAGCATGGTTGTCAGCTTTCTAAACTTTTTCAATTGTTAATATCTTAAGGACACTTGATGACATTCTAGGCTTCTTGGCTGGAAAGTTGATTTAGACATGCTAAGGACTGAGAATTCTATTACAATCTTCTGCCTTTTTTTTCTGAATAGAATAGAAGCAATTATGATATCAATAGATGGGCTAACATGGGAGGGAAAAATTCAAGAGCTCCCACCCCTATATCAAAATCTTTAAGCAACTAATGATGATTCCCAGGGATGAGGACACTTATTGGTTGTGCAATGCACAGTTGTCAGCCCTGAGACTATATACAAACAAAACAGAAAAGTGGTATTTTTTTTTGTATTAGTATCTATATGTATATATGTATGTGTGTGTGAGTGAGTATGTATGCAAAACAATAATAAAGAAAAAAGGAAATGGAAGAGAGGGATTTGAAAAAACTACATGAGAGGGGCTGAAAGAAGGAAAGGTGATGGAGAATTGATATAATATTATTTTAAGAAAAATATCAAATAAATATGCAAGAAAAATGTTACACTGGATTTCTCTAAACTGCTGGGTGGAAAAAATGTCAGTTTTCAACATCTGTTATCATAGCTTTCACAGGATAGATAATTTATTCTACATGTTAGCCTATATCCTTAAAATAATTTTTTTAGTGTTTACGACTGTAACATAGTTCTTGAATTTGTGCTTTGTAATCATGAATGCCTAAGCTTTAGCACTTATACACCAGAAATTAATTTTTTGGGTGATATATAAATCATATACCTTAAATATAGAAAAATTAACTGTAGTTTAATATCAAATTTATTTATTTAATTGAAAATGTTGAAAATGATAAAAATTCAATATTGTCTTTTCATAGAAAATAGTAAAATCAATCATATTTCACTGAGGAATAAAATATATATTTTTGGCTTGTAAGAACTTTTGTATAAAAGACTATACATTTCATGAGATATTATTATGATAATAACCTTATAATTAGTATATATTAATTATTCTTACATGATAATATTTTGGAGAGATTAGTAAATGAATCACTATGGATCGCATTAGATTATATACTTAAACAAATTCAGGAACACTGGGCTAAAACATTTAAAGCACAGGTTTAAATGAATGTAAAAAATCAATACATATTTTGTTTATTTTTAATATTTTATTTTTTATAGCAATTATATATGTCTTGTTTTTCTGTGATTATGGTACTATATCACATTAGATTTTAAAAATATGCCTAATTAACCAATAAGATTTATTATAAACACTGGCAGTTACTTATTTTCCTACACAAATATTTGTCAAACATTGCAAGAAGAATTGATAAATGGTCCCTTTAAATTCAAGTAGCCCATAAATTTGTCATGAGTTATATGGCAGTTTTTTCTTATTGCAACACAACAAATTGAATGCTAACAAAGAAGCAAAGTGAATTTTAATCACAAAACTGTTTCTATTTTTAGGAAAAAATTATGAAAGGGAAACCTAAACTTGCTTTACATCTGATATCAATCATATAATTTTTATAAATTCAAATTGGTTTTATTTTAAATTATAATTGCATCATTTTCTCCTTCCATTTCCTTACTCTAAACCTCACCCTTTATATTCTTCCTTGGTCCCTTTAAATCTATATGTAGCCTATTCATGTTTTTTTTTTCATATTTTAATAGAATAGAATAGAATCTGCCCAGTCTGGTTGTTATTTCTAAGTATGTTTTCAGGACTGACCATTTGTTACTAGACAAATAGCTAATGAGTTCTTTCTTTGGTTCTATGCTGTGCATTTTCCATCATCAGTATTCATTATTCACCTGTAGTTCACTGCATAGGGTTGAGGTCTTTTGGGCTTTTCACCATCCACTTTAGTATGTCTTTTGTTATTATCCTTGTTCTTTTCATGTTTAGGCAATCATATTGTTGAGACTTTCTTGGTGTAATTTCTTACATTACTAACAGACATAGTCTAGTCAGTAACAAATTCCCCTTTTCTCTGACTCTCATTTCAACTCTGTCTTTCACGGAACCAGAAGGTTTCATTTAAACTTCCTAAGGAGAGAAGCAGTCATCATTGATATGACTGCCTATGATCTTCAGTAAAATCCAGTTATAATCTTTCAGTTGTAGTGGCACAAAAGTTGGTGATAACCAATACCTCTCTGGATTTTATTTAATTACCTTTTAGAAGTCCCTCCTTTGAAAATTGGGGCACAAATTCAGGCACATTAACCTTCAACCTATCATTTGTTCTAGCTATGGGATGTACTGGGATAAGGGTGACATAGTGATTGTGGAAGTGGCCAATGAACTACTGGCCCAGTCTGGATGAATTGCACAGCTTCTCATCTTCTGTGGAAACAAGAAGAACCTCTTTTCCAAAGCAAGATATCCATAGACCATAATTTGAAGTTAAGAAACCTTTAAATTATCTATGTAGGTTTAGCTTTGCAGCCCATACAATAAAATGTCTCTCTGTACTTAGCTCATTCACAGTCAAAAATTCAAGAAAAACACAATAATATTCACAATCCAAACTCTCTGTGTATTTTCCATCTTTATGTGGTTTATTATATTTTTTACTCTATTACTTCTTAATTTTTATTTTATCTTTACTCCTTTAACCTACGACTGTACTCTTTATCTTCTCTCCCCCAAACCTAGGTACATTTTTTTAAACACAGTATTACCCATTTAGAGGTATTTTTTAAAATCTGGATTTGTCTTTATTTTATATCTGTAATCCTTTTCTGACAAGAAATGCTTCTTAAAATGCTAAGCCCTTTTTAGGAACTTAAGCAGCAGCATTGCTAGGGGAAATATGACTTTCCTGCTTGCTCTGCCCAGTCCAACATGGCTGAAGTTCATTTACTGCCTCTGAGTCAGCTGGGTGGGAACTGTCCTCACCCCCTCAACTCTGATAATCAGCTAGCCCATGCTGCCACAAGTACCTTGCAGCATACTGCCCACAAACTGCATTTAAATGTTCTGTAGCTAGACCTTCCAAGAAAGAGTTAGAGCCCTTTGTGCTGAAGAACCAGGAAGTCCCTGCATTTTTTCAAAATAAAGCCATTTGCAGTTTTTACTGTATATCTTTTAAAGTAGCCATGGTGCCCCTGCTCACCACAAGCCCATCTTGGAACAAAATTTGTGGCTTCCAAGAAAACTCCAACCCAAGAAAACTAACTCCATACCCCCAAACAAAGGAAACAAATAACCCCCTACAAGCATATCCCAAAGCAGGGAAAACACACACTACCTCTGAAAACTAGCAGGAATTAACAACCACTGCTCATTAATTGCTTAATATCAATGGACTCAATTCACCTATAAAAAAAGATACAGGCCAAGAGAATGGATATGAAAACAGGATCCAGACTTCTGTTATATATATAAGAAACACACTTTAACTTCAAAACAAACATTATCTCAGAGTAAAGTGTTGGGAAAAGATTGTCCAATCCAATGGACTTAAGAAATAAGTGGGTATAGCTGTGCTAATATTTAATAAAAGAAACTTCAAACTAATATCAAAGAGAAGAGATGAAGGGCAATTTCTGCTCATAACAGGAACAATCCATCAAGATGAAGTCTCAATCCTGAATATCTATGCCCCTAATACAAGAGCATCCACATTACTAAAGTGTAAATCACACAAAAAAAGTACATTCACTATTAGTAGGAGACTTCAACATTCCACTCTAATCAATGGACAGATAAACCAGGCATAAACTTGAGAGATATAAGAAAACTAACAGATGTCATGACTAGAGTAGATTTAACAGACATCTACAGAACATTCCACCCAAATACAAAAGAATGCACCTGCTTCTCAGCACCTCATGGAACTTTCTCTAGATTGATCACATACTTGGTAACAAAGCAAACCCTAACAGATACAAAAAAAAAAAAATGGAGTAACCCCCTGTATCTCATCAGATCACCAAGGTTTAAAATTAGAATTTAACAATAACACTACTCATAGAAAGCCTACAGACTCATGAAAATTTAACTATGAACTATTGAATCACCCCTGGGTCAAGAAAGAAATAAAGAAAGTATAAAGGAAGTAAAGACTTCCAGGAATTTAATGAAAACGAAGGCACAACATATCAAACATATGGGACACTTTGAAAACAGTGCTAAGAAGAAAATCCATAGCACCAAGTGCCTACATAAAGAAAGTTAAAAAAAAAAAAAAAAACTTATACTAGTGACTTAACAGCACACCTGAAAGCTCTAGATAAAAAAAAGCAGACTCACCCAGGAGGAGTAGAAGAAAGGAATTAATAAAACTGAAGGCTGAAATCAATAAAATAGAAACAAATAAAACAATATAAAGAATCAGTGAATCAAAAAGTTGGTTCTATGAGAATATCAACAGGATAGACAAACCCTTATCCAAACTAATCAAAAGGCAGAGAGAGAACATCCAAATTAACAAAATCAGAAATAAAAAAAGGGGGCATAGCAACAGACACTGAGAAAATCCAGAGAATCATTAGGTCATACTACAAAAACCTGTCTGTGTTCCATGGCTTTGAGTACTCATATTTGTCTCCAAATACTCTATGTCTTATTTCCTATGAAGCATGAGTTATGTTTCACATCAACATGAGCAAACTACAGTGTGATCATGATATTGGATTCTTATGTGATGTTAATTATTATATATTGTATTTCTATGTCTTTAGTTCAATGAGACAGGGATAACAACTCTGAATTCTTTTTTGCAACTAAAGAGAGAATAATTATTTAATTTTAATTAACAATATTGATAGATCCATTATAAAGTCACTTAAATAAGAATATATTTTACTGTCATGGTGCACTGTTACAAGTTCAGGGCCACTAATTGAGAAGGAATAGCATTCACAAGTTGGTTTATTTCTAGTACAAATTTATCCATAAATATAATATCACTAGTTTTTTTTAAATTTTTTCAACATTTAATTTTGAAACTTGTATATACTAAAATCTTTGGACTCTTAATACACACACACACACACACACACACACACACACACACACACACATATATATATATATATATTTGAATGTCAATCACATCCTTAATTTTTCTAGCAATTTTTATTGATTCTTGGGGAGTTTTATATCATGAACTCCAGTCCCACTCATTTCTCAGTTGGTCCATATCTGCCTGCCCTTCACCCTGGCAGTATGTCCACCATTACCTCTTTGTTTTCCTTAGTGGCATTTAAAGCTGCAGTATGTCATTTTGTACAACTTTCCATTGAAAGTGAGCTTTTGATCTGATTCAAGGATTCTCAATTTTGATACAGCATAAGTAGTAGACTTTGACCAATACTCCTTTTCAGTATAGTGCTGTACCCTCAAGTCATGGAGATTCTGCGACTCTAATTCCACAGGACCAGCCCCCTCATTCTCTCTAACAGGTCATAGGTGAGTTAGATGTTGGAGTGTGCCAACTTATGTCCCTGGATGCGAGTCTGTGTGACAGCTGAGTTGGTCACATCAGGCCTCAGCTTGAACTACTGGGCATAGCCAGCTCTCCGGTGCCCACAAGCGTTGAAGTCAGTTTTCCTGCGCCTTGGTGATGGCTAGGGCAAGATCTCCAAGAACGAGAGAAGGGGGGTGCTCAGATTCCTACAGGCGTGGTATATAAGGCCCAAAAGGTTTACATGGACCACAGATATCAATATCAACACCAGCTGAGGCAGGCCCACAAACTCAGGCAAGGCCCATGGCAGCATCCTAACTGGAAATTACCACGGCCTCCTGTGGCAGGGTAGGTGACCCACATCAGCCTCTTCCTCATTGCCTTCCTTTTTGAGTTACACCTCTCTCAACAACACATGAACCACACTGCTTCTCTTTCTCCTCTCCTTTTCCTTTTTCTACCATATAGTTGCTCATCGTCATGTCTTTGATCAACTCAGACTGATCAGGGCCAAGCAGACCTGACAAAATTATATTCTTATTATGTTAATGTATTGATCAATCATTTAAAAAGGGATATGATTTTGAATGTTTGCAATGAAAGACTGATCTTTGGCAAGACTTACCACACTTGAAAACTTACATATTTTATACACATATCCACCAGACAGGAAAAATGGTTGAAATTAAATTTATTGACCTCCAAAACCAGGGAATTAATAATACCAACATGATGAAATCTATACATACACCAAAATTGCTGTGCTCAGATGAGCTTTGGAACAGGAAAACAGTTGCAAAAATAAAATAATGTGACTTGACAAAGAGGATATAGAAGCTCCAGGATTCTTCCCACAAGACAATGCTATATGAACCTTCTTTGTTTTGTTTGTGATTTTTATAAAACTTAGATGGTGAATATGGTAACCTATTTCAGAATTTTAAGAGCCAATCTTAAAACCCGATTAAGCTCAATGAGGGAACAATATTAATAATATAACAAACCTGTCAGAATAGTTATGGGTAATAGGTATTTGTAACTGGCATTTAAAGTTAGAATTATTCTAGCACAGTGCCTTAAAACTATGAAATTTCGTACTATCTCTAGGCTAAAACTTAATCAAGTAAGAAGATACCGATCTGTTCTCCATTTCAAATACATTTTCCCATTCATGTAAGGGAAAAAGTCTTGGCATATTCAGTCACAGACAATTTCTGCATTCATAGAGCACCATGGGAAAATTTTTATTCTTTTCAAAATGACTATTAAGAGGGTGTTTGGCTCATCTGCACTTTCTTTATTCATTGACATTTCAATCACATGAATTTTATTTTTTATACTAAAATATATTATAATATACAGCAAACACACTAAATATATTTTTTGTATTTCTGAAAGATGAGAAGTACAAAATAAAAGTGGCTGCATTTGGCAATGGTCTGGTTGCCCCTTCAAATGTCAAAGGGTGCCGTTGACAGCTGAAAAAGGCAGTCAGAGGCAGTTCATCATTCTTGTACAAATTCATGTACAACATTCTACTATCTTCATTTATGTCTAATTATCTCTAAAGCATCTTCTCAAATGCTAGCCACATAAGTTTGGACATTGAGGCTCTGAAATAGTATGAAAGTATGGGAACAAGTGATGTCTTTGCAAGAAAGGAAAGACATTTTTTTCAGTATTCAGTTTTTTATTATTGTATTATTTTTTAAAACGATCTTTTTTTTATTTTACATACCAATCCCAATTCCCCCTCTTTTCCCTATTCTTGCTCCTCCCACCTTCTCCCCACCCCTGCTCTCATCCACTCCTCAAAGAGGGTAAGGCCTCCCCATGGGAAGTCAACAAAGTCTGTCACATCACACTGAGGCAAGATCAAGGCACCACCCTTCCCCCTTATCTAGGCTAAGCAAGGCTCACTCCATAGGGAATGGGCTCCAAAAAGCCAGTTCATGCACTAGCGCTAATTCTAGGCCTCACAGACTGCCCAAGCCTTACAACTTTAGCTTTCACATACTAACCAATTTACTTAGAGAACCCTGATTGCTTTTTGGGCTGACGAGGGAGGGGGACTTGGT
>NW_026067914.1:10587415-10619346 GCF_014885135.2 Alexandromys fortis | reverse complement strand
GTCTAGTTTCTTGAGTTCTTTATATATTTTGGAGATCAGACCTTTGTCAGTTGCAGGATTGGTGAAGATCTTCTCCCAGTCAGTGGGTTGCCTTTGTGTCTTAGTGACAGTGTCCTTTGCTTTACAGAAGCTTCTCAGTCTCAGGAGGTCCCATTTATTCAATGAGGCCCTTAATGTCTGTGTGGCTTTTTGGGAGCCTAGGCAGTTTGGATGCCCACCTTACTAGACCTGGATGGAGGTGGGTGGTCCTTGGACTTCCCATAGGGCAGGGAACCCTGATTGCTCTTTGGACTGACGAGGTCGGGGAACTTGTTTGGGGGAGGAGGAGGGACATGGGAGGTGGTGGCGGGGAAGAGAGAGAAATCTTAAATAAATGAATAAATAAATAAATAAATAAATAGGAAAAATACACAGGATGACATCCTAGTCCTTGACTCCTCTGCCTACAAAATTTTAGCTCCTCGATGTGTATAAATCTAGTGTTTCTGAAGCATGTATATAGCAAAATTTTCTACTCTTAAAAATTGAGTACTTCTCCAATAATTTGTGATGACAAAAAAAAAAAAAAACAAGCAAAGTAATGTCTCCTAAACTGAATATGGATTTCTTCTTGAACCTCTGGATATGTTGCTGTTGGAAGGCATTGTTAGCTGGTCAAGGTTACATTCTCTCATGGTCTGGAAGCTTTTTCCAAAATCTTAGCAACATCCCTCCCTCCCCAGCAAAGGTTCTTGCTCTCTATTTAATCTTATCTGAAGGATGTTTTTAGGCCTAGGAAACCTGACTTATCTCAGGGGTAATACTTGACACCCATCTCTGCAAATACTATTCCCCTGATGACACAGGGATAGTTAGGAAAATGGTTTAGCCATTTTGATAGACCTGTTCTTCCATTAATCTATATGAAAGGAACATGACACTTAATGTAAATTAAGTTTGTCCCCTGGCTTCCCAATCCTTTATATCCTTATCCTCCAGAATAAAGTTCAGCTGGCTCACTGAAGACTTTCTCCCAGAGGGCTCGCTCCATCATACACACAACCAACTTGAACTATGTTCCCACACCTGTTCCCTGCTTCCTTGTGGATCAATGCAGCCAGCGATCTTAAGGGAAAAACAGAGACCCATGTTACTTTGTCTGTTTAAAGTGGATTTTTTATATAGAATGATAATATAGACTTTTAGATATGTAGAGGTTATCTCAGGTTAGCTAGTTTTAAGATAGAAACTTTCATTCGCTGAGGAAAGGAAAGCTTCAATAAATAATATTCAGGTATGTGCAGTGTTGTTGACTTTGAAAGAAGCTGAAGAAATCCATAGGTAGTGGAGGTAAGTAGCCACTAGAGAATAAAAAAGACAAGAGAAAGTGTTACCTAGAGTAAATAGTCGTTTGACTTCTGTCTTTGAGTACTCTAAAAATGTTAATTTGAATTCTGCCAATGTAATACCTTCTTTGAAAGAAGAGCAATGTAAAACTAAATGTCTGAAAATAAAACATCTATTTTATGTAGCATATTTATGATTCGTGTGTTTTAAATTGTTTATTCAAATTTTGAAGTTTTTCTTCCTCTCTCCATTTCTATTCCTCTTCTATCTTTTCTTCCCTCTTTATTTTATTATGTTTCCTTTCTATGAAAACCTATAAAGACATCTCTTATATTTTAATGTAACACAACATAAGAAACCAAGGGTCATGACCAAGGTTGAGTTTTTTTTTTTTTTTCCTTTTTTTTGGTGGGGGTGGTTGGCAAGTAAAGATTCTTTGAGAAAACCACTTTGCATTATAATGAATGTTTTTTACTTACAATGTCAATGAAAATAATAAGGTATGAATCTTCACAGTTCTTATTCTGTATACAAATAATTGTTAGGAATATTTTCCTAAGCGAGCTCTCTGACGATGCAAAAATTCCCAATCAAGCCAAATCCAAACAAACCGAATTAAGGAATATCCAGGTTTAATGGAAGATCTGCGCTCTAGGGTGGCCCCGAGGGGAAAACCGGGAAGCTGCAGGAACGCGACCCCCGGGAGGAAGAAAGGGGAACCACGTGTTCTTCTTTTGGGGGGGGGATCATTTAAGTACCCCAGGAGTGGTCCTGACCTGCTGGGATTTGAAGTCCAGACCAGGCCTGTGGGCTGAGATAGATGCCAGGGACTGGGGCCTAGGCTCCCAGCCTAACAATAATGATTTAAAAAATCAAAGGACGCTAAAATCTATAAAGTCACAGGAGATTTCCTATTGAGCAAATGCTTATGGAAAATGTAGAAAATTGTGTTAAAATATGCGCTCTTTTGGGGACACACTGAAGTGAATTCATATCAACAAAGAGGAGACCCCTTTGGGGGAATTTTTGTGTTTTTAGAAGGATGCCAAAACTTATTCCCAAGGCTCAAAGTATTGTGAAGCTTTTTTTTTTTTTTCCAGTGAGGACTACATGGGCATATGAGCAGAGCAGTTATTACCATCCGTGTTAAAGATGAGAGTAAAACATATTTCTGGAGATTTTATCTTGTAACAATGGATCATAGAAATCTGGAGATGCCATAATTAATGGATAAAACTTGTGTAGCATAAAACCCACAGAGAACAGAGTAGGAGGGTAAATGCACAAAGAAAAGGAGCTCCATTATAATTTCATAGAATTAGCTATTCTAATATTCTTCACAATAGATCTTCCAGTAGGAATAGCCATAATCTCCTTTATGGAGCTAATTTTAGATATGTGAGGTCTTTTAACAATTGAGTATGATTTTCTCCATGAATAAACCTAAAATTACACAGAACTATACCCCCAGTGATTACTGCAAAATTAAAAAAAATTATACCAGCTATATGATAATTGTTAATTTAAGGTTGAATAGTTGATGTGAGATTTCCCTCTTTGTGCTATGCTTCCTATTGATAAATAAAAGAACTGCTTTTGCCTATAGCAGAGCTATAGAAGAACAAAGCTCGGTAGGGAAAATTAAACTGAATACTGGGAGAAAGAAGCAGAGTCAGAAATCAGCCACATAGACCCACCAGACCAGAGGGAACATGATCCAGCAAGCCACAGCCATGTGGCGATACACAGATTAACAGAAATGGGTTAAATTAAGATGTAAGAGTCAACCAATAAAAAGCTAGAGCTAATGGGCCAAGCAGTTATTTTAATAATATAGTTTATGTGTGGTTATTTTGGTTTTTGGCAGCCCGAATGAACAAGCAGCCTTCTCCTACAAGCAGCTCCTTACTACAAATAGTTTCCATATACAATATTTTAATTAAATAAAGCAAAGAAAACCATACTAAAATTCACAATCCCAGAGAACACAGACAACAATGAGGAACCTAAAAGAGATATACATAGATCTCCTGAGTAAATTGGGAGCATGGAGACCATGGGAGAGGGATGAAGGGGAGGGAAGATGGAGGGAGGGGAGCAGAGAAAAATGTAGAGCTTAATAAAAATCAATAAAATAAGAGAAAAAAGGAAATTTTCTTGAAAACTATTAGAACATAAAAAAATCAATAAAAACAACAATAAGTAAATGCATCAGTAAATAAACCCATGTTTCTTAGAAATTTTAAAAAGTTAATTCAATGTTTTTTTCTTTTTTGTTTTTATTTTATTTGTCTTTTTTTGGGGGGTTGAAACAGGTTTTCTCTGTAGCTTTGGATCCTGTCCTGAAACTAGCTCTTGTAAATCAGGCTGGCTGTAGACTCACAAAGATCCACCTGCCTCTGCCTCAAATGCTGGGATTAAAGGCATGTGACACCATTGCCCAGCCAATGTAATGTTAATAAAGAAAATCTGAGTATCCTTTTGACCTGACATCTTACTGCATAAATTTCTGGAAGCCATTTTTGGTAGCCTTGGAATTATTTAAAAAAATAAAATACAACTGTATGTACAATCTCGGTAGAGTACAATCTTAAACAGGTTGCAGACGTAACAAATATAGAAGTAAATAAAGATAAATTACACAGCATTAAAATAAAAATTTCAGAATGTAAATATAAAACCTGAAACCACATTCAAGAAATACATTCATACTGATCAAAATGAGCATATTATACATATTCAAATTATATCAGAATTTTCAACAGACATCACAAATATAGGGAAGCCATTTAAGAGATACTTCATGGTACCTTTGAATTTCTGTTCAGTAAGACATGTAGGAAGCGAATCCAAAGCCAATTTTATATCCTAGTTAAATTCTATTTCAAACATACATCATTGAAAAGAGTTTAGGAGAAAGCACAGTTGTAGGCTTTTACCTAATAGAGATTCTACATTAGATCTCTGGTATTGAAAAAAAAATTAAAAGTACTTCATTACATTAAGAACTAAGAAACAGAAATTAGCCACAGGTCATTATACTGCAAATAAAGCAGAAATTTTAGAATTAAATAACAAAACAAATTGTCTATCATGTTCCAGAACTGAATATTTTATACTTTTCCTATGAGAATATGTACATTGGACAAAACTCTTGAAGAGTTTACTCTGTAGTCGGCTTTTTCTTTGGGCCATCAGCTCACAAATAATTACAGAAGACTTACTGTTAATTATGAAACCTTGGCCTTAGCTTAGGCTTGTTCCTAACTAGTTTTTGTAACTTAAATTAACTCATATTTTTTCATCTATATTCTTCCGCAAGGTTCATTACCTCATCTCTGTACTGGTCACCATGATTCTTTCACATGTGGTTCTTGACACTGTCTTTTTTCCTCGGAGTTCTCTCTCTCCCCAGAAATTACTCCGAGTCTCTCCTGCCTGTCTTTTGTCTATGTAGCTCTGCATTAAACAAACATGTTCACACAGTGTAAACAACGATTCCACAACATTATTCAAATGAGTAATTGCATTTTAGGGAGAGGTCACAGAATTGCAGGACAGACATAGAAGGACTGGGAAGTGAGTGTAATCATGGCATATGAAGTGAATTTCCCATGTAATCAATAAAAATAAAAAATACAATCCTATATATTTAATTTTCAACCTATTTTTATTGTTTCTTTGAGAATTTCATATCGTGCATCTCAATCCTGCTCATTTCCCATTACCTCCATATCTGCCCCACTTCCCTGAGGTGTCACCACCCAAAAGATTTTAAATGGTAACTAAAAAGAAAACAAACAAAAACCACTTTCAAGAGTTATTGCTCAGCTGCATCTTGGCTCTGAGATACGATGTTGGCGAATTAGGTTGTTACGATAAGTAACCAGGCTAGCTCAAGAGTAACAGGAATACTCAAGTGGTTAAAGAGGGGAAACTTGCAATATAAGAATGGGAGTTCCGAAATCCGGTAGGTCCGGCGTGAGCAGAGAGGGCGCACACCTGCATCTCCCGGCTTTTCTACTTGGGCTCCGGGCGGCCACACTCTAACCAGGTGTGATTGGTTGAGCTTCCCCATAGGAACATGGACTAAGGTGGTGGCAAAGACCCCAGTCATCTTTGTAGCCTTTGGTGGCAACATGGTTCATGGATATCAGTTCATGCCCTGGCTCAGGTAGCCATGTCCCCTGGCAGAGCACCAGTTCCTAATCGCCTTCAGTTCTTCAGTTGCCTCTTTCTATGGTAGTAACTGGAAAGAGTAGAACTGCTCTTTCTCACCCGTTTCTCCACCATATATTTGCTCCTCACGATGCTTCTGGATGTCTTCAGCCAGCACCGCCCATGAAAACAGAGGTAAGCCTGTTACTGTCTTCGACCTCCTGTGCTGTGTGGATCCAGAGAGCCTGTCCACAATGGCAATATTGGTGACATATTTAAATTTCGAATGCATGAATGAAAAATTATGAAACAAATGTTCTCTGATAAAATAATAGATTTTTATATCTGTGAGAACTGAATATAAATGTTCATGGGGTATTCATGATACTAGCTCAAACTGATTCTACATAGCTCAGTTGCATTTCATTTCTGATCATTTCCTGGCTGCGGGTAGACTCTAGTTACTAAGATTCCTCTCAGATTTTGTGCTTTCCAACTATACTGTTCGTTATTATAATATATAGTGATATTCCAATTGCTTGTGTGATGTTTATCACAACAATAGAAGATAACTTAAACACTAGCAAAATAAATAAAATGTTCTGATGAAATAGTGAAAGAGAAGTGTGATTAGGCTGTATTTAAAAAGGAAGGGCATTCTCACAGCAGAATCATGAGCAGTGACAAGCAGCAGCCAAATGACATGATTGGTAAAGAGAATGCTACGCACAACTTATGTCTGGGAGGTGGTCTACAGTACCAGGCATACAAGTCACTATCGTGGCTGATTCAAGGAGTGGGTATTGTTTAGAAGTAGATTGACAATGAGTTGTTTCTTGGTTTTTATCTGAGAGTGTAAATCTAATCTTTGTCTGACATGGAAAAAAAAAAACCTGTCTATTTTCCATCAAACATGTTTCCTGGGAGCTGTTAACAGATTCCTTTGCAATCAGATAGGATTTGTTTAATGTGGTCATTGCAGCTATGCTAAGAAATGATCACCTTTTAAAGGTGTCAAAAAACAAATTGCAGTAAATTTACAACACATGCGGTTAGGGAGTAAATAGACACCATATCAGGCCACTTCCAAGCTTCTCTTTTTCTGGGACTGTAGATTGTTATTGATGACACGGAGACCCAAGTTTTTTAAATAGCTGGTTGCCCAATATTATTTGAATATTCTTTTTTTTAATTTATTTATTTCTTTATTAATTAATTAATTAAAGATTTCTGTCTCTTCCCCACGGCCGCCTCCCCTTTCCTCCCCTTCCCCCAATCAAGTCCCCCTCNGTCCCCCTCCCTCGTCAGCCCAAAGAGCAATCAGGGTTCCCTGCCCTGTGGGAAGTCCAAGGACCACCCACCTCCATCCAGGTCTAGTAAGGTGAGCATCCAAACTGCCTAGGCTCACACAAAACCAATAGGTGCAGTAGTATCAAAAATCCATTGCCATTTTTCTTGGGGTCTCAGTAGTCCTCATTGTCCATTATGTTCAGCGAGACCTGTTTTAACCCAGGCTTTTTCAGACCCAGGCCAGCTGGCCTTGGTGAGTTCCCGATAGAACATCCCCATTGTCTCAGTGTGTGGGTGCCCCCCCTCGCGGTCCTGAGTTCCTTGCTCGTGCTCTCTCTCCTGGTGCTCCTGATTTGGACCTTGAGATTTTTAGCAGCCAATGTTCCAATACTGTATATCCCAAGTAGTCATATCAGAGTTACTTGAATACTTATAAAAGCTGCCATCATTATGCATTTGTGATGTGTGACCTGCTAAGTGGTGGAGTACTGAAAAACCTTGCAAAAGTAAAGCTTGCCATGAACCTACAATGATAATACATAGAATGCTTCATATTCTCTACATCATGAAGCCATTAGGCCCCTCTTTCTGTATCCATCATTATCCCTTAGCTGATAAGGGAAATAAATAGGACGAATATGTTTTCTATGTTGAAGAAATGTTCTAATTAAATGTGGTTAGTTTGAAGGTGTGATCTTTGCATAGAAAGCTCAATAATGATATCCTTTTAAAATAATTTTGAGAATGTAAACAAGAAGGGAGAGCCAGTAAAGTCCATTGAGAAAGATTTAAAAAAATACAGCTCAGAAACATCCAAGGTCATGCAAGTTGTTGCTGTAATCAAGTCAAGAATGTTGATGTCTTGGCTCTCAACTCCATTTCTTCTCTCCACAGTAGAGTGCATTACTGTTTGCCATTTATCTGCCAAGAAAATATATTAGTTAATAAGTGCTTAGAAGCTGACTTCCTGGAAAACATCACAGGATGCCTTTCTTGTGTACACTTATGTTTAATTCAAATCTCAGACTTCCCTTGGAATGTAAATGAGTGTGTTCTTCTCAGGTTAAGTGGTAGCAGTGTGACAGAGAATAATTTAAAGTGTAAGCAATTTTATTAGTCATTATCCAGAGTGCCAAATTCAGATATAATCGTGTGGGATTTTTACATGTCATCTTTTTTCTAAAGTGAAAAAACGTCTTGGCCTTTTGGGGACCACTGAGGATAATTAGACATTCGTACTGTGAAGGAAGTTAATTCTAGTGACTCACGCTCCCAACTTGGCTACTAAAATGCATACGTTTATTGTATAACAGAGACTCAGTTTCCCATTTTGAATTATAAATACAAAATTGTTGCAAAAATAAATTAATATTGTCCACAAAAGGTCCAGAGCAAACAGTGTTCCATACAAGCTTGGATTTTACCATTACTTGAATATGTATGCTTTATACAGAAAAAGGAAAAATAATGGCTGTTCTTTGAAGGAGCATTGATATACCACCAAGAGTTTTCAGGCGTAACTGTTCCTATTCCCCTTACAGGTGTCATTACTTACCTTTTTAGAAAGAGTATTATTCAAATTTGAATATCTTTGAGGCTTTAAGGAAATATTAAAAAAATTCTTCAGGTATGTTAGGGAATACTTTTAATGATTGCTCAGCAGAAGTTTTCCTTGGGGAATATTTAATCATTAAAACTTCTCAAGTATTTCATTATCATTTCATGCAATTCCCTGAATAACCCCATCCCTTGTTAATTCTTTAATTTATGCTGAGGCTGATCCTACCAAGTGTGTCCCCAGACAATTTTTAACTGAGCAGCAAAACCATTAGTGATGGGCTTTGTTTTGACCTTTTTAACATTTCTATTTTCTTCCTTTTGTTTGTTAGTAATATTTGAGCACTCTACCTCCTTCAGGAAACATTTCAACTGGGTCAAACAGGAGGTAGAGAGTAGAAATAAATAGGTTTCCATATTTTCTACTGCGAGAGTGAACCTATTGAGCTGTGCTTGAGAAAAATTAAGAGAAGTTAATCTTACTGACTTGTACTGTTTCCACAGATAAGTATAGTATAATCAGAAAGATGGCTCCAAATGTTTGTACAGTTCTCATGAGTGAAATGTGACAAAAATCTAGTAATAAGTGGAGGCAATAAAATATTTAAAATTATGTCATCTATTACACATGCGTTAGTCAGTTCTTTTGTGATTCTTTGTATTCCAAAACAAGAATTTTAATTTTGCGGTATGCAAATATGAATCTAATTCCTTAAGAAGATTTCAAAGAATTTTCTAATATTTTAAAAAAGAGTTTTAACTGTTTTACATGGTTCTATATTTTAAGGACAGTTTCTAAAAATCAATGTTTCTATTAATTTTTGGAGAATTTCGTGCAGTGTATTTGATTACATTTAGCCCCATAGCAACTCCTCTGAGATACCCCTTTCCTCCCTACCTAGCCAATTTCATGTGTTCTCTCTCTCATATATCTATCTGTCTATCTGCATGTGTTCTGTATATAAATTTCCAAAGTACTCCTGATATGGGGCCTATACTAGAGTGTGGTAATTGTTCATCATACTATTAAAGATATCTCACTTTCCCTCTCCCAGTGTAATCCAAATGTCAAAAGATTCTCAGCTAAGGCTAGAACTTTCTGCCCATAACCGCTCCTTCTTGTTGAGATTTCTTTAAGGAAATTTTTTGAGAAATCCATTCTTTCATTCATTATTTTGGAAAATGTGTAGGATGATATTTATATGTGCATGGCTTTATTTAGTTGAAAAGCAACATTCTTTTAACTTGTTGAGGTGTGAAAGTAAAAGGCCTGTTTATGCCCATATGAAGCAGCACTATTAGGAGACATGTCCTTGTTGGAAGGGGGGCATCAGTAGGTGGTGTGCTTTGAGGTTTCAGAAACTCAAGCCAGTTCACATCCTGCTGCCAGCCCATAGGGAAATAACAAGTTGAGCTGCCTCTCCAGCACCATGTCTACCTTCCTGCTACCATGCTTCCTGCCATGAGAATAATAAACTAAATAATGAAATGTAAGCAAGTCCGAATTACATGTCTTTCTTTATAAGAGTTGCTGTGATCATGCTCTCTATTCACAGCAGTAAAACTCTCAACAAGACATATTTTACAATTGTATTGAGATATGAGTATTCATACAATATAACTTGGATATTTATTTTATTTAATATCGTTAGAAGGAATGATGCATAGGAAGTGTTTCCTTTTCATATTTCAGGTAATACAAATTAAATAATTCACTGATCCACTAATATATATCTAAATTTGCAAATATTTCTAAGACTGTGCTTGCTTTGATTTCCTACATGTTTCTATGTTTGTCGCCATACATTTTATTCCTTTCATGTATTCATTTGTAAACATATTTACTAACTAGTTTCTGCCGAGGCATCCATCAGATGTCTAACTTCCTCTAATTATGCATTGTAATGTGTTTTGTAAAATATTTTATCAACTTTCTAGATTATATTTCTCTTGACCCCATAGTAAAAATAGAAAGTAAGAAAGAAAAACAAACAAACAAAACTATCAACAGTGTGTAGGTGTCAAAATCTAACATTTAAGTTGATAGATGTATCACAGAGAGACCCAATGGTTCAGGGAACACTCAACAGAAATCAGTTTTTTCTTTCCTTTTTTTTTTTTTTTTTGCCTTTTTCCATTTAATTATTTACACTTTCTTCCCTCCTCCCAATCACCTCCTGCTCCCCCACACCCCCTCCTCCCTCTCCCAACCTGCTTGAGAGAGTGGGAAGTCCAAAGCACTACCCCCTACATCCAGGCCTAGGTAGCTGTGCATCCATATAGACTAGGGTCCCAAAAAGCCAGAACATGCCGTAAAAACAAGTCCCAGTGCTTTTATCAATGCCTTCTCAGTCAGCCCCCATTGTCAGCCACAATCAGAGAGTTCGGTTTGATCACATGCTCATTCAGACCGGGTCCAGCTGGATTTTGGTGAGCTCCCATTAGAACAGGCACACTGACTGCCTCAGTTGGTGAACCAACCCCTCCTGTCCTGACTTCTTTGCTCATCTCTCCCTCCTTCTGCCTTTCAACTAGACCTTGGGCGCTCAGTCCGTTACTCTGATGAGGGTCTCTGTCTCTATCTCCATCCATCGCTGGACGAAGATTCTGTGGTGATATTCGAGATAATCATCAGCGTGATAGCAGGGCAAGGACAGTTCAGGCACCCTCTCTTCTGCTGTTGAAGGACCTAGCTGGGGACATCCGCATGGGCACCTGGGATCCCCTCTAGAGCCAAGTCTCTTGCCAAGCCTAAAATGGATCCCTTAATGTAGGTATCTTCTTCCCTGCTCCTATACCTGCCCTTCCTCCATCTCCACCCACCCACTCCCCCAAGCTGTTGCCAGTCCTTCTCGTCTTCCTTCCCTCTCCCCCTCTCTCCTTTCCCCCAACCTCACCCCTACCCTGCCCCACCCCCATGCTCACAACTTTTGCCCTGCAATCTTGTTTGCTTCTAATTTCCCGGAAGATCTATAAATGTTTTTCTTCGGGTTCACCTTGTTATTTGGCTTCTCTGGACTTGTGAGAAGATCTTCACCAACCCCGCATCAGACAAAGGGCTGATCTCCAAAATATATAAAGAACTCAAGAAACTAGACTTTAAAATTCTACTTAAACCAATTAAAAATGGGCCACTGAACAGAGAATTCTCAACAGAAGAAGTGCAAATGGCCAAGAGACACTTAAAGTCATATTCAGCGTCATTAGCAATCAGGGAAATGCAAATCAAAACAACTTTGAGATACCATCTTCTCCTGTCAGAATGGCTAAAATCGAAAACACCAATGGTAGCCTTTCTGGAGAGGATGTGGAAGAGTAGAATACTCATCCATTGCTGGTGGGAGTGCAAACTTGTGCAACCACTTTGGAAATCAGTGTGGCAGTTTCTCAGGAAATTCAGGATCAACCTATCCCTGGATCCAGCAATACCAGTCTTGGGAATATACTCAAGAGATGCCCAATCATACTACAAAAGCATTTGTTCAACTATGTTCATAGCAGCATTATTTGTAATAGCCAGAACCTGGAAACAATCTAGATGCCCCTCAATGGAAGAATGAATAAAGAAAGTGTGGAATATATGCGCATTAGAGTACTACTCAGCGGTGAAAAATAATGACATCTTGAATTTGCATGCAAATGGATGGAAATAGAAATAACCCAGACCCAAAAAGATGAATATGGTATTTGTGGACTCTAGCTATAAATCAAGGTCATTAAGCCTATAGTTCAGGTATCAGTTTTAATTGTAGCTGTCAAATGTAGTATTTCTGTATTTCTTCAAGGCAAGGGATGACCTATTCATATATCAACCATAAAATATAAGGGTATTATGAAATCATTTTTACACTAGTTTAGTTTTCTATTAACTTGGACTATTGAAGTTTTACATTTATATAATACAATATGTTGAAAATATTCCCATTTTTAAGTATTGGCAATAGTTTCAGACAATATTAAAAGGCTTCTTATGATTGTGAACCTAATTCTTTATAAAATCATTTACAAACTATATATTAAATTACCATTAGGCTAATTTTTACTTTTTAATTTGGAAAATCATGGAGCTCAGGCTGAGAGAGTTTCTTCTACAGTATTAACTTATAAACCTTGTAAGCAAAATATAATGCTCATATTTTCCCACACTAGAGGAAGAATTTTATGCCTGCTGCATTTTACTCATAACTAACAAAGAATGCCTTTAAACTACATCATCAAAGATATAGCACTGCCTGGAAAAGTTACTATTGTCAGTCATAAAAAGAATAAGGTCAATGATTTTTTTTTCATTTACGCTATTTGTTTTTACTTAGCAAGCATCTTGCATTCTTCAGAAAATTCAATTTTCATGAAATGCCTATTGAGAGGCACTTCAGTCATTAACTGGAAAGGCAAATATGCAAATAACTTTTTTACCTTAGGGAATAAAAATAAAAAATGTCATATTCAAAGTGTATGTAATGTCTGAATATACTTTCAAATTGCCAAAAAGGCACCTGAAGCAAAAACAAAAGAAAATATTTGTTTTAATATAGTCTTAAAGATTTCAGCTCAGTCAGTTTCTTATTTATACATCTCTTATCAAAAGAGAGCATATTTTCTGCTTAGAATCTAAGATTTTATAAATATCAATTTTAGGGAACATAGAAAATACTAGATTGAAGAGATTTCACAGGTATAAAAAATAAAAAAATTCCTCTCTGCTTAGTTTATTTCTTCTCATCCTCGTTTCTTTACCCAGTGAATGCCCTCTCATCTTTCCTTTTTGAAAAAAAAAAATTGCAGGTGTATATATCTGTGTAGGCACACATACATGTCCACTCTAGCCTCACAGTATAGTAATATTTCACTATTCCCATTTATGGAAGAGCTCTTTTCAGTGTCTTTCTATTTGCTTCACTAAACTTTGAGTACCTATGTAATTGAAACAATATAGATGTCAATTAATTTTCAAATCATAGATATTCTAGTGTGAATATGAGTTTCTCATATCTGGTTTATTAAAAAATAATAAAAGTTCTTATGAATGAACATGCATAGAAATAGGAAGCATATGCAATTCAGTTAAAGATTTGCCATAAAACTTGATTTATTTAATGTAGGAAAATAATGTTGAATAATGTTCTCAGCTTTGGTGTGGAGGTCCTTCTGTATTTGTGTTGCTTTCATTGGTTCTTAAAGAAACTGCCTTGTCCTTTTGATAGGGAAGAGCTTAGGTAGGCGGGGAAAAGTAGAACTGAATGCTGGGAGAAAGAAGGCAGGCAGAGAGAGCCGCCATGACGTCACCAGGTCAGAGACGTTGAATTTTCCCAGTAAGCTATGACCTCATGGTGACATATAGATTATTAGAAATGGGTTGAATCAAGATGTATGAGTTAGCCAATAAGAGGCTAGAACTAATGGGCCAGGCAGTAATTTAATTAATGCAATTTCTGTTTGATTATCTCAGGGATTAAGCTAGCCAGCCCACTTTCTCCACAACACGACTTCAATATAATTCTCAGTATTGTAGTGGATGATGCTTATACATTAGGTTGCCTATGCCCATGTAAATAGTAAAGTGATAACTTCTAGGCAGATACAACATAAAAATTATTTCCACCACATTTCTCCTGAAGTTTTTACTGCTTGATTCTCCTGATGTCTTATTTCTAAATGAGCCTGGTCCATGCAGGAAACACAGACTTGCTATAAATATAACTAGGAAATGCAACGGTATATCCAACTTCTGTTATTCAGACTAACAGTTTTAATGTAAGATTTACTTTCTAATTTTAATTTGTAATTTATAAGTTCACACAGAATAAGATTTTATTACAGCACTTTTTAAACAAAAATGGATTTATTTATCTTCTCTCTGTCCCACTCACTTTTCTCCCATGAACCTTTCCACTCTCCATAACTTCCTTTCTGTTTCATGTGACTTGCGACCATATGTCTTTACCATTCGCACTTTTAGCACCTCTTGTTTTTTCTGTTGTACCTTACTATTGAGCTTCCTAATGTTTGCCCACTTAAGCCCTTTCACACAACAATTAAAATTGAGGATGGCGAAGTTGTCAGCAAGACTTGTTGCTCTTGAAGAACTCAGGTTCAGTTACCTGTACTAATATCATGCACCATAACCATCTGCAAATCCAGTTTCATGGCATCTGGCATCTTCTTATTTTCTCAGGTGCCAGCCATGTACGTGGTATAAATATATGCAGGGAAACATTTAAACAAGCAAAATAAGGAAAGTATGAAAAATTTCTAATCAATGTAGGATCATGAAGAAGATAGTTTTTATCTTTTTGAGAATGAGTCACTCTATTTAATGTATCACTTTCCAGATCCAAACATTTCCTTGAAATGCTCCTTTTATTTCAAATCTGAGTAAAATCTCATTTTCCCCACATACTACAATTTTAATGTGCATTCTTCTGTTGATGAAAATCTAAGTCCTGTATCATTTTCTATCAATTGTGAGTAATTCATCAATGTGTAAGACTCACTGTTGTAAAATATAGAAGCCTTCAGGTATATTCATGAAAGTGGTGTACCTGTTTCAAATGATAAGACTATTTAAATTTTTTTTAAGAATATTCCATACAGAGTATGATAGGGGGTATACTAGTTTGCCCTCCTGTCTGCAGTAGATGGGGCTGTCTCCTTTCCAACAACCTTTCTAGTTTAGTGACAAAAACAGCATGGCGCTGGTACAAAAACAAAATTCAGAAAAATGGGATATATGAGATTGCCATAAATAAACCCACCTAGCTATGGTGACCTGTTGTTTTTTTTTTTTTTTAAATGGATTCACAAGCAGACAGCAGGTAAAAGATAGCCTATTCAAGGCATGGTGCTGGAGAAAATGGATATCCATTTGCAGAAAAATAAAATTAGATGCACATCTATCATCTTGCACAAAAATCAATTCAAAATGGATGGAGACCTAAATTTAAACCTGAAATGCTTCAATTGCTAAAAGTAATAAAAAGAAATATATTTTAAATTAAAAGTATAAACAATAACTTTATAAACAGGACTCGAATTGCATAAGAAGTAGTTCCAATAAAACATGTAGGGGTGCATTAAATTAGAGTTTTTAAGAGTAGGAATATTATCAGAAGACTTAAAAGACAGTGTTCAAAATGGGCCAAAATCTTAATTCCCTCTACATATACAGAGGCTCTCTATTTACAATATGTAAAGAACAGGAAAATTTCATGAATACTAAACAGCCAAATCATCATATAGGCTGATGAAATTAGCAGCTTGTTCTGTGTATATAAGGAAATGAAATATCCTTAGGCATTAAGGAAACAAAATTGAAAATACCTTTGAGACCTAATATTATTGCTGTCAGAATGGCTATGATCAAGAATCTAGAAAATACACTGGAAGAATTTAGACATAACAAGTCAAATACTAGGACATATATACTCGATGGGAAAGGATTTTCTTGTGTATGTCAGATTCCTGGTTCACTCTGTAGCTTGTTAGAGAAAGGAGGGTAGGACAGAAGGAAATAATATAGCCTAATTTCATGTAAAACAGAAAACATATACTTTAATATGCACATTTTACATATTTGTCCATAATCTGAGGAAATATCTCTTGTGAAGATGATCAGTCAAAAGAGATTTTTAACATTTTAATAAAAAGTGTTGTTAAACAAAATAAGTAATCATTTTTACAAACAAGGAGTCAAATAATTATATTTAATGAAAAATTATATTACCTGAGAACTATTAAGACAGATGCATTGTTGATGAAATATATTTACTATGCCTTCTGTTTATAGTTCTCCCCCCCCACACACAATCTTCACAATTAATCCCTAGAAATCCTCCCATCCGAGGTTCACTCACCATTTATCTCCTAAAAAGTAGCATGCCTTTAAAGAAATAGTAGTAATATAATTAATAAGGTAATAAAAAAACATCATCTAGGCATATCCCTGTTGAATGGGCTGTGTAGGTGTTGCCTTCAACAACTGATTCTAAGCTTCACATAACCTCCAATGAGTCTGTTTCACTTGGAAAACAAGACTTGTTCATGGTATAAAATTGTTCCTATTCTTCTCTACAAAGTGACAACTTATCTTCTTCTGAAACATCTTCCTGAATAAAAGATTTATCTAGGTGGATTCCCATGGAAATTTAAATTTATGCCTTAGAATTTTCTGAAACTAGAGAACTGATTTTTACCTTTCATCCATGAGCAAAAAAGGACTCTATTTTATTAATCACAAGAATGGGTCTCAGATTTAAGTTCTCACTTCCATCAGTCATTGCTCAAAGGATTGGCTGACATTCTTCCTCTGATCATTCTTATAGGTTTTTAAAAATATAAGTAAGAAAAAAAATATAAGCACGCATTCAGCCTTTTTAATGCAGGTTGTTGTTAGAGGTTGATGAATTAATTTCTTATAAATTTTGTTTTTGTTCTATTCTTCCTATTGTATTTACACAAAAAATGAATAAGAGGAAATTAAGTTCAGCATGTGAAATAACCAACATCTGTATTCATACTTCAGGATAAAGGGAATGAAACCTCAGTTTGTTCTCAGTCAGCAATCTGTAATATCATCAAAAATTTGTATTTAAGGAAAGCCTTATATAGATGATTAATAATGGCGTATATCCAACATATATATAATTATTGTATTACATATCTGAAATTTTGAGTGTTATATTTGATTCCTGATTCTTCACAGTTATTTGTAAAACAGCTATATTATGTAGAGAGTAACAAAAAATTCTATGGTGTATAATCCACATCTTAGTATATTTTAACTAATTTCATTTTGCATAAGAATTTTATGAGTCTAGTTAGTAAGTGTACTTATTACTGACAAAAATCGTGTATTGCATATATACTGAGGAATAAGAGTTGTTACTTACTAAGTGCTTGGTTCATTTAGTTACTTTAATCATCTCTGTGACATCCTTTTCTTTGGTGTGGTTCTATAGAATTTTGCATTGGTATGGATCTGGTATAGTGATACAAATTTATGGTCAGTTATGTTATACATATATTGTTGCTCTTGATTAAGGTATTGTGTTTGTGCAGCTCATTTACAAATGTAATGTGTAATTAAGAAATACAGCTTAATAGATAATCATCTATAATAGCTAAGCTTGTAGTAATGTTAGTCAGGTTTTCTAGATATAGAGATTATATTTTAGTTAGATAATCTTCATACTTTTCAAAGACCTACAGAATATGGCATTTAAAACAATTGTAAGAATTTAGGATTATTAATGACAGTGAGACACATCTGCTCCTGGCAGCACCAACATACTTCAAGAGAATGATGGGCATCGGAAAGGCTCCTCATGGAGTTTGTTAACCATTTGGGCAAGAAATTGCCTGAACTGCTTGACTGGACTTGCAGGACCCACAGAAAAATGACTACTGAAGCAGCCTAAAGAAGGTGAGACTATCCTTCGAGATTCCTACTTCATGAAAGAATCTTCCAGACATTCTGCAGGACACAGAAGAAAGTGACTGACAATCTGCCAATATAGGCAGAACTACCTTTGAAGTTTCCTGCTTCATAGAAAAGTCTGATGAATACTATGGGCCTGGATGCCTGATATTATAGAAGAACTTTGGGTGACTGTCTAGGCAATGAGATGTCTCTGTCAAGTCTAGAGTTTTGGAAGTTACTTACAATGCACTTCCTGTTTGCTTAGGTAATATTATATCCTTCTGGAGCATTTGATGGAGTTGAAGATTAGATAGTTGGATTATGATAATAGCTTAGTTATGATAAATGATTAACTAGGTATAAATATTGTAACTATAATTTTTGTTTATTAACTTTTGTTTTATATCATCTTATATTAAATGTTAAAACCTTCCTTTTTTATTTGAACAGAAGAGGGTAAATGGTGTGGGAAACCCTTCTTTATATGTGTTGCCTTTATTGGTTAATGAATAAAGTTGCTTTTGGCCAGTAGCTTAACAAAGTAATTCCAGGTGGGAAATCCAAACAGAGATGTAGAGAGAGAGGAGTAGAGTCAGAGAGAAGCCATGGAGTCACAGCTGCAGAAAGACACCAGATGCTGGACAAAACTTTACCGGTAGGCTACAACTATGTGGCAATACACAGATAAATAGAAATTGGTTAATTTAAGATATAAAAGCTAACTAGCAATACACCTAAGTGATGGAACAAACTGTTTTAATTAATGCAGATTTATGTGTGATTATTTCTGTTCTGAGCATCCGGGAACAAATAAACAGCCTCCAATTACAGTGAGGGTAGAATTGTGTGGAGTGAACCATTTATTTTAAGGGAATTTCTGAATTTAAAATTTGCATATTTTAATAATGCTGTGCTTTTGCTGTTTTGACAGGCAAATCATAAAATATAGAAATTTTGATATTTTGCCGTATGGTCATTTTACAGAAGATGTTGAACTCTTAGTAAGAAGTTCTTAAGCTTCTCATAATGAGATATCATTTTACCATGACATACTTTATTTCCCATCAGAAGCAAGACAAATATATATCTTTAAAATTTTTTATTACATGTCACACATCAAAGAGCAAAACTAACCATGGGAAAAAAAAACTACATGTATTACACGCATACATACCTGCGTTTGTATCTTAAGTACTTGAGCAAAATTTCAGTTCCAGTAAAAATTAATTTAGCTGTGTTTATTACTACTTAATATCATACTAAATATTATGATATTGCAAAAAAGAATTCAGCCTCATCGGAGAAGTTTGAATTGGATATTCTTATCCCAATAATATAATTTACTCTTCTCTGTTGTCATATATTTAGAAAAAAATTTAGAGTCAATATCATCTATATACTAGGACACAGTAGGAGATTTTATTAGTAGTTTTTGTTCATTGGTAGTTTGAGAAGTGACATGAGAAGTGTGAGTTTCTCTGGTCTTGATGTCCTTCATTATAGCTTTATAATTTTACTCTACTTTTTAACAATGAAGGGTATTAGATGCTGAAAATCTCAGAGAAAGAATTTATTCTTGTGGTCTCTGGACTACTCACAGTATTCTAAGAATTTTATTAGATAGTATGATTATTATCATCATCAATAATTATATAGTGTTCATTAAGGTGTTGCATAATGGCATTAAATGTGTGAATGTTAGAATACAATTAATGAAGTAAATCCATGTTTCTACCTCCAAGAGACTGAACTTGAATTACAAGACTAGTAACAAAGCGTCTTTACCCACAAAGCTGTTATGCTGTCTCTATGCACAACTTTAGCTTCAAACATTCTTTGATAGACCTGTTTTCCTGTAAAAAGAACTACCATTTCGTTCTTCAAAATTTCCGTTCTCTAAAACTGACATTCTATACCCAATATCAATTGTTCAAATAATTATTCAGAACAAAAGAACCGATTCTCAGCAATTATTGAACTATTGTTATTAATAATTTGTTTTACCAATTGTTTTGCATTCTCTTCTAAAGCTGGAGCAGTTATTACTGAAAGTAGTATAAAATTTGCAAAATATAACATGTGATGATGAGAAGCTGACTGAGCTGTTAAGAGTATTTATACTAGCTTAGCAACTGAGTTAAATTCCCAGGAACTACATGGTGTCTCACAGACATCTGTAACTCCAGTTCTTGGGAACTTGAATTCCTCTTGTGTCCTCCAGAGACACCAGTCAAACACAGGTTGCACCCACATACATGTAGGCAAAATACAGATGTAAAACAAGAGGAATAAATCTAAATTAAAATGGAACCACCATCTGACACAGAAATTCCACTTCTTAATATATATGCCAAGGAACTGAAATCAGTAAGTCAGAGGTGTCTTTGATTAACTGTAATTGCATTTTCTGATTTCAATGGTATGAAACTGTTCTGGAATCTAGGTTGATTTTTTAGATTATTTACAATGTAATTAAGCCAAACACAGGATGCAGGAAAGGAAGTGATTTGGTTTGAAAAGAACTGATCGAGAACATGATAGGGCATCATTGTCTAAACACTAGCTTAGATCTTGGAGAAAGGAAAGAATTTTTTTCAAAGGAGATTTAAAGTAATGTGAATAACTGTTAAGTTATTGAAGATTCATATATTTAATCAATTTATTCTATTCTTTAAATAAATATAAGTTTAATTATACTTCACATACATTACACATCTAGTCGGCAAAGTAGAGAGACTATCTCCATCAAACAAGGTTTAGTTGAAATAAATGCTAATGTTTCTAATATTCTTCTTGTCCTAAAACTTCTCTAAGCTTTTTTCTCTAGTGGCCTATCTTTATTTTGTAGAATTGGACGCCTCCTTGATGATGATACTTCACTGCCATCAACAGAGAATAGATGCCTCAAACGATTTACTCTACTCTGTTGATATTTCAATTATTTTAGTTAGGCTTTATTCCCTGTGAAACAGGAAATTATGCCCAAATATCAGTTCTGCTTTTCTCTTTTATTCCTTAAGAAATCATCAAAGCATCTACAAACAAGAAAATAATGGATCCTTCTCATGGGATTGCAATCTGTAATCTTCCTAGTAAATGGCTGGAGTCTAAAAACTGTTCAGGAAAACATTGCCAAAAATACAGGATTTCTTCTAAGTAAAAGCCAACAACACTAGAAAGTTATCCACAAACTATGGGATGAAAGATACTGTCAGCATGGGAAAAGCATAGGACAATGCTAATCACAGATGGTTTGTATTTTGTGCAACAAGACAATCATTCACTTCATCGAGTTTTAATACATGCCCATTGTGGGGTTGAAAGGTGAAACCATCAGATTTTCTTTTAGAGGAAATTCTTAACTATTACATGTACAGGTAATTAAACTTATTCATCTTTAACCTCTACAAGCATATTTATCACCTTCTAAATGAACCCTTGGCAAACTGGAATATTGTGTCCCTAACCCAATCCCTATCACTACTGCTGTTATTACTACATGGCATATGGGTAATCTAAGGGATTATGATGTATTTAGAGTTGAGGCAATGCGTTAAGAATACGTGCTGTTAGAATACAGAGTGTTCACTCTTTATTGTGTCTGCAAACAAAAAAAGTACTTTATTTCCAGCTAAAGACATTTTATACAAGTTCAGAAGATATGCTGCGAGCCTTCATGTAGAAGAATAGTAGAATCGATAAGAATGCACTCATTGCCTGCTATCAAATGTGCTATCTTTTTCCACTCTCTGCAATAGTCATCACATTTTTTCTGTGCTCTTTTATCTCCTTAATGTTTATAAGAATTGATCAGAAAACATTTCCATGTTAAAACAATTTTATATGATCATCACCATTAACATACTACTGCTTTAAATATAATCATAGAATATGAATCACTGCATTATTTTCTATTTGGGTATCTGAAGCACAATGAATAGGAGTTCAGGGTCAGAAATTGGGGTTCAACCTAACGATCTAAAAAGCAAAGCAGCCAGACTCTGGCTTTTACCTTGACCTCTGTCTGAAAATGACGATCCTGCCTCCAGGAATCTCAGAAAAAGACTGTGTGTTGACAACTATTTCCTCTAATTTTATAATCCTCTCTAGGGCTGGGGTTAAAGGTGTGCACCACCATCATTAAAGGCATCCACTGCCCAGTTTCTGTGGCAACTAATGTAGCTACTGGGACTTAAGGTGTGTGTTACCATAATTTGGTCTATTAGGCTAACCAGTAGAATTGTTTTACTCAGATCTTCAGGCAGTCTTTAGTTATTAAAATACAATTGAAATGTCATGACAGGTATCCAACCATATTCAATCACTTATTCATTTTGTTTGTTGTGTGTGATCCTTGTCAGAGGAGTGAATGGTCTTAGGTAACACAGACTGTGTCTGTTTTGCTCTCAGATGCAGTCACAGCTCTCGATCATGATGTACTTGAAGTCAACACAGCATGAACCTTAAATAATTGAATATATGCACATAAAGTAAATTATTTCCAAATAATGTCTTAAAAATTTTAAACCTTACGTGTAGACTAATACCTGCCTATTTTATGTCTTTAATGACATCAGGTTGTTTTGGAATACATTATATTAGAGACGGTCTATAAATATAATTCATTACACAGTGTAAGTGTTCATTCATTAGATTTGCATACTGCCACATTTGAAATGAAACTAAAATTGAAACATAATATGAAAGAAAGAAGCCGTGAAAAATTATGTGATTGCTATAAAGGGAAAATTATTGTCAGAATATTAATTGCTATCCATTACAAAAAAAAAGTATTTTTTAAGATACTGAGTGCATTTTTCCATCAAGCTGAAAAATCATTCTATCCTAGCATAAAGACAACATAGGCTTAAATATAGTTATAGCTAATAGATCATTTTGCACAACATTAAGTCTAAAAATGCTTTTAGGGATTTGATGCTCCTGTATTTTTAAACAACCGTGATGCAATTAATTTCTACTTTACAAATAGGCAGCTAATAACCAAAGAGGCAGAATTCAGTCAGTCACACAGCTAATATGGAAATAGAGAACAAAGCATAAGAGGTATATAAGGAATTTGAGTGATTGAAAACTATTCTAATTTTGTATGTGAGTAGAGAAAACTATGAGCCATAGATTATTTCTTTTAACTATTTTCCAATTTGATGAAATTATAAGGAACACATATTCCAGTCTATAGTAAGGGACAAATGAACAGCATCTATAGATTTACTTGCCTTGAGATTTGGGGATGCATTATTTATAAGTGAGATTAGATGAGTATTATACAATGTAAATGATGCGTTGCTTTCTAATTTGTTGGTGAATAAAGCTATTTTGGCCAATGGCTTAGCAGAGTAAAGGTAGGCAGAAAATCAGAAAAGAGAGAGAGAGAGAGAGAGAGAGAGAGAGAGAGAGAGAGAGAGAGAGAGAGACGAGGTGGAGAGGGAGATGCCATGTAGCTGCTGAAGGAGACAAACTCTGGAATTTTACCTGGTAAGCCACAGCCTCAGGGAGATACACAGAATGTATGGGTTAATTTAAGATGTAAGAGTTAGTTAAGGATTCTGAACTAATAGGCCAAGCAATGTTACAATTAATGCAGTTTCTGTGTGATTTTTTTCAGGTTTGGTGGCAGGGAAATGAAAGAGCAACATTTGCCGATATGTAAACTTGGTTTTGTTTGTTAATTTGTACCTAAAGTTTGAAGATTTTTACTGCTTTTCTGCTATTGTTTCTGTCCATAGTCTGTTTCTTATATTAAAAAGAGCTGAGTAAATATTCCACCTTAATGTACTTTGCTAATTCCTGAAATGTATTATTTATGGGTATGTACCCACTACTTTTTTTTTCCCCAGAAAATTTATTCCCTTAAGTGTGATACTCTCACCTGGTTCTTGTCTTTTACATTTTCTAAGCTTCACGTGAAATAGCTCCTCTTAGCTGAGTATGGTGGTACAGCTTTAGTAGCAGTGTGGTATGGACGATGTCAAGAAGGACAGGAGTTCAAGCTGATCTCCCACTAACTGCCAAGCTGCAGGGTAGACTGAGTCACACAAGGGAAATCCCTTTTACAAAAAAGTAGTTTTTAAAGAGAGAAATCACTAAACAAGATTCCATTTCTCAAAATATTTAATTTTCATTTGCTCTAAGTAAATTTACAGTTCATTTCAAAGGTCAGCATACACTTAGTATTTTGGATATTAAAATTATACCAATTTTTAAATTTTCAGTATGTTTGCTTAAACTGAATTTACTATTAAAAGTGTCTGTGCCTTCTGCTTTTTTGAAATGTTTTGATGTATGATAAAAACAAACCAAACCAAAAAAAAATCCTCATGTTATTGTAAAGTTAATGATTTGCTATAAATTGTAAAGCTTTATGCCTTTGAAGTTGTCAAAAGCGGCTGTTCGGATGGATTTGCTTTCAGGCACATTGGATCATCGACCAGATTCTTTCTGTTTTCCTCTTCGCCTATTGATGGATTGGATTTCAAAAAACAAACAAACAAACAAACAAACAAAAAAAACCCATGGCCTGCCTACAGCTGCTACATCTTCTGAATAGTGTCTTCATAGATGGTTTTCATCAGAGAACTTTGTCTTTATCCTGTTAATTCAATCATGTATGTTGTGTTAATACTGTTGGGTTTGATCTTCAGCCTCCACTTTTGCTTCCCTCTGGTGCTTGTCAGGCACTTTTGCTTCTCACGTGATATTAAAGCTCTGACTCTATTTACTTGCCCTGTAGTGACTTATCACACACCAAAGTGTTTTCTTGTACATTTTTCCAAAACTGCAAAGCTTATATATAAGCAATATGGGGTATAACTGACCTATAAGTAGCAGCCAGGTCTTAAAAAGCTCACCAAATGACTTAAATTCATAAAAAAAAAATGAGCAAAACTTTTATTCAAAATTTCAAAGCTCAGATTAGATATATAAACTATTGATTATGAATCATCCTTAATATACAAGATATACTGCCTCGTAGATAATTGTGGACATTGAGGAAAACTGAAGTGAAAATGTATAAAATAGTGATGAGGAAGTTTTATGCTTTACTTACTATGTCAGTTATCTATGGTTAGTATGTTTTAAGTAAACAAATGAGGTTTTTTTCAGTTAGTATGAAATAATCAGATGAGAGTTGAATCGTATCTTCAGAAGTTAGGGCCTTCAAGATAATAGCTGATTGAACTATAATATCCAGACTCCAAATAATCCACTAAATTACTAGTGTTCCACATGTCCTAAGTATTGTAGGCTTAGAAACTAGACCTGAATTTTGAATGTTGTTTGTCCATTTGATAGATCAACAGATGATGTTGTGTAACAAACCAAACAAAAACAGTTAAATCCCATATATTTCAAGATAATGAACTTACTATTCAGTGGAGATCTAATGTATGCAACTGACAATTCTGTGATCACAAAGTGATTCATTTGAATTTACTAGAACCATATTACAATTTCTCCAGTGAAATTTAGAAGAATGATTCTCATTACTGTAGTGCTCATCAGATGCTGATGGTGATGAGGTTAAATAGATGAGATATTAACCGTTCATTATTTTAAGGATAAACTCTATGGGTCAAGTCAATTTACATTCGAATATGTGATAGTAATTAAATGCTGACCTGTGATCAAAACAAAATGGACAGCAAAATTTCCCCTGTAAGGAAATCAAGCAAATTATTGAGCTATAATAGATGAAAAGTGACTAATTTTAATGTCGACTCTCCATCTTCAACTCAAAATAGAGAAGCATGTAAACCTCAAAAAATATGGTGAAATTAAAACCAAAGAAACACACATAATTGACTTAAAAGTAAAATATGTGCTTATATTCAAATGTGAATGTTTTCTGCCCTATAAGTATTTTTGTGTGTTTTCAATTATCTAAAGAAAGAAAGCCCATAATAGAGAGATTGTATTAATAGCTCAGTCAATAGCTTACACCCAAATTAGGCAATTTTCCAAATAATATCTTGTAAGCCATTACCATTGCAAGGTTTAAAATGTATCTCTGGCAAATTATATCATCATCTTAGGGGTTTCTATTTCTGTGAAGAGGTATCATGACCATGGTAACTCTTTTATTTATTTATTTATTTATTTATTTATTTATTTATTTATTTGTTTGTTTGTTTGTTTGTTTGTTTTTGGCAACTCTTATAAAGGAAAACATTTAACTGAGGCGCCAGCTTATAGTACAGAGGGTTAGTCCATTATCATCAGAGCAGGGAATATGGTGGTGTGCGGACACACATGTTGCTAGAGAAAGAGCTGCTACATTTTTATCCAACAGATAGCAGGAAGTGGTCTGTATCACTGGGTGTGGCTTGAGTTTATATAAGTCATCAAAGAACACCCCCACAGTCACACACTTACTCCAACAAGGCTCCATCTGCTTCAACAAGGCCACACTTCCTATTAGTGTCAATCCCTTTGGGGGTTATTTCCTTTCAGACCACCACAATCATTAAAAACAGTGACATAACCGGGCAGTGGTGGCACATGCCTCTTTAATCCCAGCACTCGGGAGGCAGAGGCAGGTGGATCTCTGTGAGTTCGAGACCAGCCTGGTCTACAGAGCTAGTTCTGGGACAGGCTCCAAAGCCACAGAGAAACCCTGTCTCGAGAAAAANAAAAACAGTGACATAGAAAACAGTTATTCAGTCGTTTGACTGCTTTCTCCTTTAATATCTATGCCAAAATTAAAGTATGAGATAAATGGAGATATTTCAAAAGTCAACAACATATTAATTTTATTTGACACGGTTGTTATAAATCAGTATGAAACTTGGATTTTTTTATTATTGCATTTAAACAGCGATTTGAATGTTGTTGAACTAGGTACTAAGAAGTTACAAAAATAATACACAAACTCATACAAAATGTTAAAGAAAGGTATTCATGCTTAAATCAATAAAGAGTAAATTCCAAGTGCTAATTTGTGATCATTCATTTTAGAAAGTTAGAGAAGGATTTGGAATGCTTTTATCACCTATAACTGCTGGTATCATTGTCAGAGGAGCAGCAGTAGCAATTGGCTTAAGGGAACCAGATCACTAGTAATCAAAATCGTGGTGAGTAAATCGCAGATAGGAAAGACCCTGAGAGCCTCAGACCCAGCATGTTTGCCACTGCCATTTTTCTCTGGTACCTGGCATGGTGTGAATGGGCATGGGAAGATCCCCACAGTCTTTAATGCAGTTTGACCATCTCTTGGAAATATTGCATTCTATTACGTGCTTTCACCGGTTGATTTTTATGAAGATGATTTCTTTTTAGGCCGTAATGTTTAACTGAAGCTTTGATTTTGTACAATAGTGTCAGTATAGATAGGATTTTGATGATTCAGTGTTATTAATAAATATAGTAAGGGTTGCGATAGAGGTTAGTTTAGTGGAAAATTGGAAAAAATTAGCTAGCAAAAGAGTTGACTTTGAAAAATACCTTGCTTGCTTATATTCTGCGTATCTATAACAAGTTGCTTGGACATGAATGTATGTGTGGACTTAGCATAATTCTGTTTGAAAATGTAAGGGAAACAGAAAACATGTTTTTACTTGTATCAATTGTAAACATTCACTTATAAAGTAGAATGGAATTGTGTTATATAATCAGATTTCACTGGATTATTTAATCTATATAGGAAGAATAAAGTTAATTAGAAGAAAAAACATCAAACATGAGGGAAGAAAATAACCAGGAAAGATGTAGAGAAAAAATAATAAAAAGAATAAAGAAAGAATCAGAGGTAAACATAAGAAAGTGTGTATATCTTTTGCCTTGTTCCTTCAGATTGAAAAGTCTTAGTTCACCAACTTCATGAATACTCAAGAATCCCTAACCTGATGGAGCATACACTTTTAACATGATCTAGACATTTCCCAGGAACTGTGCTGTATTTGCTGGAGTCAATAATTATAATATACTTTGTTAATAGCTACAGTGATTTAGGAGTCAATTAAAAATATTGAAATCAAAATGTAAATTAAAATGTAAGTAAGAAATTAACTCTGAATTAGTTTGAAATAAAATGCATATATTTTCTAGGTAGTTCTATTGTATACTGGTGATTTTGAATATAAATTAGTAGTTGGCATTACAAATGTCAATAACGCAAAATAGAAGAGATATGTATTTCTGTAAAATTGGTTAATCCATGTCTGATGAAATAGTAATATTTTTGCTTTAAGTAGGTAGTCCTGCTAATGTTACAAAGCAGCTTTCTCATTCATTAAAGGAAGACAAAAGTTTTTTTTTTTAAATACTGAAACTTATTATATATATACTCATGCTTATAGTGCTATAATGCAATTATATAATTAAAACAAGTAATAGGTGTCATAAGACACGGATTGTAATTTTTCTTTTTAGCTTCATTCCCTTTCAACATACTGTTGTAAAGACATATGCACAATATTCAATATCATAACCCGAATTTCTTCAGCACTTGATTACCTGGCTAATGTTTCTGAAATTATTTTTTATAATCCCCCATTATTTTCGTATCAATAGGACAATTTTAACAACATATGCAATTTCTTTTTGGGAGCAGTGAGACCCCAGATCCTGAATTTCTTGTAATCCCCTGATCTGAGTGCCTACAGCTGCTCTGAGCACGAGACCTTCAGGAGTTCCTGATGGCAGGAGAGTGGTTTCTGGTGGGTTTGGCTGGGGCGTGGCTCTCTCTATATAATCTGCCCCTAAACACAATAAAGGGGGCATTCTTGGGGAATTCAAGGATGACCCGTGTAGCTGTCTCTCTGTCTGTGTGTGTTTTTGTATTTTAACCTTCAGCTCCCTTGCCCAAAACTCGCGAACTGGGTGCCAGCGCACAGAGCACAGACACGGGGGCGTGGTGCGTGGCAATTTCTTTGTTTTTAGATGTATTTATTTTAAAGTTTATGTTAGTGTTTTGCCTGCAAGTATGTGTACCAGATATGTGCCATGTTCCTTGGAAGAGCTGCTTATATCAGAACTCCTTAGACTGGTGTTACAAATCATTGTGAGCCACCTTGTTGTGCCAGGACTTGAAATTGAATACACTGAAAGAATAACAGGTGCTGTCTATCATTCAGACATCTCTTAGACCCATGCAATATTTCCTATACAGAACAATGGAGCCTTGTTTAACAGTGGTATCTCTGTTAATATAAACATGACCGTGTGGCTTTAAAAACATAACAGTTGTTTTGAAAGAAATATTGAAGATTTGTAATTTGAAATAGAAATGCCATTGGATACCATGAGCAGATCTAAGTAGGCATTTTGGGGGGATCTTGGGAGATAAGAAAGTTGAGCAAAAAACTGGCAGTGGAGGAGCCTCATAAGCCATCAGAGAAGAATTTTCTCCAGGGACTGTGTGACAAGGTTTATTGGCATTATATTTTAGGTGAGAATCTGTTTTTATTGTACCACTGTCATGAGAAACTGCTTAAATTTAAAACAGAGGAGGTGTCAGGCAGGACAGAGTTAAGCCTGCAGCTGGAGAAGCTAGTCTAAATAATATAGATCAGCACCATTGTAGAGAAGCACCTTGTGTTGTCCTGGGGCAACAAAATCCATTCTGTTTCCTTAGGGTGACTGCAAAGAAGCTGATGCAGCTCTTGTCCAATGGGGCTGGGCTACATCTTGGCAGCAGAACTCTGTAATGTCACAAGAATTGACTAAATGTTAATTAATAACTTTGACAGTCTGAAAGAGGTAAGACTGAGAAAGATATATGAAACAGTTGACATCCAAATTAGTGCCCTTAAAAAGATTTTCTTAAGTGATACATTTATTTGTACACTAGAATCCTTAATTACCATGGAAAACAAAGAAAGTTGCATATTCTGAGACCATGGGACAATTGTCAAGACAGTTGCAAGTGGGGAGTGGGGGTGGTCTAAGCCTAAAAGTGCTATAGGTATGAAAGAAATGTGCATTACTTGTGTTTCTGAATGACATATTTTGTTTTTATAATCCATTCCAGGCCCATTCATTTTCTGCAAACACCATGATTTTCATTATCTTTATGGTAGAATTAAATACAGTTTTGTATGTTTTCATATTTATTCACCAATTGAAAGCCTACATCCATTTTATATGTAGTCTGAATAATACAGCATTAAAAATGGTTAGTCAGTATGTCTTTGAAAGGCTTTTGAGATCTTACTGTATATATCCAGCAGTAGTGTAGCAGGACCCCTTGTTTGTTGTACTTTTTAGTATCTTTGAGAAGCCTTCATATTGATTGCCATTGTAACTGTACAAAGTTGACAATCCATTAGCCCTGAGTAAGAGTTTTTCTATTCCCACATCTTCCCCAGGTCTTGCTGCTGGCACACAAAACGGAGTGGGTCAGAACCAAGAGTAGTTTCAATTTAAATTATCTCCCTTGTTTGTTGATTACTAAACTATTAGATACTTTTTCAAATGTTGGTTACCATCTGAAGAAATGACATTCAGTATTTATGTTGATTTGAGAATTTTCAGCAACAAAAGTAAACCATTTATTTAATTTCTTACTGTATGTTTCTCTCCATGATTGAAAAAGGAGATAACTTTGAAAGAAACTCTGTACCACTGAATGTGATCATTTTAATATAATTGCCTAAGGAATATTTAAATATTTTTGGTATGTTTATACATTTAGCTTTGTCCCTGTAAGTTAAAGCATACAAAAATATCTGTCACACTCTGTAATTAATTTATATGACTGAATGTAGGAACAACAATAATATGAATTTTCTAGATACTTATTAAGTGGTCTAATAATGTGTTAATAATTTTATTAATTATACTTAAAACAGCATATAGTAATTATGATGAAAGTAATGAGAAAAATATCTTGTTTTAATTGCACTTGAATTATTTTACCTATAAAATAAGTAAAACCATTTTTTTAATTTAAATGTCTTTAATTTTTACTTATTAAACTATTTTTATCTCTCTGCTCCTGGCCCTCTTTTTGCATTTATCATTCCATATACTCCCATACCTCACATAGAAAATTTCTATTTAAAAGTATTATAAATATTATATAATGAAGGCAACCGGGTCCCAGGCAAGGAGCCACATAGTGGGTGAGAGACTGAGATGGAAAGGCACGCCATGCAGTGTGAGGTTGGATATTTGTTTAGTGGGTTATTGAAGGGAAGGAGAGAAAAGAAAAGGAGAGAGACAGAGAAAGAGAGGAAGGAAGGAAAGAAGTGGGGAGAAGGGAGATACAGAAGCTGCCTCTTCAAGAGAGAAACAGAAAGGAAGGGACTTAGGCTGGAAGCTTTACCTCAGTGGACAGGAGAGGGTGTGGACATGGCTTGTCTCCTAAAGATAAGGGATAGATGATTACAAATGTTAGGTTTTTTGTGCTACTCTATTAGATTTTTATGACTTTTTAAAATATTCCACAGCTTTAATGTTCATAGTTCTGAAGTAGTAGATTTATACTAACTTATTCCAACACCCTACTCATTGTGCATTGGTCTACTCATGGCTGGAGTGATAGCTAGAGAAGTGAAGTGTTGTCCCGTAAGCATGATGAGCTGAGTCAGTTCTTCAGCAAACATCTAAAACCAAGGTGTAGTACCAAGCCTATGGAACCTTTCCCACCAGTCACTCAAGAAAATTGCTAACCTTCATATTTAGTGTAAAATCCTTTCTAAAAATATAGGGTGGAGAGTGACAAAGGAAGACTGTGGACCTTGAATTCTGGCTTCTATACCCTTACACATGAGTACACATGCCTACACACACATATGCACAAGCACACAAATACCACACACATAAACACACACACACACACATGCACACGTGCGCACACACACATACAATTTTGCACGTAAAGTAAAATTGATTCCTTTCTTCTTCCTCTGATCTCACTATTTCTGTGTTGTAACATCACTAGCAGCATTCTGGTTGGCGATCAGTTGTTCCTAATTTACCTAGTTTTCTTTTTGCTTCAATTTTATTTATCTTTAAAAAACCTATCTTTTCTTATTTTACATACCAATCCCAGTTCCTACTCCCTTCCCTTCTCCTGTTCCCTGCATCTCCCCCTACCACACTCTCCATCCACCCTTCAGAGAAGATAAAGCTTACCATGAGACATCACCAAATCTAGCACATTGCTTTGAGGCAGGACCAAGTCCTTCCCCCTATATCTAAAAGCCAGTATAAGCTATAT
>NW_026067914.1:10425099-10587393 GCF_014885135.2 Alexandromys fortis | reverse complement strand
ATATCCTGGTCTCACTGCCAGTGGCCCCCACAGTCTGCCCTAGCCATACAACTGTCATTCACATTCAGAGTACCTAATTTGGTCCTATGCTGACTCCCCTGTTGTCAAACAAGAGACAGTGGGCTCCCATTAGCTTCAGTAAGTTGCTTCAGTAGTATCCCCATCACGGTCTTGACCCTTTTGCTAATTTTCTTGCTCCTCGCTCTCTTTGACTGGACTTTGGGAGCTCAACCCAGTGTTCATCTGTGGAACTTTGCTTCTGCTTCCATTAGTTGCTAAATGAAATTTTTATGATGACAATTAACATAGTCATCAAACTGAATACAGGGGAGGGCCAGTTCAGACGCCCTTTCCACAATTGCTTATGCTCTTAACTGGGGTCATCCTTGTGGATTCCTGGGTATTTCTCTAGTGCCAGGTTTCTTGCTAGTCCCTCAATCAAGATATCTCTTTTCTTTCTCTTCCTGTCTTTCCCTTATCTCAGCCATCCAGTTCCCTCATGTTCTCCTACCCCTCCCCTTCTTCCCACCTCTTCCCCTTCTTCCCTCCTTTTCCCCATCTACCTTCAATGCATGAGCACAGGTGACCACTTCCTAAATTTACCTAGTTTCTTGCCACTGTCAGAAAGTGTATTATATTGTCACTACCTGTACCATAACTGACAAATAAAACATTTTCTCCACTAATTGTATATACTATGCCCATTATAGCCTACCTTGTGTTAGCAACAATCTGTAAATATGGATAGAGTTTATAATAGATTACACTTTGTTATTACCCTTCATAATGTCCATAAACGGTTTTCTAATAGAATTAGATAAAATCTTCTGGTACAACTTAGGAGGGTCTGTGACCTTCCTTCTTCTGCCAAGGAAACATCTATTATCATCCTCACTGCTGTCCTAGGAATCTATTAAATCTTCCATTTTAAGCTGGGCGATGGTGGCACACGCCTTTAATCCCAGCACTCAGGAGGCAGAGGCAGGCGGATCTCTGTGAGTTCGAGACCAGCCTGGTCTACAGAGCTAGTTCCAGGACAGGCTCCAAAGCCACAGAGAAACCCTGTCTCGAAAAACCAAGAAAAAAGAAAGAAAGAAAGAAAGAAAGAAAGAAAGAAAGAAAGAAAGAAAGAAAGAAAGAAAGAAAGAAAGACCTTTAATTTTGCCTGGTTTGTTATCACTGATTTGTCTTTGATGTCAGTTTCTTCTTCCTAGAGACTCGTTTCTCTAGAATGTGTGTATGAGGGTATCTTCTTAACCCTCCATTCTTAGCTAGCTTGCTGCTTCCTTATCATTAATATGCTTTCAAAAATGGCTTGAAAAATAGAAACATTATGTTTTATTACTACACTATTTATTCTCTGAAATATAGTATTTATTGCTTCTTTTCTGTAGCTATAATCTCCCACATATTTGCTGCAAGATAAAATCTTGCATGACATAGTCAGTACTGCATCTCTGGTATTTAGTAAAATGATGGAAATATCATATAAAAATAGGAATAAATATTTTCCTGAGTATGTTGATAAAATATTGTCTACATGAGCAAAATCTTGAAGATTTGTATTAGAAAAAATCTGCAAATTTAAAAAATCAGATCCTTAAAAATCTGCACTTATTAGTTTATTGATTAATGTGTGCCAGGCATTAAGTAATAGGCATTAGCTCAGTTGCCCCTGACACTAACCTATGAGGAAGATAATGGCTTTATTTTTACATTTCAGGAAGCAGTTATAGAGCAGCTAATTCATTTAGGCATAATGTATTATGAAGTTATTGATCAGATAATTTAGATTCTCTACTGCACTGTAGTTCTCTTTTAATTGAAAATGTAAAACAGAATGCATCTGTAGGTTCATGTCATCAGTGAATATATTCAGTATTTTAAATTGGGGGGTATGTTTTTATGTCACCTACTGATTGTTCACTTACTCAAGCAAATAAATTAAAGAAATTCATCATAAGGAAACTGGAACACATTTGAAATGGTAAAATATGAGTATCCTGAAGCATTCATGCCTTCATGATTATAGTCTTTACTGTTTACATATCTACAACAAAAGTGATCTACCTTGTATTTTATTACAAAATGTTAATGTTATATTTATTCAAATAAGAATGGATGGGTCATGAGAATAATAATAATCTTTTAAAAAGCAAAAAAATTAACCTGTTTTCCTAAAATTAGGAAAAAATAAAATACTTAACAATTTGACAACAGTCAAGCAAGGTTTATACTCATAATACAGAAAAAAATCACAAACACCCTCTTTTTATCTTTGAAATGCATGGCATCTTTTCCCGCTAGTTGCTGTTGTATATATGCATATATAATATATTTATTATATAATATATGTTTATTAGAGTATCCTCTATAGTGTTCTTGTAAATCATCTCTAATAATGAATAGTAGGGATCATGAACAGAGATCATTTATAAATCTACTATTAGCTAGACTTGCATACTTGCATGGAAAAGTAAGACAAAATTTTACAAAAGTAAAGTTCTTCATCGATGTTAATACACTTTGCTTTTTTTTTTTTTTTCAAAACAGTCACTCTTTTGACTTATAATTTCTGGTTTGCTTAACCTTATTTTCCCTTTCTTGTCTATGTTACAATTTTAACAATACTCCAAGTCAGTGCGTGCGTTCTGTTCACAGGGTCTTTTCCTCCTTATCGTTAATCAAGTTTATGTGACTTTCCCTGTCCAGAGTCTCTGAGTGATGATGGTCTATGTCACTTGAGGTGACAAATAGTGAAGAGGATATGTTAAGTCCCCTCTTATCTGCTTTTCACAGTAACAGAGATGCTCTTGTGTCCCTGATGTTTTCATATTGGTACATTTAATGTTAGCCTGGAAACCATACATTATGGCCACAGTTTCTCTCATACAGACATAAAAATTATTTTCATTCTGAGGATCGAGTCCATTAAGACAACCTCACAGACCACAATTCCAAGATATGAATTTTAAATTTAGATTTAAAACTCGTTAAATGGAATATCTCTCCCATTAAAAGCAACAACAACAACAACAAAACCCACAAAGCGTGTATAGAACTTTGATTCTATTGCTTGTTCCTTAAACAATAAGAATCCTTTTAATACGATGGATTATACTGAATGAGTATTTTATGTTAAGTATATTTTCATATATTTAGTTATATGACCAAACTCCTAAATATCCAGTTTTAGTGTATCTATACAGCAAAAAAAAAAAAAAAAATGTTTGAAACTTAAATAACTTCAGGTATTGTTTGTGCACACCTTTAATCCCAGCCCTCGGGAGGCAGAGGCAGGTGGATCTCTGTGAGTTCAGGGCCAGTCTGGCAGCCTGGTCTACAAGAGCTCCAAAACAAAACAAAGAAACCCAGTCTCGAAAAGAAAAAAAAAAAAAAAACTTAAGAAATGCGTACAACTTGTTAGTCATATGTAAGACTTTTCACTTACTCAGTCATTAATGTTTAATGTTCCACAAACAAAATATTTGACTATATGAAGTATAATAAAAATGATCTTAAAATTAACTATACTTAATCATGTGCCTTTTTCTTTCTCTTCTTGATCTCATTTTCTTCTTCTTCTTTTGACACTGTAGTTTGCTATGCATTAGAGGATGTCCTTGACCTCATTATGTTGCTTAGGTTGGCCTAACACCACAGCTTCTCCTTCCTCTTTCTCTGGAGTGTTTGGATTATTACATGGAATTTCAATTGTGTCCTGGAACACAATTCATTTTATACTAAAATGTCATTAGTATGAGCTTGACATGTTATAACAGGTGGATGAAATGATTATTTCTAACATGTTTTATTTGTTCTAAAAACATATACCACGACAACTCTTTTCTATGCAATTCTAAAATTGTGGTACAATAAGTTTAATATAAATTTTTCTCATTTTTCAATGTCTATTCTTTGCATAACAGCTGTTGTTTTATGTCAACGGGCTAAGGAGAGATTATTCAAATGATCAAAATAAACTGATGCTATGTGCTTTATGAAATTCAGTTGAGGGAGCTTATTCAAATTGAATGTGATTAAATATAATTGTCATGTACTATCTTGCAGCAATTTTGAGAAGTAGAAGTTTTATTTTGGACCTTCATTGGGGCTTAATTCTATGTAGTAGGATGTTTTAGCCAATATAACCAAAATACAGAATTTGTAGGATATACCTATTATGAGAATACAAGCTTAGTATCGCAATTTACATTTAAGTCAATTCAATTTTTTGTAAAAATTACTTAACTAAAAGGTAGAACTGTTTTAACTTTAATTAATAAATTTGAAGTATCTGGTATAGGCTCACTATTTTCATTAAAAAGCATAACTCAGGATGCACTGAATACATAGATCCATAACTCATGATCTATTCAAATGATATGTTAGCTCATGTTATTGTAGTTTGTTGATGGATAATTATTAGTATCATAAGTGTCTCAAGTCACAGCATTAGTAGTTAATATATAACATTATCTGACTTGTAAGTGAGGAAACATGTACTAACGTTATTGAGAAATAATCTCTATGATGTGTACAAATGTTCTTATGTCTTTTATACTGACTTTGTTTGCTATCATTACTCTTAAATACTTTTACATAGATCATATCTGTTTGATTTCATTATAAATGTCATTTATTGTACTCTAATTTTTTTCAAGGACATTGAAATACTCATTATAAATTTAATAAATTCCTGATTTTTTTCTAACCAATGCCACAGGATAATCTAGTACAGATGTTCTCATCAGATTGTAAGCTTTGCCTCTTCTGTAGTTAGCAATTCTGTGGCAGCCACTCACTATTCACTTATTGAAAAAATTTTGTTTAATCAGCTGTTTCATTTTTTTTCTATCTTTTTCTTCATGTATCTCTTTGTCTTACAGAAATCAGAACACAGCTTACAGGAGTGAGTTCTGTCTTTCTCATATATGGTTTCTGGAATAAAAACTCAGGAAATCAGGCCTGCTACAAGCACTTTCACCTACCGAGCCATTATCAAATAAGTTATTAACTGCAAAATGTCAGAAGCAGGACACTTTTCTTTTGTGTCGTGGCTAAGTCTCAGCACTTTGGTGAGCCTGTGGCCCTCAAATATGAATTTTAGACTTGTCCCTTTAAATTGTTTGTTTGTTACACCCTGTAGGTGGAACAACATGCCTAAATGGAAGTTGTAGAGCTAAATTTTTAATACAGCTGAAATCTTTATTTCCTGCTTCTCTAATAGCTTAGGTTGTATACTATGGTATTCTTCTCAGATAATATAGATGCAACTTCAAAATTGTAGAGCTAGATAAATATACTAGTTTCTCCTGCGGATTGTTGTTAAGAAAAGCAAGCACCATCCACTCCTCAGAAAGTGTAAGGATTCTCATGGGAAGTCATCAAAGTCTGACACTTCACTTCTAGTCAAGACTAAGGCCCTCCCTGCACTATCTAGACTAAGCAAGATATGGGAGGCATGGAGGGAATAGTAGAACTGGATGAAGGAAGGGAGTGGGAACAGGATAGCTATGTAAAATGAGAAAAGATTGTATTAAAAATTTTTTTAATAAAAAGAAGCAAGGACTTGACTTGAATAAAGACAATTTCAGAGAAGTTTAACTGAAAGCACAGTGTCAGGTATGACACCCCAATCACAGTAGCTGATGTGAAAGATTAAAAAAAACATTAAAGCCATTATGAATATTATTGAAGATGTAGGGAGAAGGAAACACTTCTATCCTGTTGTAGAACAGTTAGTTAGTACAACTCTCACAAAACCAAAATGAAACAAAAACAAAGACATGGAGATTCTTTGAACACAGACTCAATATACCATGTGTTCCAGCTTGCCTACTATTGATAATATATTCCGTCATGATAAATTTAAAATATTGAAGTTGTAGAATCACTCTTTCATTGACCTCAGCATCATTTATGATAGCAAAAACAACCAAGATGGGTAGATATCAAAAGACATTGGACACATAAAGTCATTTACACAGAAGGCAGTACAACCCAGCAACTGAAGAAATGAAGTCTTATCTTGGATAGCAAAATGAGAGCACTGGGGATATGCTGTTTGGCTGAGCCTGCCACATACACATCATTACAAATATGTGGTTTCTCGTATGTGAGAAATAAAAAGTTGATGTAAAGTTAAAAGTGTTTGGAATGAAGAGAAAAAGGAGGTTATTTACTAAGGAAAAAATAGTAAGGCAAAAGTAATAAGGCGCTATTTTGTACAGCACGGTGGGAATGCAGTGGTTCACATTGGTTGACTATGCTGTTAAATAAATAGTGAAAGACAAACACTCCAGGACTATATCTAGAATGCCACAAAAGAGAGATCAGAAAGCTAAATATCCTGAGACTAGCATCAGGCACTCTTCATATTACCAAACAAAAGTTAATACCTCATAAATATATGGAACAGATTACATATTAGATAAAATTTTAAATAATATTTAAGGAAAAGGCAATATTGATAACTGTGGCTTAGCCATTGTTTTATGTGTACCTGTAACACCTGATTGAACTGGGACTCCTTAGGTAGTAAAACTTTTTTGATACAATCACATTATATTTAGGAAAACAGGAGAAGGGGAAAGGAAGTGTCCCTCCCCACATTTTACAACTGCTCTTATAATCCTCACCATCTGGGGAGATTCCTGATGGGAAACTGAAAGACACAAATCTTGTTATGTACAAAACCTTCAGGCGTTCCCATTCTTCCTTTCCAGAAATTCACCATTGAAAACTGAAATTTTCCTATACCAGGGGCAGTTTCCAAGGGAAGTTTTGCTTGTATAATCCACTAGCAAGCAGTGACTCTGTTATTCTCATTGCATCTGAAATTTTGTAAACATCAGTTTATCCTGACCTCACTTCTCTGACAGATGCAGGAATTATTATTATTTTAGTTTCTAACCTAGTATTTACCTATAGATCGCTAAAATATATAATGTGGAGCACTTCGACAATTATCATAAAGACCACAATTAAGTATTTAGAATTACAGCGTCCACATGGAAAAATAAATTATTTAGTGAACATATGGTCTTTTCTTAAAGAATGACAGCCCTAGATAATAACTATGGAACAGATTTTTTTCTTTATTATAGTAAGGTTGGTTTTATCCTGTGGGTTTTCTCTGATAATGGGCTTTGATAGGGTTTTGATACACTTCTAGAAGTGCCAATACATGTCTAAAGAAATAAGGATAAAAGCATTATTATCCTAGCTTTTCAAAAATAACAAAATTCAGTGAGTATCATAAAACTCCCTTAAACAAAAAAATATGATGTAACTCTAAGCATCTCTCCACCAGTGGGAACCGTGACCTACCACCATTTACCCAATTAGATACGTTAGGAGGTAATGCCACTCCTGAGTCATTTCATCAGCTTTCGAGCACCAGTAAGGAGGAGAATAATATGGAATCAAGATGAGCTCGAAAATGGCTCTTTTCTTCTTCAGCCACTCATCTCTGTGGGCAGACACCAATATCTATTACATGGCCAGTGTGAGTGCTCACTACAGAGACAGTAGGATGCCTCAGTTCTGAAGTTCATCAGCTACAGGGAAGTGCAGTTGCTTCCCACCGAGTCTGCATTCAGTTTCTCATCTCAGTCAAGTTCCTGCCATAAAAGCAATGTCATTATTCAGTGTATTAAGCCATGACTGTAAGGGCCATTCTCATTCTGGCTAGCAGATTTCCATTTTAAGAGGAAGATAAGCAATGCATTTTGATTTTTCCCTCCATGAAATTTCCCTTCACCGTGGGCGAGGGTACTTGAGCTGCCATTATGCATCTCGGACCATATTTTTATTCATCTTTTGTCATTTTGTCTATTTAAAAAGAATAATCCACATTCAAGCATTTTTTACAGCCCTTGCTTTCATATCTACTTGAATTATATTCATTAAGGAGCTATCCCATTTGGAAGCAACAAAATATGATGCATAAAGCAATTGACTATGATGTTTTACAATGCTCTGAGAATATATAAAAATCAGTTCAGGAGACAAGCAGTCCTGCCCTTGATTATGGTAGTGAAAGCTACAACATGGCTGCTTCTAAAGAAAGCAAAGGAATGAATCTACCTTTTTATAATATTTATGATACTTTGATTCTAAATATTGACTTTTCAGTAAAAGTACAGCATTTCTCAATAATCAGCCATATTATACAATTAAAAATGATAATGTATGTCTCACCTTTATTCTGGTTACAACTAAAGTTTGTAATCTTTTCAATTATTTTATCCTATGACAGATTCTATGACTTGGTGGATATTTAAAGTATTTTTGAGGAAGGTTGTTTCCTAATTTTCTGAGATATCGCCACACTGACATCCAAAGGGGCTATACCAGCTTGCATTCCCACCAGCAATGCAGAATTGTTCCCTTTTCTCCAAAAAACCTCTCCAGCATAAGTTGTCATCAGTGTTTTTGATCTTGGTCATTCTTACAGGTGTAAGATGGAATCTCAGAGTTGTTTTAATTTTCATTTCTCTGTTGACTAAGGAAGGTGAACATTTCCTTAAGTATCTTTCAGCCATTTTTGATTCCTCTGTTGAGAATTCTCTGTTTAAGTTTGTACTCCATTTTTTTTATTGTATTACGTGTACTTTTGATGATCAATTTCTTGAGTTCTTTGCATAATTTGGAGATCAGATATTTTGGGTATATATCCAAATGATGCTCAATCATGCCACAAGGATATTTGCTCAAATATGTTCATAGTAGCACTGTTTTTTTATAGCCAGAAACTGGAAACAACCTAAATGCCCCTTGAGTAAAGAATGTATAAGGACAATGTGGTACATTTACACAATGGAGTACTACACAGCAGAAAAAAATAGTGACATCTTGAAATTTGCAGGAAAATGGATGGAGCTAGTAAACATTATTTTGAGTGAGGTAACCCAGACACTGAAAGACAATTATCACATGTTCTCACTCATAGGTGGTTTTTAAACATAAAGCAAAGAAAACCAGCCTACAAACCACAATCCCAGAGAATTTAGACAACAATGAGGACACTAAGAACAACTTACATAGGTCTAATCTACATGGCAAGTAGAAAAAGACAAGATCTTCTGAGTAAATTGGGAGTCAGAGACCTTTGGGGAAGGTTGAAGAGGGGGAGGTGAAAGGCAGGGGGAGCAGAGAAAAAATGTAGAGCTCAATAACATTTAATAACAAAAGAAAAAAATACCTTTATAGTTGATAAAATATCAAATACTCCTGAACAGTGGTGGCACAAGCCTTTAATAACACAACTTGGAGACTTAGGCAGGCAGATACTTATGCATTCAAGGCCAGCCTAGTCCACAGAGTGATTTCCAGGGTAGCCAAGACTATACAGAGAAATTCTACACCAAAACACACACACACATATATGTGTATGTATATGTGTATATGTATATATATATATGCATATAGAGAGTATTTCATAACTAGTAGAATTTAGAAGGCATTATTATATTCATTATCCTTATTTTTATAAGTATAGTCAATCAGATAAGTGAAAGATCAAGAAAATAAAAAATAAAATATTATTTGTAAGATGAGACAAGATATGAATGTTGTTTAAATGAGAAAAAGAAAGTGATCGATGTGTGATAGATGCTACCACACATATTATACACTCAGATTCTTATCAATACATATTTCATAAGCTGATAAACATTAAATAGTATAGTATGATCTCATGTTTAATAGCTTTTCATGAATGAGTAATACTAACCATATTTTTAATTAATTAATTAATTAGTTTATTTCTCATTTTTTTATTTGGTTCATGTACAAAGAGGATTTTTTTTGTTGACATATTTTTATTCAAGCAACACTGGTATTCTGTAATTTAGTAAGAACAGGCTGTTTCACAGAAAGTGAATTTAAAATGATTAAAAGTAAATATTCTGGGGGACTTGAGCTGCACCCTTGATAGTCCCCTTAAGCACTTTTGCTTGCTGTTGGGCTTTGATGTACACCTGCTGGTATAATAACAGGTGTGGGGTACAATTACCATTGCAATGCTAAGTGCTTTCTTTTCTTATGGGACCCCCATGATAATGCTGTATATATTACTTGGTCTGAGGTGTTCATTAAGTCTTTGGCCTGTTTTCTTGATATGAGTTTTCTATGCCCATTGCCTCAGGTCTGAATTACCTCCAGTAAGTTTATATGGTACACCATTTCAACTTCTATGGCATTAGAAGTTTGGCAGCTGTATTATGTAACTAGTAAATGGTGCTGGTTTCATGAACCCACATGTACAGAAACATCTTCTTTATTCAAAACAGAGCTATAGGTATAATGAAAATTGTAGACCAGAAAAAAAAAAAACAGCTTTTTACAAAATGGAACCTCTTAAGGGAAGACAGCCAGATATAATGGTTCACACACACACACACGGACACACACACACACACACACACACACACCAATTCTAATCTCATAGGGAATGCAGATTATTAATTTTAGAGGCAATCAGAATCAGTGACCATGATAACAATCAGTGACAATTTTCCTCAATGTTGATTCAGGCTACCCAAACCCAGTGTTCCAATGGTGAAATGGTGACATTAAGTCTAACAATAACAGCAAAGAAAATCAAAATTCAAACACTTCTCAAACACACAAAGTAGGTAGTCAAAAAGATATGGAGAAATTCTCAGCTACAGCCCTAAAATGCCATGTATCAGCATTATCAGTCTTTTATGGACATTAGCTAGTAGTCTGAGCATTAATAGTCACAGGATTTTTACAACACATAAAGAGCAGTGAATAATAATTATTATGGAAGCGAAAAATGACCCAAGACTGTTGGCTCTGGACTTTCAGAGACACTGTCACTGCTGTGCTAATCATTTAATCAGTTTGCACAGGGCTTGGTGAAAGATGTGTACTGTCTTTCTGAAACTGATTTTGACAAATGTTTTTCCATCCTCACCATTTAGGATCATTCAAGGAGCCATTAGCAGAATTTTTTAATCATTATGCTTAGCTCACTTTATTATACTTATTCAAAAAGGAAGAATCAGAGGGCTTAAAGATCAATGATTCACTTAAGTTTTCATTGTCATATGCTAAGTAAGTAGGATTGGTAATCCCCTTGAGTCTGTTGGATACAAAACTTATGATTTTGCTCTCTCTGGTTTCACTTACATTAATAATGAATCGTATTAACAATAAAATAGTGTTGCTTTGTTACGCAATGAAATTATATGGAGAAAAACCAGAAACAAACAGATATTTAATTCCAAAACTCAAGGAATGCAGACTTTAGGATCAGGTGTCCTCAAAACTTGGTGGACACATTTTTAAGTTTGGCCTAAGTCACTAATAGGATATATCACTTCTTTCATATGTCATTATTAATGGAATTTTACTCTATTTTGTACAAATTTCTGAACACAAATAGTATACAAAAACCTTTCTATCTCAGGAGAAAAAAAATTACCTTAGTTGACTACTTCAAACAGATAATGGAAACATTATGTGGAAGAGATACTGTTTAGCAGAGCTGTTTGGAGTAATTTTTAGCTTTTTGTAAGGATAAATGACATTAAACACACCCAGTTGTCAGATTGCCATTCTATGGTGAGTATTCTGACTGTGAGGGTTTTCAAAGAATGAGACCAGGCATAGCAGCATGTAGTGTAGGCGGTCCTGTCCACCAGAGGAGGTTAGCATCCTTTTTGTATGCTTGACACACATTTTTTGCAACAACAAATGCACCTCTATTCCTGCTGTTTTTAAAATGCAAGCTTTGTTCCTTTTTCCTACTTCCAAAGCAGATGTATCACATGAGTGGGGAGAAAAAGAGAGCAAGAACTTAGGAAATAGTTGAAAAATAAATATCTTTCACTCATAACGGACACCAAAAATGTATCGCATCAGTAGCAGAAATATGTTTTGATTTCCTAGATACATTATCCAAGTAAGAAATGAGAATAAATTCTTTGTCTTTATGACACTATTGAAGAACTTAATACATGTTCACTGAGTTAGTTTTATTCATAAATGGTAGTTTAGATTATTACTTTTCTTATTTAATTTATGCTCCTACTAATAACGTGTTGTCACTTCTTTGTTATGTATGTGTATACCTACTACAACAACAGCACTAAAGGAAAACACACTGAATGTGATCAGTGTTATATGAACTAATTTTAAAGCATGATACTTTGTTTTCGTTTTCCCTAAGAAGTTGATATCATCATATTGTGTCCATAATGAATAGAAGCAAACTCATCTGTTTTTTTCCCTAAACTTCAAAATTTCAAACTATTTTTTAATTTTAAGACATCTAACACATCCAGAGGGATGGTAAATGGCATACACAATTGCTGGCTCCTATTGTTTCGCTCTTGGCTTTGGTAGATGAGTTTCAGGTGTTTAATTGTGTCTCTGTTTTGTATAGTAATAGCTTAGAGGCTGAATGATTGCCTCCTCATAAAAAAGTTTTTCTTACTTTTACAATATTGTTTAATTTGCATTGAAATAAAAAATAATAATCCATTTAATGTTTGTGAAAATGATTATTTTGCTCACCTAACTAAAGTTATTAGAAGGACCAGTAATTCTTATCCAGTTTTCATTATTCAAACAATTGTTTTGTTTGTTTTCTTTTGTTTGTTTATTTTACAGCTAGAATAGAAATATGGCCATTCTTTATGCTTTGCTTACTATTTTAAATTTTTTTACTGCTTCAGTTTTTCTTGATATTTATATGTTTTATTATAGCTTACAAATAATGTAAAACATGATGTTTATTATAATTCTTCTGTTTAGTTTGTTATATTTTTAATGCAATTTTTAAATTAACTAATAAAACCCGCATGAACATACACAGACACACATACATCCTCAAACCTGCATAGGTCCTCACCAAATCCATATCCTACATTCCCCCCTGCCAGTTTATGACAATGGTGCACACAGGCTGAGTAACTGAAAATACTATGATCTCTTCTGATTTTTTTGTTGAAATTTATAAGTTATCTTTAGTTATTATCCTAGTGAAAGATACTACTATTGTGATAAAACATCATGGCAAAGATACTTGGGGAGGAAAGGGCTTATTTCACTTATAATTCCACATTACTGTTCATCACAGAAGCACTTCTGAACAGAAACTCAAACAGGACAGAAAACGGGAGGAAAGAGTTAATATAGAGTCCGCAGAGGAATTGCTTGCTGTCTCATTCACCATTGCTTGATCAGCCTGTTATCTAACTCTATCTATCATCTATTCTATTATCTATCTATCTATCTATCTATCTATCTATCTATCTATCTATCATCTATCTATCTATCTATCTATCTATCTATCATCTATCTATCTATCTATCTATCTATCTATCTATCTATCATTTATCTAATCCTTTTGTTTTTCATATATGCATCCCAACCTTTGTTTTCCCTCCCACCTTTCCTCCAAGTCTCTTTTTATCCACATTCCCTTTCTCCCAGACCCACTCCTCCATATTTTCCTTTGGAAAAGAGCAGGCTTCTCTGGGATATCAGTCAATCAAACATGACATGTCAAGTTATAATAAAACTAGGCACACTTCCTCATATTAAAGCTGAATGAGGCATGTAGGAGGAAAAGCAGGCAAGAGAATAGGGCACAGTCCCCCCACTAACTATATCAGGATCCCCACAGGAACAACAAGCTATAAAATTATAACATATTCTGAGAGGACCTAGGTCAGACCTATATATACTTTCTGATTGAATTTCTCTGATTCCATAAGCTTCGGTTAGTTGATTTTGTGGGATCTTTTGTTGTGATGTCCTGGCCCTTCTGGCTCATAAAATCTTTCCTTACCCTCTTCTCCAGGCCTTCCCTTGCTCTGTCTAATGTTTGTTGGTTTGTTTGTTGTAGTACCCTGGACCATCTGCACAGTGATGACTCTACTTGCAAATGGCCATGTCAATCACTTAAAGAAAATACATTATGGGATGCCTGTTTGGTTCCATGCACCTTAGCATTTTGATAATGGACTAATCTCTAAAATGCTAAGTAATATCCCATAAATGCTTTGATTATAACCTACCTTGGTCCTAGTCTCTCTTAACACAAATAGAACAATGACTAAGTCTGGTACCAGGAATGGGGTATTGCTGTGACAGGCTTGGCTATATTGTTGGGAGAATGTAGACATTTGGAATTTTGGATTAAAAAAAATAATTAAATGCTTTAAACATTGCATAATAGGGCATTACAGTAGGGGCATGAAAAAAGGTGATTCTGAGAGCAATGTAGATTATGATAGTCCAGATTTAAGAAGATTTAGATGGGAGAATCTTCATAAGTTATCAAAAGAACCAGAGATGCTTCTTTTGACATTTTGGAAAAGAATGCGGCTGCTTCTTCCCGTTGTTCAAAAAACAACAAGCAAACAAACAGACAACCAAAAACAACAAAAAGTGCTGAAGCTAAATTGAAGACTGAAGACTTTTGGATTAATCACACCTGCAGAGGAGATTTCAAATCAGCTTAATAGTGTTTTTTTGTCATATGGTTCTTAGTGTTTTATATGTTCCAATGAACATATATAACAAAGTAGGAAAAACTAGACAGAGAAATACAAAATGTACAGTTTGTGAATTAAAGGAGAGCTAGGAAGTGTAATGGAGCTAAATCCAGTGTTTCAGGGGTTAAAAACCAAGCAAGCAAGCAAACAAACAAACAAACAAAAAAGATAAAAGAAATCTTGATGCTAAATGTCATAGAAGGAATAGTTACCTCAGGACAAAACACCACCCAATTAAGCTTCCTATTTGCGAAAAGGAATTAAAGGAGAATAGCAAAGAAAAGCATCAACCACAGAAAGCTGATGCAAATGTAACTGAGTGAGGGAGGCTGAGTTCCAGCTCCTGCAAGCAGATGAATTTGCCAGCTTTATGACATCATTCTGGCTTTATCAAGAAATATAGGAGACAGGTGACTGGTACCTCCCTCTGCTCATACTAGTTTTGCATACCCCTTTGTCTCTACCTTTAGAATCCACGGATTACAGGTGGGTTACTATGTTTGCTTTGAAAGTACATAGATCCCGGTGTCCTAACTTCAATGCTGATGTCAATGGTGAGTGCATGGATACCAGAGTCCTAACTTCAGTGTCAATCTTTCCAGGTCATTTTTCCAGCCCTACAGATTAGATGTCTTAAACACGAACCCTGTGGTATGAGTTTAACCCTTTGGATGTATGCCTAAGGGTAGTATTTTTGGGTCTTTACGGGGAGAAGGACCGTGGTCCTGCCTCAAATGATGTGACAGACTTTGTTGACTACCATGGGAAACCACACCCTTCTTGAGGAGCGGATGGCAAATAGGATAGGGGGAAAGTGAGGGAACAGGAGGAAGGGAAGGAGAGGGATCTGGGATTGGTATGTAAAATAAACAATGATTGTTTTGAAAAAATTAAAACATGAACCATGGAACTTGAATATGTGGTATTTTATGTTATTTTAAACTTTTAAACGTTTACTACATCCTTCTCCATGTTCTTTTCCTTCTCAATCATATTATTATGAGGAGTGGGCCTAGCTAATCACTGTCCCATTCATATGAACTAAATCTTACTTGCTAAATATACTACAAAAAGCACTTAAAGATATTTCCTACTGATACATCATTCTCCTTAAAAAGAAGTAACCATTATACTTAAAGGAGGAAATACAATGAATTTCATATGTAAGTTTATTGAAATATGACAGGTAGCTTAAAACACAATATTGCAGAAAAGTAACTGAAGGTTTTGAACAGAAAGAAATAACTGAACTTATTCAGACTATCTTGATTAACAGGAAGACATCTTTAAGAAAAATTTGACAAATGAGAGATTATTAATGGGTACATAATGTATATGCAAAGCTTTAACTTTACTTGACTTACATAATTAAATGGAATACAAAGTTTTACTTAACAAAAGAGAGAGTTTCTAAGTTTATATTAATCCAAATAATTAAAAATGAATTGTGGTTTCAGTGACAAAAATGTAGATAATCGATGGAAAGAAAATTCTTTATAACTGAAAGTACTATTGGAGGAGGTGTTTATAATTATACAAATATATTTATATACTAAGCAAAGCATTCATATTTTCTATATGTTTTAGCATATATTGTTCTCTAGACCTAAAACTTATAAATAATAAACCACTAAACCACTTGAGTTTATCTCGGGATAACACCTTACATTTTGTCAAGTGATGTGTCCAATTTTGAAATAATTATTTTCTACTTTCAAGCACTGAACTTTTACGTAAGAAATGGGAAAGAATATGCAGGATTACATCATTTATGCTATGTCAGTTTTCATCCTACTAACCTATTCACTGTCCATGCCCCCCAAAAGTGTATACTAGCAAGTTACTTATGCTTCTGTGAATATACTGTGCATGGATTTTCCATCAAAGTTATTACATAAAATTAATGCTGATATTTCTTTGAGTTAAAATATTATCAAACAAAGTCAAAGTTGATACAAAATTTGATTGTCATAAAATATTAAAATATATATTCTGGAAGAAAGATTTGATTTATGAATATAAAAACAAATAGCAGCTCAATGAATATAGGCTATTTAAGTAATAAACAGAATTTAAAATATAGAAACATAACTAATATATTATTAATACAGAAAACTGAATAAATGAGCCAAACAATAAGAATCTTATAAAGTTACAATACCCCTAAAATTATGTGTGTTTTAGTAAAATACAAATATCTAAAGGGGTATTCATTGTAGTTGTGAAAACATTGCATATAAATCAATTGACTTTCATTCTCACGGCTATACTTATCACATGTCAATATCATACTCTTCATACAGAAGACAGAAAATATGAAAGTAGGTATTGGGGAAACTGGCTTGTGTGAAGGAATCAATAAGAAGGATTTAAATTCGATGTAATTATTAACTTTTAAATATAGTTGATTAAAATTATCAAGGAATAAGATAATCATGAAAATGTGCAGAGTACTTGTAATTCCTGTAATAAACCTTTCATTATTAGAGGTCTCATTTCAGTTGCTAGAAATGACGTGTATTAAAAAAAAATACAAAATCAATCAAGCAGTGTGTCTTCCACAGGATCCGGTTATATTTTAGTTTGCTATTTTTGGTTGAATTTTGAAAGCTTTTATGAGAAGTCATACCTATAAAAATGTCTCTGAAACCTCTTCATGTTTTAGATAAAAATAGACCTTTTAGTGTCTATAAATAAAAAAATGTATATAAAATATTTATAGTTAGCAAAACAATTGCACATCTTATTTTCATTAGCAAATATAAAATCAGGGAATCTGATTGCACATTTATTTTTATACAAGGACAGAAGAATGAATTTTTATATTATTTAAATTGAAATAGTTATGATTTGTGGGGCCAATATTAGCTTCTTGGTCGCAAAATAAAATTAAAAACAGTGTACAGGATATTTCCCTATTAAGGTAAATAGTTTAAAACAATTTACTATACTTAATGTCATAGAAAGCGTTGAAAAGCAGAAAAAAAATTGTAGTTAAGTAATGCTTTAGGAAATTTGACCAAAAAGGAAAGAAAACTGGTAACATTTGGTATGCTAATACATCTGAAATTTGGCATAATTTTACTTTAGTACTATTATTGTTCTCTTTAATAAAGTTTTAAATGATAAAGCATGGGAAGTATAGAAATAAAGTATTAAAGTTCTTTAAACATCCTGAGCTGCCTTTAGTTTTCCACATCTTAGTGTACTTAATAAGCCTGAGGAAAAACTAAAATGTTATTTATTTTCGATATATTTCATTTTAAATTCATGCCATCAGGGAAATTATTTTCAATTATGGGTAAATTTTTTAACAGGCTACTAATGACAACGCTCAATTTCTTAATTATCTGATTAATTTTATGTAGACAGTAAAACTATTGTATTAGCTTTATTTTCCTTGGTAATTGCCAGCTATTTTTACTTTTGTATTTTATCATTGTATAATTTTGCTATGCAATGTAATTGAAGTTTTGGTGTGTAACAACAATTGTTCTTAATATGTAAAATAGCATAAATTTAAAATCAGTTAGATATTTTGCCATTTAACTGATTGGAGTCTAATCATTTCCTTTAAAAAACTGGTTGCCCTTCATCTGAAATAGGTTAATTGTTCTTGCCTTTCAAACTGGAATAATTATCTTTCTCAAAAGAAAACTCTGCTGAATATTAGCATATATAACAAACTATTCTATTTTACTTTTATAAAATTGAGCATATATATAAGCAGACATATTAAGTGATATAAAAGAATATAAAAATCAAATTTACAAAGAGTTCTTTAAGAGAACTTTTTAAGCAGAATGAGATGTGTTTTCTATGCCCTTTTATTTCCGCTCATGAACTGTAATTCTTTATGACAGTCAATCTCAAGGTTTAGTTTTCAAACCTGTGCAAAAAGACAAACAATCACTTTTACAGTCTCTTGTTCAAGGTTCACTTCTCATCATAGAATTTAACAAATAATGGCTTGCCACCTATAAAACCATTGCTCTTGTAAATAATTACTTAGAGCAATTACACGTGACAACATCTCAGCTGAATGTAATTATATTTTTAGCTTTAAATGATGTGTCTGAGAAAGAGTAATAGACAAACGTCTCCCAATGACAGACCACATGTCCTAAGGAAAGCATTCATGTTTTCTTTTTACTGGTATGCTTTCTCGTGTATGTGCACAGTCAACAGTTCTTATTTTGAATTTTGAAGAAAATTGGTTTTTATATTTTAAATATTTAACTGGGAAAAAACTATTAAAAACGTTTCCATTATAATTAAATAGTTCTAATTTAATTTCCTTAAGTCACCAAAATATTTAAGAGATCCGAAAGTCTGAATAGTCTCAATTATATGGATATAGTCATCTAATACTACTATTTTCAAAGTGTTTATGAAAACTGAATTTAATTGTATATTTATATTATAGTGAAAAATAAAAAATATATGAGCTATTGGAATTGTACTTAGTTGAATACTCATACAGAAACACAAAATATTATGATAATTAAACTGCACTTATCCTTAATATTTAAATATCATTTGTGGGAAGAATTATTTCATTTATTGAAATAGGATTATGTCCCCATAGAAATTGGAGATATTTAGAGTATTTTATATTATGTGAAACCACAAATATTGTGGTAAATATATACTTAATGTGAATGTTCATAAAATAAAACAAACAGTTGTACTGCCCCCTAATTCCCTTTCCAGGGATTAATCTTATTCAAACAGAAACAGATTTAATGACTTACAGTTAAATTATTAAGCAACATAAAATTAATCAACCGTGTTTGTTCATGCTTCAAACCTATTTACAATAAATTTCTGGCAATAATCAACATCGTGGTTTGGGGAAAACTACAGTGATCATATCTCACTGGTCCTCAATATTTTTCTAATAGTTCTAATTGTTTTTATTACAAATGGATATTCTGAACTTCTGAATGCTGAGCTCCTTACAAAAAGCTAACAGGTAAAGTTTGTTGTTGCACGAAAATCTGTAAACTAACATATAAACACCTGGAATGTAGTGTCGACGGGATAAAAAGCGAAATCCTACATCTCCCGTCTATGTACTAAAGTAAATGGAAAGGGAAATGTGTTTCTTGAAATAATTTTTAGTTAACTGATTGTCTTCATACATTTCATCTTCCAGATTCAAACTTTTTCTTCTTACTGTTCTTTTTATACCCTTCCATCTGTTATTTCAGTTTCCAGCCACATAGTGGTTTATACTGAGAGGAATAAGAACATGGGAATGAGAACTATGAATGTTTTAACGTGGAGCCATGTTGTTGATAATACATTTCCTTTAAGTGCATCAAGACTAAATTATCTTTTGTATTTAAACGCATAGTAGTTTAAATCTTCTTCTCACAAAGACAATATAGAAAAAGAAATTATCACAAAACAAAAGGGAAATAAGCTGAGTTTGAATTTTACTGGTCTTTAAAAAAAATTTGAGCGATGAATCTTTGAAGAAGCTTTCATTATGAAAATACCCTTCATATAGAGTATTTTAATACTACTCATTTTAATTGTAACAGATTTTTTTTTTAATTCTGGAATTTGGTGTATCAACCAACCAACGTAAGAGAAACACAGAAGACAGCATCAATCTCTATGGCTGGGAAGAAGTTTAATAACAGAATGACATCTGGTGCGTAATCTGTTAATATATGCTTTTTTGATAGCTACAAGAAAGGAGGTGGCTTATTCAGTGGAAAGTACACTGTGGCCCAGTGGTATATGATCCACTCTCCCGGTCCTGGCTTCAGGTAGCCAAGAAGAAAGAGAAAGACCGAGATTTCGGAATCCTAAAATGATATATTGGTCACTAACACAGTCTCTTCTTCCAAATTCCCACAGTGTAACCTTTCCTGAGCATGCTCTTGGCTGAGTGAGGCTCAGTAACCAATAAGCTTCTATTCTTACCCATGTTGATGCCTTTCTCATGTTTTTCTCTCAAGTTTCCTCTCACTGTTTTCCTCCTCCAATAACCCCATGAGGATTGTGGTCTCAAAAATCTTCCGGAGGATCACAATAGCAAGAACAATTCATTCTCTCTATCTCTTTCCCTGTTGAACATGGGAACAATGACTGCCTATGAGATATCACAAGTCTAATCTTTCTATCGATCAGGAAAGAGACTTTAGATCTATAGTAGTAAGAGTTCACTGAAATCCCAGTGCCACAGAGTGATTTTTTTGAAATCATTATATATTCTAGAAGACACAAGTTTTAAAATATTAAAATGTAAGTTTTGCATTTATGTCAATACATGATAATGAAAAGGCCAGAACCAGGAAAACTGTGGTCATTTGTTTATCAAGAGAGTTACCTTTTCCAGCTTGTTCCTTGGGGTAGCATCTCATGGATTATTTAAGAAAGAAATTCTAGAGATTTTATATTAATAATGCAGTGAGATACAAAAGATAATTTGAATAAAAATATTGATAGTGAAATAGATTACAGATGGTTGTGAGCTATTATGCTGATACTGAGAATCAAACATAGGTCCCTGCCAGAGAAGCAAGAAGTCTTAATCTATGGGTAACCTCTCAAGAGAGCTATTTTTAGATTTCCTCAGAAAATGAAAGCTAACTCACCAAAACTGAAAGCAATAGGATTAGGCTTTACTTTTGTTGTTGTTTTGGATGAGGTACCACAATGTAGCTTACTCTGTCTTCAAACTCAGAGTCATCCTTTTAGCTACCTCTTGATTCTTACAAGAACCAGCATTAGAGGCACAGGCTACCAAACATGTATGAGATGAGTGAGACGAGTGTTAAACCTACATAATCAATGACAGCTTTTTGTATTTTATTTTGTGGAGACTATCAATCATGGACAGGCTTACTTAAATAAAAGAATATATATATATATATATTCATATATATATTCTTATATATATTCTTTTCTTATATATTTATTCACTGTGTATCTCCCATAACATTGTAGAAGAACAACATAACTCTCTGCTCAGATGCACTGGAAAAATAAAGCTTGTTTGGCTTGTATAGTCTGTTATATGACAAAGAAAAGTCCATAGCCAGTTCCTCTGGCCGGAGAAGCTTTTATAATGATTTCTGTGATTATGACCTTGGAGCTTGTTTAGGGTTCTAGTGGTGAGCATGCTGCTACTCCTATACTCATGGCCAAAGAACAGTTCTTTGTTAATAAGGTCATGCTGTTTAACCCTGCACACAGATTTCGGAGGAATATATATGGGGTCATGAAAGAGGAATGGGACACAAACCTATTGGGCCTGATCAGTTACAGAAAAACTGACAGTTGGGTGACAAATTTTGTAGGTCATGTTCACTTCCATGAACACATTGACTTTGAAACACTTATGAGAAAATGTGGGCATTTGAGCCTGTTGGTCCAAATTCAGTTGTTTTTACTGCCAGAGAAGGTTTCAATACAATTTCATCTCTGAACTAGTTTATATAACTACATTTACCCTTTTAAAAAGGAATTTAATAACATCATCCTTTAAATGCAGAACAATAATAATTGAGGTGTGTTTACAGTTTCAGGAGTATTTTCATTAACAGTAGGATTGAAAAGTGGAATTGCTGGGTCCTGAGGTAGGTTGACTCCCAGTTTCCTGAGAAACTGCCACAGTGATTTCCAAAATGGTTGCACAAGTTTGCATTCCCATCAATGGATGATACCATCTTACACCTGTCAGAATAGCTAAAATAATAAACACCAATGATAGCCTATGCTAGAGAGGATGTGGAGTAAGGGGAACACTCATCCAAAAAGCCCTCTCTTTAATAGCACCATGGAGGCTTAAATACCTAGCAGTCAATGGCCAACAGGTGAAAATCCCAGCCTCTGATCCGTTAGGAAATGCACAGCTTTTAGTAACTCTAATTATAAGGCTCTAGCAAGGAAGAGCAGCTGAAGGCCAGGACTCCAATACGGTGGTCCCAACAAGGGTGGGTTAAAAGAAAGGGGGGAGGAAACAAGTGGAGGGTAGGAATAAGGAAATGTGGTTGGTTTGTAAAATGAATAAAAATGGAGAAAAAAAGAAAATATTTGAACACAATTTTTTTTTAATTCAGGGAATAAAATTTATTAAATGATTGAAGTTTGAAATCTTACTGTTTAGAAAATAAGCAATAAATTGAACTTGGAATTAAAGTATGTAAGGTTTAGTGGGAAATTTATTTTTATTTTTTTGCTTTGTGCTAATTTAGTATTGAGGTAAGAATTCATGAAATCAAATTAGAGAAAAAATTTGAAACCTTTTTGTCCTAAGAAATTAGTATAACTACAATTTAGTTTTGAAAGTTAAAACAATGTACTACTATATTCCTTTTATTTAAAAGAGTTTTTTTTCTCAATAATGTATCCTGATTACAGTTTGCTTTGCTCTACTCTCCCTAGCTTCCTCCCCAGACCCTCCCACCCAGATCTCTGTCCCCATGACTCTAATTACAAAAGAAAGAGGCCTTTCTTACATAATAACAAATAAAGTAAAACAAAACAACAACTAGCTTATCAAAATTGAACAGAAAAAAAAAGAGTCCAGGAAGAGGCACAAGAATCAGAGAACAAACTTTTTTTTTTTTTGCACACTAAGAAATTTCATAAACACAGTACAATGGAAGCCGTGATATAGATGCAGAGAATTTGTAGGATAAAGAGAAGAAAAATATAGCAACAAATAAATATTTTTAAAAAGAAGAGCCTTGACACAAATTATGACATAAGGAACCTCTAAGTCTGCCATTTGGTTCACTTTCTGTTGGCAACCACAGCCACCAGTGGAGCCTAATTTGAAAAGTAGTTTGTTTCCTGAGTGAGTCTTCTCAGAAAGAAACAAAATGTTCATTCTCAAGTAATGAAGATATCTATTCTATTTACTCTGCTATGGAGAACTATGCTCATCCCATAGTCTCTTGCTCTAGGTCTAACCTCTGTGGGTTCAATGGATGGTAGCTTGTTTTCGATGGACTTAACAACTAATATCTATATTCAAGCAAATATATACTATATTTGTCTTTCTGAGTCTAAGTTACCTCAATCTGGATAATTTTTTTTTTTTTTGCTTAATTCTCTCCATGTTTCCATGAATCAGGGTTTATTTTTCCTTTAACAGCTAAGTAGTTCTTTGTTATTTAGAATGTATAACATTTTCCTTACCCTTCTTCTGTTGAAAAAGGTCTAGGAACTTTCCATTTTCCTACTACTATGACTTGAGAAACAATGGACATGACTGAGAAAGTGTCCCTGTCATGGCATGAAGTAATAAGTGGCTATACACCAAAGAGTGGTGATCCATTTGAATTATTCATCTATACTCAACCAATTTCAATGTAGTTTTATTTTTCTTTCCCTAATATTGAAGTATTTTAAACATTTCTTTAAGAATTTCCCAGCAATTTGACTTTTGTCTTTGATAATATTTATGTATATACACACATTTATATTCATATGTATATAAATATGAACACAAATACATATATACATATACATACATATATATACACCGTATTTTTAATTAGGCTCCTTCAATGCCTACTTTTTGAGTTCTTTATATATTCTAGATATTAGCTATCAATTGGATACATTGTTGGAAAAAATATTTCCATTTTCTATCTACATATGAGGGTGTCTATTGCCATACTGATAATTTTCTATTTCATGGTGCCTATTTATCAATTTTGATCTGCTCTATCAGTTTTAATCTATCTGTTTTTATACTGAAGTAGTTTATTCATTTGATGTTAAGTTTTGTACATGGTGATAAATATTATAGATCCATTTGAATTATTCATCTACATCAACCAAAAAATTGATCAGTCCCATTTTTGTTGATACTGTATTTTTTTCTAATGTGTATTTCCAACTTTTCTTTTTTAAATCAAAAATCAGTTTTATACAGGTCTGGGTTTTGAGTCCCATTTTATTGATTGAGATATTTTTACAGCAATACCATGAATTTTTATTATTATACTTATATTAGTACTACTTGAAACTGGGGATGGTGATACTACCAGTAATTCTTTTATTATTCAGCAATATTTTAGCTAACATGGACTTTTGGAATAAAATTAGTTTATTATTATTATTTTTAATTTTTATGTTACTCAGTTTCCATTTCTATCCTTTTGTTTTTAACATGAGAAAATGAAATATGTTTTGACAAACCAAAACCTATCATATAGAGGTTAGTTATGGCACCTCAAGAGGTAGGAAAGAGTCCCAAGTTCATAATTATATAAATAGCCACATATATACTTATTATCACAGTCATTATTTCCAAAAGACTGATTGTATTTCTACACTGGGATCTAGGCATCTTGATTTGAAAAATTTCTAATCTAGGTACTGTTATCTGCACTTTGTTGAAGGGGTATTTTGTTTCTTCATTTCAAATGTCTTCTCTAGTTTTTCAGAGAGATTTGGCTGTGTGTTTCCTAGTAGGAAATGCTTCTGGGATCCTAATAGATCTAGCCGTTTGTGGTTCTGAGAAAAATGTGTTCATAATTTTTGGGAAATGGCATATAGTAATGGGAAAAAAAGAGGTAGGGAGTCATCTAGTTCAAAGGAGGACAGGAATCAGGGTGTCCCACCAAGAACTGCTTAGTCCCCTGTGAATGTGTACAGAAAATTAGGAAAAATTATAGCAGGCTATCTGCTGTGGAGTGGGGAATGATACTGGGGGTCGGACATGAAGAATAAAGTAGCAAAGATCCCATTTACTCTAAGTTCTTCCCGGGTAGAAGTGTATGTGGCTTCTCTGGGAATTACCTCTGGGGTGGGGATGGAATAGAGCCATGAGATGGGGAAAGGATGTTTGCAGGAAGTTCTGTGCGGTCCACTAGATGGGGTGTGTGTACAGCCTGTGGTCTACTTCAGAGCTGAAGAAGAGACTGAGGATTCGATTTGGAGGACAGAAGAGAGATGAGAAGATTTGGAGTTATCCTACCTGCTTCTCTCTACAATATAATCTAAACAAGTGAGGAGAACATTGAAGTTACTCGTATTTCCTTCAAAGGCATAAGATAAGGCCAACATTAAAAAATTTAACATACTTATTGAAAAGTATATAATGAGAACTAATTAATTATCGTGATTTTTACATGTTAGAGATAAATGATATGTTTAGGACTTGCAGACATGAACATAATTTTTCACCTTATAGATAAAAAAATGCTTAGTCGATGTAAACATGAATGTACTTTACAGTATTCACTGTAATTGTAATCAGCAGAATACCATAAGTTTTTAATGTTCAAAATTTTTATAAGACTATTAACTTATGATTCAGGAAAACAATGATGAGGCTTTTGATAAATGTGGCCTATAGACTACTTGTTATCACGCAAGTGTTTTCCATCCACCTCAGGGAGATAATGGTGTCACTATTCTCTGGGGTCTGTAAGGTCAAGTCTTTTATTTTATATTATTTCACGTTACATTCTATCTGCAGTTCTTCCCCTCCTCTCTTCCTCCTCTTTTTCCCACCCCACCACCTCCCTCAGCTAGAGGTGACATTCAAATCTAATGCTCTCTATCAACATCAATAGTATTCCCATTAAAAAAAAAAGATTTAAAAGTATAGTAAAAAATAGGGGAGAGTGATCCAAAGTAATGTTTTAAAGTTTCTGTCCTTACCTGGCATGCTTACAGCAAGAATATCAGCTATCCACAGTACAATGGAGCCAGATAATTGGTCGTTCTTGTCTGATCAGCACACCTAATTGAAAAGTGGGCACAGTATCTGAGAACACTCACTGGTCACAGGTGACCTGTTATGATACAGATTTGTTTACAGGCATCACCATGGAAACCAGAAGATTCTACCAGGTGATGGTAGGCTTGCAAGGAGAATGATGTCATAATTGAGGTAGCAGCCAATGGGAAAGTCCGATTCTGAGAAGATTGGACTTCTTCAAATATGGAGTTGGTTGGAGAAGATGCCAGTAGACCAACAGCAGCCGTGAAGGCTGAGGAGTGGGCAATTTAAAAAAAGGCAATAAAAAAGACTTCTTTATTTTTCGGTTAGTTATTCAGAAAATATAAAAGATTTTCAAGTGTTTAATCTCTTTCACAATGATTCTATTATTTCTATTTTTAGTCATTTTATCTAGTTGTTTGTTTTCCACAACAAAAATAATCTCTTAAATAAATATTTTGGTTAAAATCTTTTTAAAAAGATTTGTTAATCATAGGTGCATGAATGTACTGTTTGCATGAATGGTGTGTGGACAGCATGTGCCCAGTGCTTACAGAGACAGAAGACTGAGTATTTCATGGAATTGTTGATAACACATCTTGTGACCTCCCTTGAAAATGGTGGGAACGAAATCTACATCTCAAGTAAGAGCCAAAAGCACTCTTTAACACTGGACCATCTCTCAAATACAACACCTTGACCTCCTTTTTTTTTTTTTTTTAAAGCAAATGCAGTTTCAGTTCAATTCCCAGCTCCCACAAGGTAAAAAATATAATTTTGTAATGGGAAACATTTTTTAGGCAAATACCTAAATGATTTTTTCTTGATAAAATTCTATGTTGTCTAAGACATCGAGAACTGGTCTGTGTATGCTACTGTATCCTATGAAAGTTAGATAGTTTACATTATTTCTGCATAAGTTTAAACCTTAAGAAATGCACATCTAACATTAACCTGAAACAGTAATATAGACTGAGAAAGTGCAGTGATAAAAAGTCTTTTGCTTAAAGGACTGCAGTAATGTCTACAGGAAATATGCTAGAACAGTAAGATGTACTTCATGAGACTTTCTACTTAGAATATGTGCTTCTTGCTCCTGCAATTAGAACACATTTCCTGAATACGATAAGCTTACTGCCCAATTAACTGGACTTAGCCTATATCAGAGGCTTATCTCTGATCGTATTAAAGCTCTTCAGATAGAGGGTTATGAAAATGTTTATTTATTGATATGCTGATATTTGAAACTTAACTATGACTAAAATATCTTGATTCCCAATTCATAGATACCCAAATCCCTTACACAGAGAGTGATTAAGAAATAGATTAAAAATTGAAGGAAATAAATTCAGCTGTTTCTCATTAAAACCTTAATAATACCAAGATAAAGGATGTTATCTAACCTCTGCAGACAATACTTTGGAGTCATTACTGACTGTAAAACGGCCTATGGTTGTATACCTACTCAGTGTGCAGAGGGTTTCTTCTTCCACACTATTTTGTTGTGTTATGCTGAATTTGTTTTCTCTATTTTCAATTTCATTTTCATTCATGTATATTACTTAAATAGAGTATTGAATAAAATATATTACAGTAAGATTTCTCATTCTGACTTTGTCATTCATGCATGCACATTACATATTTACCTTATTTCCTCCCAGTACTTTCTTACCAGCTCCCACTTACCATTAGAAATTCTATCTTTCCACACAAACTAAACATTTGAGGAAATCATGCCATCTTTCTAGGATCCACAATTAAAAAAATGATATGATATTTATTATTAAATCATAGTAAAGAATAAAAATATATCATTTTTAATTGTGGACCCTAGAGTTCTATAGATATATATGTTTTATATTATGCATATATAAATTATAGTAAATTAGGGGTAAGACTGTACAAGAGAATGGATAGAGCCAGTTGGAGAAATGGTGGTGACAAATATAATGATTGCAGGCATATTCAGGAAAATTCCTACTTTATGTTATAGACTTGTAAGATATGTCCATTACATGGTCATTGCTACATGTAATTAATATAGTTCTCCACAAAAATAAAAGATAATAAACCACTAAAATTACAATTGAGTATAATAATAAAGTATTCTTCTAAAAATAGAATATTATATTAAGAGATATAATAAAAATATGACCATATTTTATAGAGACTGTATGGATTAGATGTTATGAATTTGAGGAACATTATTTTATTTCCTATTTTCTAGTTATCTAAAGTCTGTACATATTCATAAAAGTGAACACAGTGAATTCATTTACATTGTTGGGTACTTGGTAAAGGGAAAAATGACATAGCAAAAGCCGTAAGAATTTTATCACTTCCCCAATTAAGTTCATCCAAGATTTAAAATATAGGAGGGGAAAGCCTCTACAAAATAAATTTAAAGAATCAAGAAGAACAAATCCCTAGGGTTAGTCACTACTTACTAGAATTTAAAATAAAAACATGAGATGGGTTCTGGGAATTTCAATTAGAGAGCAGACACCAAAAGGATTTCAGCCAATTTGGAACTAATTCGGTATATTATGGAGACAAAAGGCAGTGGCACAGATAAGATCAGCTTGAAACTGAAAGTTGTTGCCTTAGGAGAGACACTAACAAATGCTCTTTATAGCTAAGGCCTCAGAGAAAGATGATATTGGAGAAGAGAAAAACCAAGAAAATGACAAAATTATATTCAGCTGGGCTCACTCTTGACCGTTAATTCTCTAAGTTGGGTTTCCTCAGGAAGCAAAAAATACCGGAATAAAATTTAATAGAACATTTACCAATTTGTATAAATGAAAAGCCATAAACAGCAAGATAAAATAACCCAAGGAGTTATGGGCTATGGTGAAGTGCCGTGATTAACAGACTATGATGTGCAGTGAAATGAAGAAGCAAAGAGCTGCTCAAAAGTTCACTGTTCTTCCAATGCAATTCTCTGTTCCAATTACATCCTCTTCTAGCCCCTGTGTTTCCTTCTCACTAAAATTATGCCAGATCTTTAGATGTAACTATAAGTACTTAGTGATAATAATTTTAGAAATGTTTAGAAGAAATTTAAAAACTTATAAAGATAAATGTTATGAAATCAGAGAGATACAGAAAAATAAAATATTTTCATGGAAAATAATTTAATCTTAACCCCAATTTTTTTTAAATTGTCAGGGTGTGTACTAAATAGGTTTATTTAGCCTCAATTTTATTTTAATTTGTTCAACCACAAGTGAATTTTATCATATCTACTTCATGAAATTTCAGCTATACTACTATTTGTAATATAAATAAAATATGCCATTTATAATCTCCTTTGTACCTAGTGATTGTTATATTTTTTGAAATATGAATTCTGTACTTAAAATAATAATGGCTAACTAGAAAAATTTAGAAAGTTGATGGCAAATAGAGATTCTTTTCTGGCCTTGAGTGTTAGGGATTTTAATATCTCTCTTATCTACAGAGCCATTTCTATTGATAGATTTTTTTGTGGCATGAGCCTGAATATATTTCCAAATATTGAATTATTATACATATACATATATGTGAATTTGTATATGTGTATACTAACTCTCAAAAAGTATTAAAGTTGTCCTTTTAAATGGCATTCTATAGTCCTCATATATCTGTTCAATACTTAAATTTTATAATCTGTCTCGAGCTTTCACAGTTTCTTTCTCTACTTGATTCATTTCTTAGCGAGTCATTCTACTTTTTTAATTTTTCATTTTCATAGATAATTTCATGTCTCAAATTTCAATGTAAAATTTCTACATATAATTTTGTGTCTTGTATTCTTCATTCATAACCTGCATATATTCCCTTCTTTTCTTTTTAAATTTATTTTTAAAAAGAAAACAAAATATCATTTTGCATGATACATACCAATCTGAGTTCCCCCTTCCTCCCCTACTCCCAATGCTTCCACACACCCTCCCACCCCACTCCCATTTAATCCTCAGAGAGGGTGAGACACATTGCTTTGAAGAAGGTCCAAGGCCCTCCCTACTATATCTAGGTTGAGCAAGGTATCCTATCAAAGAGAGTAAGTTCCCCAAAAGATTGTGATTTTTAGTTGCTCGACTCCTTCATTTCGCTTTGCATTCTGTTCAATATTTCCAACTTTTATTCAGTTCCAAGATTCTGAATTATTTTGGCGTTCCACTCTGCTTTATGTTTTGGGTTATTTTTTATTTCTCGTCATTTAAGTTCATTAAGATCATTCCCTTTAAGTTCGTTGTGCTATTAGTTGATGTCTCCTTTGAAACTTTTAAGTCCTTTGATGATCTAAGATTAACGCTGGGTTCTAAATTATGAGTAGTCTTCCATAAAATCCACCTGAGAGAACTTACACAGTGTCTTTTTTGATTGTTTAAATTATACATCATATTACCTTAATTGTCAGTTGTCAGCATTGACCTGCTTTTCATTTTAATACCGAAGGAAAATGTTTGAATATGACTCTCCCACTACCCTCTGCTTTAATAGCATATATATGTGTCCTTTTCTTTCCAAAGGTATATGCCATTCCGTCTCTAATTTAGTCAAAAACCATTTTAATATATATATATATATATATATATATACAGAGAGACATATATGCCATATATGTACCTATATACCTGGAGTACATATTATTAAATACATATCTATATGCACATATATATATATGAAAATGTATATTCCATAATCCTAAATGCTACAACAATATTTGGAGAAAAGGAGCTTTAATTTAGAAAACAATATGTAGCAAAATGGTTTGGAAGGTTACCATGGTCTGCTTATAATTGTACATCACAGGAAATTACTCTGTAAGCACATTTCTTTAGTAACACATTAGAAAACCTATTTAGTTATTTATAGACAGTGTTTAACAAAATCATGCTGAGGGAGCATAAGCCATTGCTGTTATTTGTTTTTATTCTTGCTACTCATGCTTTCTTATAATTGCCTATTATATCTGTTTAAGATTGTTTGTAGTAATTAAACATCAGAACAGACTTAACTGAATCTTTTATAGATTCTAAAGCTTTAAATATGCATTCTAACCAATAGGTTGAGACATCATTGAATTGGTGAAACATAATCACTTTTGAAAAGAAAGTGGTGATAATATTTACTGAACAAACAAATATGCCCACTGTTTTTGAGAGACTTAATTATCTGCATTAAAGTTCCTTAGCATTTGGGAAGGAGAGATTTGTTTTCAGTGACTGAAAAAACACCAATCATTACTTCTGTGCTATTGTCAATGGTAATTTTAATAGCTATTAATAGATTATCAATAGCTATTCATAAATAATATCAGTAATTATTTCACTTGTCTGTCTTTATCTTTCTGCCCTTTATTCATATCACTTTGGCCAATGTGCATATGGGAAGAACTCAAGGAAAGAAAGACTTCATTTTGCTCCTAGGTTCGGGAAAGCTAGATAACTGGGCAATGCTGTGGTATTGTGGATTGTGGAGGATGACCTAAAACTGCCACATTACTAAACCAGAATATTACCTAATTACATTCTCAGTATTTGTAAATACCGACATATACATGTAGATCCCATAAGGTTTCAAGGTAAATTTACATTATAACAAAAAAAGGACTTTAGTAGAGCTCCTGAAAAGGTTCAAAATGCAGAGTTGTTGAACTCTTTGCCAATAGATACATTTATAAAATAATTCCTGCATCTTAGTGTAGGGGATTCCTACAGAACTTCACAAATCAGGAATTGTTGAAAGCAGACCCACAGACATTTGTATATTAACTTTGAATCTACTCACCATAACATATTAACTTTAAATTTTTACATCTGTACCACCAAGAGAAAATTGCCTGAACTCTCATAAAAAAGCAAATATTACCATTCAGATGTGTTCACTCATTTTCCTCTTAAATCTTTAAACAGTTTCTTTAAGATTAATATGGTTTTTTGTCTTAAGATAAGTAGGGTTTTTAGGGGGAAGAGTGCGAATTAAAAGCTTTATTTGTGTTAAAAATTAAAACAAAATTTGAATATACTTTCTGGGGGAATAAAAACTATGGCTACATTCTTCATAATATAGTTACAGCCACTTTAGAATTCAGTATTTTTATTCTGTAAAGTTAAAGAAGATTGTGTACCTAAAATTTAGTAAATAGGAAGTAGGCGCTTCTTTAGAGATAAATAGAAAATTATTAATATCATTGTAATAATACTACATAGAAAATAAAGATTTAGACATAGTCATCATTGTGAAAGCAGAATAAATTGAATTAATCACGAAATAAAAATGACAAAACAATATGATATGGGAAATGCTAGTTGAACATCTGTAAACTTTAAGCTTTTGTGTTTCTAATTTGTAAAGTAGACAACTATTTTGCTACTACATTAATGAGAGATTGTGATTGGGAAAGGGCATGTACTTAGAATGATAATGGAACAAGCACATTTGTATTAGTTGAATCTGAAGATGGAATATCTAGTGGACATTAAGGAGAAATCTTAACATAATGTTTTCTTGAATCTATCCAGAGTTTATATACCACAGCTGAACAGTGGAATCAAGATCATAATAGAATACCAATGTTCTCTAAGTGAATAATAATTCCTGTCAAAAATAAAACAAGAGAAAAATATAACCTTCAGAATTAAGCAGTAATGAATTCCAACATCTGCAGTTTTGGTATATGAAGGTGATCTCTAAAGCAGCAATAAAGAAATGCAACGGAAGTGTTTCCCTGACTGAGTACAGTGATTGTCCGAGAACATCAGAAAGCAACAAACTAAAGACTGATAGACCGCAGAGGAGGAAGTGAAATTAAGAACAGATAGACAGTCTTCTCATAATTATTGTTTATAAATAAAGAAAAACGGGGTTGTTGAAATAGTTCCATCAGTGGTTAAAGTTCTTGTTTCACAAGTACAAAAATTAGGATTCATATAACCAGAGCTCATGCAAAAATCTGGTTGCAGTGGCACAGCTGGTAATGGCACTGTTGGCAAGACAGGCAGATCCATGGAGCTCTAGATTCTCACAAAGTTTACAGAAGAGAGCACTCAGTTTTAAAAATGGTAGAAAGTACCTAAGGAATGATAGTAGATGTTGTCCTCTAACTTTCACATATATGCAAAACACACACACACACACACATGAAGACAGACCCAAATCCAAAGATATACACATACACAAAGAAAAATATCTGCCTTACTAGCAGGAAAAGTAAATGACTACTAATATCTATTTCTCAACAGGACACAGAGCAGTAATCAATTCAAGAATAACAATATAAATATGAAAATAAAATCCAAATACATTACTTAGAAAATTATATCTAAGAGGTCTCAGAACATCTAAAACTATGAAAAAGCTTCCAGAAACAAAATATAATATTCAAAGCCTACATAAGGAAAAAGTAGGTAAAAATATTTAAGACTAAAAGGGAAAAGGGAAATTATACTCCCTGAAATAGGAAATTAAAAGTTCTATTAAAACACCTTATAATATTTTATGCAAGTGAATTTAATATCTCATCGAGAGAGATTATTTCCTTGGGAAAAGTGTAAAATATAGAAATGTATCTCAGGAGAAATCTAATGCCTCAATATATTAAAGCACTATAAGAATTTGGAGCACTAATGAAAGCACTTTTCTCCAGGCTCCAGTCCAAAGGGATTTACTCAGACATATACATGGGTGAGTATCAGCTTTCTTGGAGAAAAATCCTTCTCATACACAAATTGTACAAAACTTGTTTCCAGAATTCCTCACAGGACAAAAGTTCATCTACCACCTCTCATGTTACAATAAAAATTTAAAATATATTTGCCATAGTTTCCAGTATTGGAAAAGATAACAGTTTCCTCCAAGTAAAGGTCAGTTGATGGCCAACATAATAAGAAGAGAATTTCCCTTTCTATCAAACACTTTACTTTCTCTCTCTCTCTCTCTCTCTCTCTCTCTCTCTCTCTCTCTCTCTCTCTCTCTCCTCTCTTTCTCTCTCTCTCCTTCTTTCTAAAAAAGTTTGCTAAACTATTTGTAGCCCATTAGAAGAAATATTTTCTAAGTGTAAAGATCTCTAGCTGGTATATACAATGACCATTGTGGAATTTAGAAGTTAAAATGAAAATGCATAAAGAAATGAAACAATTGCTGTTTGCTGTGCAATGAAACAGTATTGAAGTGGGAAGGGAAATGGCGAATAAGATCATAAAGAAGGCAATATTGTAAAGGACAGCTGATATTAAAGATATTTGAAAAAGCTACTGCTGTAGAATTTTCCTAAAATATATACATATGTGAAAACAATCCAAAATGTGTCACCACATAATGTTTGAGAAAATGTCACAACTAACCATTGTATTCAACCAAGTAACACCTCTAGTTCTAGGAACAGGAAATTTCTAATGGGATTATTGACCAAAGTGTGAATTGGATATCCCCTGCAAACCCTGAATTGCTAAGGCTCTTGACTGTTGTCTTCACACTGGTAGCCTTACTGCTAAAGATAATAATTAATATTGTATTTGAAATTGGGAAAGTTAGCTGGGAGGGGTGGCACACACCTTTAATCCTAGCACTTGGGAGACAGAGGCAGGTGGGTCTTTGTGAGTTCAAGACCAGCCTGGTCTACAAGAGCTAGTTCCAGGACAGGCTCCAAAGCTACAGAGAAACCCTATCTTGAAAAAAACAAAAACAAAAAACAAACAAACAAAACAAAACAAAAAGCAAACAACAACAACAACAAAACAACAAAAAAATCCCACCATAATTAGAAGTTTCATTCTTGCTGACTAGCATCCATGAAACTGTAAGTTACTGTGCACACTACTGCAAGAGAAAGATAACCACAAATATTACAAAGCTACAAGCGCTGTGCCCTACAAGTGACAGACCTGCAAGACACACTGGTGTAATAGTGACACAATTGTTATGAAAGTGACCAACCACTTTTTTTTTATTGGAGTTATGACACACTCCTTGGGATTGAACTGTTGGATGACACTGTCAAGTTGGTCAAGAACTGGAGAAAAGAGTAGTCATGAGCTTAGGGTCAAAGCTACTACTATTATTCTGTTAAAGGAACAAAGCAGCTACAGGGTTCCTAACAATATATTGTTATAGTCATAGATTAGTGCCTCATTCAACCCATATTAGGAAAACTTCCTTTTTCAGGAGATGGGAATTAATACAGTTATCCACAAACGAGCACTATGCAGAGATTGGGAAACTGGAGCACTCAGTCATAAATGGTATGCTTTCATCAACTCTCTGCTCCTAATGTCCATAAACCTATGTGGAAAAGGAGGATTAAAGAACGAAAGATCTGGAGGTGATGTTTGGCTTCAGGGAAGCAATACCTTCCAGGAACAATAGGACTTAAGTACATATAAACTTGCACAGACTTTGGCAGAAGTCCAAGCACTGATTCCAGCCCGATGGACCCCCAGCACTGAGATGAGAAGTGAACACTTGTTCATACTGCTAACCAAGAAGCTGTCTGCAATGGAGACACTCGGGAGAAGAGAAAAACAGTTGTGTTCAATATGGTGTCCCTGAGTATATCCACTAGACTCCAGGGAAAGCTCTGGACTATAGGGCCAACATAAAACAAACTTGATGAGTTTTGTGTATTGCGTGTGCATAATTTTTGTTAATTATTTCATTTTTCTTGGGAATTTTTTGCCTCGTTGTTTTTATATCCTTTTTGCCATGTTCCTTTTTGATTTTGAAAGGAAGAAAACAAGCATAGATGATTTGTCAGCGGATTAGTATCTAGGAGAATTTGGGGATGAGAAGAATAGAATAAAATATATTGTATAAAAAAAAAGAAAAGATTGGCTATTCTTCAAAATGGATTATTGTGCGGGAAAAGGTGGAAAGATTGTGAGTGCCAGTGGTTCAGGGAGTTCCCTGTAAATTTGTTTACTAGGACTATGAGAACTACACACGTGAAGTCTCACCAACATGATTACCTAAGTATAATATGAACAAGGACAACAAAATAGACAGGCTAAAGTGGAATGGAAAAGACTAAGAGACACAAACTCTAGACAAAGAATAACAGACAGCTAAGGAATTATGGGAGTGTACTAAATAATAATTCCCAGGTATGGAATACCCATTGGTTATACAACACCAAAGTTTTAGCCATAAAATATGCATACACATAACATTAGATAGACTGAGCAAGTTGCACTTACATATTTTTCAGTATTTATTTCTATTTATGAATATAGACAGCACATATATAAGTACCAACAATTAATGAATGTTTAGTCTCACAGTTTACCTTATAATAACATAAAATATCAAAACTTTCATAACACTCATATCTGATTCATTTTTACTTCATTGAGATTATTTTCATTTTCCTTTATAAGTCTTTCTTTCCCATGCATGTGTTTGTTTAACATTTTTATATCAGATTTTATCTGCTCCCTCATGTAAGGACTAAAAATAGATTTGCATGTTCAGCTAGTGCCTTAGATGTTAGATATAGTCTTTCCTAATATTGTGTTTGCATATTTATTTTTTAGGAAAATTGTGTTTTAAACAGTGCCAACTTTAACATTACCTATTCATTTCAGCTTTATGTTTGGCCTCAACAACAATTTGAACAATCATCCAAAGTCTCCATAGCTATGCTGATATAAACGTTTAATAAATTATGTTTTGTGACCACTAGCTGTATAATTTCAATGAACTTTATTTTGTTTTATTTTGCTTACGTTGTTAGGAATTCTGTTTGAATTGCTTTCTTATTGTCTAGATAAGCCTTTCACTGTCAAATTGACTTTCAAATTATGTAATTGCAGTAGATATGGCTTCAATCTCTTCAAGATTGGAGGGAGAATTTTAGTTTGCATATTTTTGCTCCCATATTTTCTTTTGTGGAAGAAAATGAGTAATTAGAAAATACATAATTTCTAGAATTTCTTGTACATAATTTTAACAGTTAAACAATAAATTATTACAAATGCTTAAAAATGAAAACGCTGCAGCATTTTAATTTTGACCATCTCAAATGTTGTGTGAGTATATTTTCATATACTTAAGGAAAGAATTTCAGTTAAATACAGAAACATTAAGTAACAGGATTTGTTATCAATAACTCATCATTTCTAGTCTTCTTTCTCTTGAGTTTTATATTTTTCAGCAGTATTTAGTTTTCACCTAGGTCACTGCCTAATCTAATCTTAAATTTTTGACCAGCAGACTGTCAAATGGAGAAGCCCCCCTCCAAAAAAAATAATAATCAATCAAACAATAAAAGATCATCTAACTAAATAAAAGCTTAAGCATTTTAGTAAAAATGAAGATTATATTTCTGTATATAATAGACACTATACACTTGCAGCTGGGAATGCTATCAATTCCTTGGAACAGAGCTGAGGTCATTTTAGTCACAATCGTAATGTTGATAGTTTTAAAGGCTCACACATATGTTACACTAGTTGTATCTTAACTCTAATTTGAAGTTATTCATAAGAGAGAAAATGTCTCAATGTGTAAATAGGTAAGAAGGAGAATAAAACATTTTAGTACCAGTTCCTAATGTTAATGGATTCACGTGATTTTGGTTTTCAGTTTAACATACCCAGAAGGAGTGTGTGTGAGTGTCCTATAAATAATGAACACATGATAAGGAATAAGTTAATTGTATCATACATATCAGTAGGAGTGCTTTGCTGGGTTTCTAAAAGATAATTTTACATTCCTTTTGCTTTAATGATTCTAAAGCAGTGTGTACTTATTCTCTATACAAAGAAGTTGCTGAGTCAAGGAAGAGATTGAGAGATGTTGCTGTTTATAACAAAAGTTTCTCTCACTTGTGTGCTCAAAGAAAACATGTTTTTCAAGCAAGCTGGTCTTCTTGTTGCTGGGATTTTTTATCTCTCATATTTGTTCAGTTTTCTGTATTGTCAGATAATGAGGACCATACCTTTTCACCAGGGTTTATAGTTTGTTTCCAGTTTTTGCTGCCTAGATGTAACTAACTCTCCCTTCTAAAGTTCATGCTTTGGAGAGAAGCATCTGTTAAAAATATTACTACTTTTATGATATATATATATATATATATATATATATATACAATGTATTGTGACATCTTAGTTTAAAAGATTGTTATGATACCAGCTTTCAATTCAATTCCCAGCCACTTAAATATAATAGAACCTTAAATATTTCTTCATTTTATAGCTATTTTCCTTTTCACTGAAAAGTCAGGTTTTTATATGAAATAATTTACAATTATGATTGGTTTAAGTCAAATATTTCTTGCATTTTTGTATGATATTATCTGTTCAAAGCAGAAACTGCAAGAGGATTTGACATCTTTGGAATACTGTTTGTATTAGCTGCTGGATTTAAAAAAAAAAAGTGATGGTGATTTGTTCAAATTGCAGAAAGCTGCTCTCAAAAGACCCTCACTTTACACAATATGTATGTGGCTTGCCCGATGAAAAATCAATGTAAACACATCAGCTCTGACAGGCTGTTATCAACATTTTACAGAGCCTACAATCACCCTGACAGATAACCTCTTGGAACTCAGAGGCAAATATACCCCTTATATTTGATGGTCATTCTCTCTCAATGGAGACAAAGACATGGATCATATCCTCAGAAAACATGTGGTCTCCAAGGAATTATTTGAAAAATTGCACTTCCTCTTGGAAATGACTCTCATCAGAATGAGACAATGCCTAGGACTCAATTGTTTGAGGGGAAAAGTATAATACAATTACATAACTTTTTCCAGAGCTTATCTGGAGATAGGCTGTCTTTTTTGATACCATCTGTAAAAAGGCCTCGCTTCTCTAAAACATGAAGAAATCAAAGGCTATTATGCAGAAGCAGTATTGCAAATTGTTCTTTTTATAAAATCTTTAAATATTCTAGGCACTTTAGTCATTTTATGTCATTTATTCTTAACTGCATACAAGCAACCAAGACACCATTAACCCCATTTCAGCACTGAAAAAAAAAATCTAGGTATTACAGAAGCCTAAGAATTTGATTAAAGTTACCTAAGCAATAATTGGCTAAAAATAAGTTCTAAATTACTATGGGAAGGTAACTCTTGGAAAATCAGTTCTACCACCCTAATTTTTTGTAGTTATAACATTCATATTTTAGAGCAATTAATTATACCTATGAATTGTTTATAAATGGATGCACGGAGGAGAGCCATAATACTCCTTTAAATGTTACATCCTTCAGATTATACAAACATTATTTTATGACTAGTTATGAATAATATTTTATGTCAAATTGATGCTTAAGAAAAATATTAACACTTTTTAAATGGCAGTGAACTATTTATGAAAAATATAAAACAAGTATTTTTCTAGTGATTCCATTGTTGTTGGAAACAGCAGATTATCTAGGGTTGCAGGGGGGATGAGATAATTCCACTTCCCATATCAGTTAAATAAACTTTTAATATAAATATATATTACATATATATACATACATACATACATACATACATACATACATACATACACACACACAACTAGTGAAAAAGTGGTCATGACTTTAAAGGAGAGTGGAGAGGGATTTTAAGAGTATTTAGAATGAGGAAAGAAAACAGACAAATGCACTTAAACTATAATCTTGAAAAGAAAATACTTGAAACATTAAAAGCATTCAGAAATATTATTGATACATAGAACATACACCAACACTTTTATGTTACTCTTGAATAACATAACAATAAGGACTACTATCACATGTAAAGCACTCATTTCCATAGGCTTTCCTCCAAAGATTAAATGGGACAAGTCATTTCCCCTGAATAGAATAGATATGCAAAACTATAGAGGTGTGGCAAGTAGCAACTGATACATAGTCACATAATGCTAACCAAAAGTTTTCTCCTCTTTTGTTTTATTTAGATTTCTCTGTGTCCCCTTATAAGAGTCAATTTGACATTATTGTATCAAAATATTATAGGGAAATTACTTACAAGGAAAAATATGTAGTTCATGGAATATTTAGGAGCAGATTCAAGACTGCATAGCCCTCTTCTTTGAGCCTATGGTTTAAAAACTATTCACTTTCTGAGGCTGGAAGAAAAATAGATCTTTGCAACTGGTTGTCTCAAAGATGCATTTGGAACTGGAAAAGTTCAAGTGACTCTCTAAATCCCTCTACTTATGGGACCAGTCCTATAACATAGACCTTTTAGGGATGTTCATCTAAGCTACAGCATTAAATCAGTAGGCTCTAAAGTTTCATGTACATGACAAAATTAAAAAGTAATTAATACAGTCAACATTGTTCTCAAAACCAACCATTTCTTGATTTTTCCAGGACAAATGTGAATATTCACATTAAAAAAAATCCACAACTAAGGCCCTAGTAAAACTCTTTATACTTCTTTTAACAGTTTTATAGACTTTGAGGGCCAGAGGTAGTTGGTAATTTCAAGGTTGATTGTGAACACATATGACCAGCAGAACCTCCAGCCAGATAAAATCCTAGATGGGAAGAGATTGTATAGTTAAGTAACCCTGATAGTAGCTTAACAGATATTGACATTTGATAATAGCTGAAAGAGAAGGAATTAGTTTTCTTTAATATAATGCCACATGCCCTATTTCCACAACTTACTGGTCAAAACAAATTGGGCTGGAATGAATAAAAGAAGAAATCCCTAAATGGTGTGGAAAAGGATGGAAGGGTGGAAATGTGCTATGGAAAGAGGGACTAAATATGCTAAAAATTAATTACCCAAAATTCTCAGACAGTATAAAAATACTGTTAAAGTATTGTGATTTCTTTATAAAGAAAAAGCCCATGGATGGAAGATAAGAAAGGATACTTTTTATTTGATTATATTAATATGAATCTTTATATATAGATTTGTTGGTCTGAAGCACAATTATCTGGCAAGTTGATCTTGAACACTCATTGATCTTTCTGCATCTACCTCATAAAGACTTGGTCTTTTATAGCAGGATTTTGGAATATAATCATATGCAGTTTTATAATAGAAGTATACTTTACTTTCTCAAAGGTACCTTTAGATGTTTACCTAGATGACTTGAAAAACAATGACAAAAATAGCCATAATTCCACAGACAGTTTTTTAAAGAATCTGAATTAATTGTAATTCCTGGGACTAACAGACGAAGTCATCTAGATTTAGAAAAGATAAACGATGAATCAAGTGTTTCTTTTCATGAATCTACTCATTCGGTAAACTTTCTTTGAGAATAGCTTTCAGGCTTCAAGTGAGCAATTGTCAAAGATATATTTATACCTATCAGAACTGAGTAATTTTCCTTATGTCTGAGGTTCTCTTAAAATCATATGTACCAAGGTAGAAGACCAATTCTGTAAATGGAAGTTTCTGTCCCTCCCAATCCTGCAACTGTTCAGTCCCATAGAAACACACAAAGGCTTATATTAATTATGAACTGTTTGGGCTATTAATGTAGCACCACGATTAACTAGCTCATACAACTTAATTAGCCCATATTTTTTTTTGTCTATGGTTAGCCATGTGTCGTGGTACCTTCTCTCAGTTAGACATTTTTCTCTTGTTTTCTCTATGTCTGGCTGGTGATTGAATCTACCTTTCCTCTTCACAGAATTTTTCTAGTATGGTTTCCCTACCTATATTTTCTGCCTGGCTAATGGACAGTGTTTTATTAAAAATAATGTTAGTGACAAATATTTACTGTGTAAAAGAACATTAACCCACAAAAATCCTTCCACTGCAAAATAAATCTCATAAATCACGAGCATAATAATTAGAAAAGTATAGCTTCAATGTGGCTTGTAGTAGGTTATTTGATCTAATTCTTAGGTGAAAACTTTGTAAATACCAGTGTCATGTATATATGAGTAGGTTCATACTTTCATAACAGTTATATTTTTTTTCTAGTTAGTTTCCTCATCAAAAAGTGAAGGCCAACTAGATATTACTACCTAGGTATATTTGTGCTATGTTTATGTGAAGTCAACAGCATTATTCATTGGATATCATGCTATAAGGCCATACTAATTCACAAACTCTCAATCACTAAGTTAAATTAAAAGGGTCTTGAAATCTTCACATTCTGAATAGTTTGTTATAATGATGTCATTCTTTAAAATGGAACAAGTAAACCAAATGTGAAAAGTAATGAAAATTACTAGTTGGGTACATGGCTGATGCGGTACTTGATTTCAGTAAAGTGTATTAACCAAGGCCTTGGAGTGGGCTTTAACATTTCTCCTGGGTTAATGTTAGCAACATTCATCTTACACATCTCAGCAGCAAGGAATTTCCTCTATCCCTTAGCTAAAAAACAAAAATTTTCTGAGCTTTTTCTTTGGATGGCTGCCAATTTTGAGTGGACCACTATAGAAAGTCGAACACACAATATTTAACAATATATAAAACCTGCCTTAGTCCTCAAAGGAAACAGGATATTTGGTTTGAATAATTGTATCAGAGACTGTGATATAACAAGTTAGGACCATTCATGAAAGACACTAAGAAATGTTTTGTGTTTATTCAGAGTCTTTGCAAAGAGATTCTTTGGTTTGTTTCTGTGCTTTAAGAAGATGTTTATCTATACTTATCTGGGAGGGGAGATACCATGATCATGAAGGTAATATTTCCAGGGTTTGGTTTATCCATTGCACTCCAGATATGCTGACTCCTGTGATTTCTTCAAATGCAGGACATGATTGCATGATTTGAGGTAGTGGGGGACTGTGTTTGGGAAAAAAAGAAAAAAGATGTTTATCAGCCCGGAAGTGGTGGCTTGTATATTTAATTCCAGCAACTGGCAGCAGAGACATATAGACAGATAGCTTCTATGAGTTCATGTTCTAAAAGCTAGTTCCATTACAGCAAATTTTATGCAGAGAAAATTTTTCTCAAAACATCAAAAGAATGAAGGAATGAAAGATAGAAAAAAGGAAGGAAGGAAGGAAGGAAGGAAGGAAGGAAGGAAAGAAAGAAAGAAAGAAAGAAAGAAAGAAAGAAAGAAAGAAAGAAAGAAAGAAAGGTGAGGAGAGGAGAGGAGAGGAGAGGAGAGGAGAGGAGAGGAGAGGAGAGGAGAGGAGAGGAGAGGAGAGGAGAGGAGAGGAGAAAATGATGTTTATCATGAGCTGTTTACTACAAAACTCACACAATCATATTGACAGAAACTTCATCATATGAGTCACAATCAATCCAAAAGATAAGATAATAGAATTAACTTACACAATCATGTTTCATTTCTCCTGTGTTACCTATCTTTTCTCTACTCACTCTATAATTCTTTTACCTCAAACTTTAAAAGAATTCTTTTATGCCAATTTAATGTATAATGTTTGGAAGCATTAAAGAAATACACTGGAACTAAGTTTAAATTGATTTTTTTTATAAATTTAAAACAAACTAGCTACCATATATAAATACAAATAAAAGCAATAATTATTAAATGAGATGGATCAGGATCAACCTCCTGAGGTTGTTTCCCAAAACCCCTATCTTGGAAAGTATTAACTTGGAGTTAACTGCCAGTTCCTTTTCTATACCCATATGCACTCTGTGGCATGGAGACAGCACCTCACGTCATGTTCCCTTACCAAACAGTAATAACTAGATAAATATGAATAAATAAAAAATCATTATATGTCATATAAGTCTCACACTATGCGCAATAGAAGAATCATTATACTTGTATGGCATTACTTTAAAATATTTAGAGAAATTTTGCTTATGGCAAACGACAGAGGGTGTAGCTAAATGCGTAGAAGCAGTTAGTGTGTGTTCTAAGTCAAAGGAATCTGAAGAAGAGGCATGAAGGTAATGCTGTGTGGATGGGCACAGATTGTGCATTTAAAATTAGTCTCACATTTACTTTTTATTTTTATGTGCGTATGTGTGTGTTTTGCCTTTATATATGTATAGGCACAAAATGTATGTCTGATGCACACGGAGGTCAGATTGGGTATTGAATTTTCCGGAAATGTAGTTATGGATGACTGGCAGCTGCTATGTCAGTGATGGGAACCAAACTCAGCTCCTCTGCAAGAGCAGCAAACACGTTTTACTCCCAAACTATCCCTTCAGTACCATAAAATGTATATTTTTTTGTTACAAGCAACTACCAGTAATTGAATATTATTCACAGAGGCACAACCATGGACTAAATAAAATGATTTATAGTGTACATTTAGAACCGTATTACCTCACACTGATTTCCCAAGAACCTGTAGAGCGTAGGAGCCTCTGCATGAGTCCAGTACCCCAGTGATGTCCATCTTCTAGCACTGCTAGAGGTGGTGTGGTTAAAATCAAAATCCGTTTTTACCTTCCTTGGTATCCTCTCAGGTTGACTTCTGGAGTCAGCTGACAGCTTATTAGTATTTACCCTACAGTATACTTCTGTGAGTGCTCATCTGCTTAGTCAAAACAACAGACCACTGAGTAGTTTACTTTGTGAGACTGATTGAAAGAATAATTGAGTTCTTTTTTTGAGGTAACTTTCAGTCACAGTTCCTGCCTAACCAACCATTTGAGTTAGAAAGATATAAGATGAAGTTGTACATTTGGTATTCATTCTCAAACATGCTATTTACAACCACAGCACCAATGAAACATTGTTTTTCCAGAAATTAGAAATTCCAAAACTTTTTTCCCCTGACATTGCTGACCCTATAGAAATTTGCAAGGAAAAAGACAATGGGAGAGACATGCAGCAGCAGTGTAGGAGTCTTAGAGTGCAAGATGAAGAAATGGTGGATTGATTCTCTCATAAACAAGAAGAAATTAAAGAGAGGTATTCTCAAGCACGCAGATGGAAACAGATGGATCGAGAAAGATGGTAATTTGATTGACTTGATGTACTGCATAAGACGAACCCTGACTGAGGTGCCTATTAGGTAATGATACATTAAAAGTTAGAAAGTCAAGTGTTTTAAATAGTTTTGCTATTGAAGGAAACAGAGTCAAGCAACAGTTAATCAAAAACACTTGTACAGATGGTGAATATAAAGGTGTTAAGCTATTTAAACACAAGAAAAGTGAGAGAATTCTTACACGCTAAAGCAAATGAGCATTCAGAAGAGAAAACAAACTGTATATACACAAAACAAAACAAAATGTAATTCCCGAAGGATTTATCTTACAGTATGAGACAGCCTTTTATCATCCTATTGGGAGATTCAGTTAGAAGGCCAACATATCTGATGGTTGATTTTGCAGTGCTTTGAAATTTCTTCTCACTGTTTTAATTTTTAAAGAGATGAAATATTTGTTAACTAGTCAGCTATACTTGTCATCAATGTTTATGTGCTTTAAAATAACATTGGATATGTGTGTGTAAAGATAATATATGAATAACAAAAATTGACCAATTAAAAAATTGACCAAAAGCACATTGTACATTGTAACAAAATCTGAGAATAATGGACTCAATTTTTAAAATAACTTCAGATTTCATAAACAAGGGACTGGCATAAAAACCTTGTACCCGAACCTTACTAATCCATTAAATGTATAAATTAAAAAACTTAAAATTGTTGAGCCTAAACTATTTTATTATACTAATCTGCATTAATTTTAATACAAAATTATCTCATTGTTTATTTCTTGATAAATACATTTGGCTGTGAAGACATGTTGGGTAGCAAGAAGAAAAGCTGATTGCAAACACAGTTTAATATTTAAAAATAATGAGAAATAAGCTTAATAAAGTGAACTTTTATATTATGTTATGAACTTTCATTTCTTTCTTGTGACTTGCGGTATGATTGCGGAGAGACCACATTATCCTATGAGACTAAATGCCATAACTCCCTCATTTGTGCAAAATATTTCTGAAATTAGTTGATTGCTAAAGCTAAAAAAATGTGAATTCAATTTTAACACTCATGAACACGTGGTACCCTTTGAGTTCATTTGATCTACTCTTAATATTTTACTACACAGGACTTCAGTTTTAGTTAGGCTTAAGTGTTGCTTATGTTATGTGGCTGTTTCAATGAGAATGGCTCCTCTAGGCTCATGTATTTGAAGGCCTAGTTGCTAGTGTTTAGAACTGCTTTGGAAAGCTTAGAGGTATGGCATGGTTAGAGGAGGTTTGTCACTGGGGTTAGACTCTCGAATTTCAAAGACCATGTCATTCTTACTTGGGCATGTCAGCCCATGCTCCTCCCCAACACCTTTCTCTCTCTCTCTCTCTCTCTCTCTCTCTCTCTCTCTCTCTCTCTCTCTCTCTCTCTCTCCCTCCCCCCCCCCCCCCCCCCCTCCCTCCCTCCCTCCCTCCCCCTCCTCCTTTTGTATCAGGCTCGTTGCTCTTAGCTATTCATTGAGCACTCTGCGTGTCTGTCTCCTGCCATGCTCACTACCGTGATGATCATAGATGCTATCTCTCTGGAACCATGATACCCAAAATTGACACATGTTCATTTTTCTTCTTGTTTCTTCCTTGGTAATAGTGTTTTGACATGGTGATAGAAAAGGAACCAATATATAAATCTATATGGATACTTTTTTACACATATGTTAAGTTCCAAGTCTGTTACCTTCACACATGAATGGGAAAACACAATAAATATATTTTCATCTCTGTCTTATGTAGCATAATTATATCAGTATCTACTAGGTTTCCACATATTATAAAATATCCTTCCTTTCATGGCCATATTGGTCATAGTTCATACACCATGTTTTTCCTTTCATCATGTGATGAACATTTAAATCATTTGATTTTTGTCTATTATGACTGCTGTTGCAGTGAGCATGGTCTAACAGATGTGTTTTATACATACTAACTTCATTTTTTAATATCTATATATCAGGAAGATTTCTGTATTGGAGGGGCCTATGCATTGCAATCCTAATGACCAGAATAAATTAAATGCTAAAGGCTAATAGCACAAAAATTCAGAGTAGAGAATTTATTAGTAAAGGCTGGGAAGAACAATTTGATGGAAGAGAGTTTGACGAAATCAATGGCTACTGAGCTGTCATATGATAAGTACCTGAGTAATAGGTATATGCTCTTGAACACTAGAGTAACTTTAAATAATAGCAATGTATTGTAAGGTCAAAAAATTTGGGTTATCTCTGCTACCAAGAAGCAGTTTTAAGAAAAAAATAAGATTAACCCGAATTCAATAATAAATAATATATTTATAAACCTAAACATTACACAGCTTTATAATATGTACTCTTAATGTTTGTGTGTGAGATAAAAAGAAATTAAATTGAAATTTATTTTAGTTTCATTTACTCTTAAGTTCACATTTAATATTGCTTAATAGTTCAACCATCTGCGATATGAAGAATTCTAAGATAAGCCTTGAACAAACCTTAGAAGAATAAAGTACGTCTTTCCAATGATATGGTTACTTCATGTACTAATTATGAGCACACTTCACTAGTTTCGCTAAGATCCAAAATAAATCAATTTATGCTTATTGAATACTCTGTCCTGCACAGAGTATAAAGTGATAGGCCTTCAAAATAGAGCTTAAAACTTCCAAGGGGAAAATCTATTTCCTGTTTGTATTAGCTCAGGTACCTCCATAGTATAACACTTCCCAAGGAGTTCAGAGACAACTTGTGATGAAGAAGGTAGGTCATAAGAACTGAGATGCCCCAAGCAAATGTACTGTAGGAAGCTTGGCTCTATAGGGAAATAACAACAGTTCACAGTGTAAGTGAGCTTGGTGGCAGAATAATCTCTACAAGTCTAGAGATGAGAGGACAATATCGCTGCCCTCTTGGCAGCAATCTCATGAGGGGCTGAGCGATTTGCCCATTGAAGCTATGCCTAACCGCACACTAATAAGAACTCCCAGATAGTTAACTGCGTTGCCTTAAGGTTTTATACTTCTGGGAATAGCTGTGTTGTTAAAAGTTAATAAGGATATAGTAAATAATTAGGTTTCTATAAATAACAAAAATGTTCATATATTAAGTATTGATTTTACTTTTTATATTGTCATTAAAGATGTTTGTCAGTCTTCTGCCATAATTTAACTGTAATCAACAAAGCCCAGAATTTCAGATTAGATATAAGTAAACACTGTTGATATTGAAAGATTCTTTTAATTGTTAGCCATATGATCACTTCTTTCTAAATGTTTAAAACTCTACTAAAGATGATGGTGACAGGGGTCAAAAGTTTAGGGAAAAAAGTTAACCTTTTAAATGCAACTTTAACAAAGAATTCAAGTGACAGAAATAAAGATAGTTGTGTGATTTTCTAGCTTCTTTTCTGTATCCTTAGAGAAAATTTCAAAGATGTCTCTTTAATTAATTCTGAGTATCTAAAATTTTCTCCCCAAATCATAGAATATGTGCTATATGGATGTATTTTTGCAAAATAAGTTAAAAATTATAGACTTTAGTAATTCATGTAATTACATTACTTATTTTCTGCTCCAACAAAAATGTTGTAGGATTAATAAACAGGAAACAAATAATGATTAATATTTAGGATTTAAAAAAACAAAAGGGGAGCCGGGCGATGGTGGCGCATGCCTTTAATCCCAGCACTCCGGAGGCAGAGGCAGGTGGATCTCTGGGAGTTCGAGGCCAGTCCGGTCTACAGAGCTAGTTCCAGGACAGGCTCCAAAGCCACAGAGAAACCCTGTCTCGAAAAAAAAGGGGGGTGGCAGATTACAAAAATCCTTGATAAAAATATATCTTACTGAGCACAGTTGTCTATAACTGCCCTTTCAGTAATTACAATTTCTGAGCAGAAGTTAAGAGTTTGGCCATGTGTTGAGAGTTATAGCTATATGGAGATTCCCTGTACCCAACAAAAGAAAAATTAAACTACATAAAGCAAAAAAACCTTTAGAAGCCAAAGTAAAATGAATCATGTTGAAAATATTGTAATCTCTAACTTTACATTATACTGCAAATCCACGGTTAACCAAACCAGCACCATAATGCAAAAATATACGAAAGTCAATGGACTGGAAAACCTAAAACTATACTCCCACAAACACTGGCACTAGATTTTGACAAAATTGAGAAAAACTTGTGGGATAAGTGACAACCTTGTCACAGGAAGAAAGTATGCCTCTTGAAAATATAATCTAGAAAAACTAGATATCCGCATTTAGAAGAATAAAAATAGATCGTGTCTCTCACTCTGTATAAAAATCAATATAAAATGGATAAAAGAATTTGATGTAGGATTTGAATTTATGAATTTGCTAGAGGAAAACACTACAAAAGACAAGAATATACAAGACCTTGGAAAGTATGCCAATAATTTACAAAATATTATCCAGTTGACAAATGGAAGTCATAAAATCACAAAGTTTTATATATACAATTATCAATTAATTGAAAATTAAAATAGCATTTAGAAAAGAAAAATATTTACATCATGATTATAGTAATTAATAAATAGAATGTAATGAGCAAATAGAAAACTAAGTATGTAGTAATCAAAAGATCAATAATGTTTTAAGAAATGACCAATCAGCTTCAGAAATATGGAGTAGGAATTGAATTTCAAAATGGGCAAAATAAAGACACATATCTTCTTTATCAAAGAGTTACAGATTGAAACTACATCAAGAATCTATTTCAGCTCAGTAAAACTGAGTGTTCATTAAGACAAACAAGTAAACAAACTAAAGAACTGTGGCTTAGATATTAATATCTAAGAAATGAGCATCTATGACAGAGATGCACATCTGTGCAGAGTGATAAAACAGAAAAAAAAATTATAAGGGAGATAATGATCCATTAGTTTGGGTAAAGGGGAATAAAACTGATGAAGAATGGAGCTTGTTAGGATTTGATCATAATCTAGATAATAGTCCAAATAAGGCTTCAGTTGTTATTTCATTACTAAAGGCAATGGAAAGAGCCTGTGAATCTTCTACCCTGCACAGAGTGGCTTACCTCTACAGACTGAATTCCTCACAATAGGAAGTGAGCTGCCTAGTAGTTTCCTGATCAGTCTGTGTTTTAGAAAAATAATTTCCAAATCTAAGGGCAACAATCCTATCTTCTCAATGTTAAGCTATTCTCTGATAAAGGTTAAGAATGTTTCAAAGTACCTAAAACTAAACTGTTGAGGAATACAACTGACATTTTTGTGGATTAAAGTATATTAAGAAGTCTATTTTGTCAGGTATTAGGATGACCACACCAGTTTACAGCCTTTTTGTTTGGATTGTTGTTTTCCATCCTCATAGTGTAAGTTGATCCTTATCGTTAGAGCTACAGCGAGCTTCCTGTGGTCAACAGAAAGAAAAAAATTAGTTTCCTAGTCCACTCACCATAACTTTTGATTGGAGAGATTAATCCAATAATGCTGGAAATTATTTGTGAAGTAGGTGAGGTGATTAAAGACCTTTTCTGTTTCTATTTACCTTCTTAACCTTTCTTTGTGCTTCATGAAGTCAATTTTGTTTTCTATCTAGAGTCGGTTGATTACTATTCCTCATCTCTTCAGTTTGAATTGTTTTCATGGTAGACATTTTTGACTGTTTGTATCATGATTTTTTTCTTACTCTTTTGACAATGGCAGATAGTTTTACTAGTTATAATAGTTTATGTTGAGAGTCACTGACTTTTAGTCTTTGGAGTCCATTTCTCTAGCGTCTTCTGGTTTCCTTTATAATGTGACATGTTTTTCTTTGTCTGTTTGCCTAAAGCTTTCAATACTTTTTCTTTTCTAGTTATATCTAATGTTTAAATTATGATATCTCATGGTGAGCTTTTTTCTCATCTTGTCTATTTGTGCTCCATGTGCTGACTGCATCTGTATAGGCACCTCATTAACAAAGTATGGGGGTGTTTTTGCTGTATTATTAGGTTGGTCTCTGTGTTTGTTTTCTGTTTCAGCCTTCCTAGAACTGGAATTACTAGTGTGCACTGTCTGACTAGAACATAAGTTCCTCTTTTTCTACATTACTTTTTGGTAACTCTGCTGAATATTCTTTCTTTTCAGCTTATGTTTGCTTAGCAACTATTAGACTCGTGTTAGTACATAAATATCCACAATAACTTAATTATAGATTATAACCTTTAAAAAAGCAGATTGAAACAATAGAGTTATAGAAAAGGATGGTCTTTTACATATCATTTGCAATTATTATGAGTTTAGTCTGTTGTAATTACACAGTTAATAATGATTTCTCATTATATAACTTTGATATGGGAGTGATTTCTTATTAATAAAGAAACTGCCTAGGCCCCTTGATAGGCCAACCCATAGGTGGGTGGAGTAAACAGAAGAGAATGCTGGGAGAAAGAAGCTTAGTCAGGAGTCGCCATGGTTCTCCCACTCCAGACAGATGCAGGTTAAGATCCTCCCTGGTAAGCCACCTCGTGGGCTACAAAGAATATTAGAAATGGGTTAGAACAATATGTAAGAGCTAGCCAATAAGAGGCTACAGATAACGGGCCAGGCAGTGTTTAAAAAAATACAGTTTCCATGTAATTATTTCGGGGCATAACCTAGCCATGCGGGCGGCCGGGTGCCAGGGACGCAGCCCTGCCGCTCCTAATTTCAACATAACTTTGTAGAAAATTTGTCTGTTAAAAATTCCATGGGATTGAAAGTTTTCGATTTCCCTCTAAGTCTTCCATAATATCTTCTATCTAATTTTTAATTTACTCTTTATCCCTCTCCAATATCCATTCTAATATCCATAAGCCACACTAATCCGGTATTTATTTTTATGCTGATTATAAAAATGATGAAAATAGTAGATTGCCAAAAAAACAATATAACTTCTTAGTCTGCCAAATTAGTTTCATTAATCTGCAGATTTGTAAGTTTGTCTTATTCCTTACTAATCGGAGAATTTCTTTTTTTGGTGTCGATATCAGTAAGATTATTCACTGTGCCAAATATCTGTACACTCTTCACACACAGAATGTAGAAACACATATGTCTCAGGCATTTCCTTCTCTCATTTAGAAACACAATGCCATCAACAAAAGAAGCCACAGTACTCTTATTTGTGGGAGAGATATCATAAGAAATGCAGATTATGCGATGGAGCGAAACAAAGATTCTTAAACATGGCCTTAAGAGGATGCTTTAGTTGCTATCAAATGGAATTCCTCCTTTTCTCCGTTTTTATATTCGTTGTGGTAAACTAAAGAATAACTAACTCCTATACAAATAGTAATATCATAAGGCTTGAGGGTCATGAAGACACTGTTAGGAATATGCATATTTCCCCATGCACTGAGATAAGAGTTACACAAAATAAATGACTGATGTCATGTTCTAGAGAAACTTAAAACCGCCACAATCCACTGCAGGATCCATCGTCTGCCCTAGTCCCAATTCTTAACTTTTAGATGATTATTTATAAATATATTAGCACTATTCAATTTTTTTATCAGAAGTTCTACAGTAAAAAGAACTACATTTATAATTATGTACATGACAATTAAAATTGGCAGCCATGGTGAAATTCTTAAATCATGCCATGCTAAAATTTATTTCACATATTTTGGACAAAATGAGATCATAAAGGATAGGTAAAGAAGTGAAACATCTTTATATGCAAGCTTTTGTTTGCTTGTTTTACAAGAATGACATTTATTATGTCCCACCTAGGGTTAAGAAAACATAGATACAGACAGTTTGATGTTGATAAATTGGAATGGGCATTTGCACTAGACACTGCACAGACTGCACAAGGTAAAATTAATTTTGTTGGTGATTTTGCACCATCAGATAAATCCAACTTATTCGTAGGTGCAGCTATATATTGTATATATGATGATATAAAAAGGTGCTTAGATTTTTCTTCTTAATGTAAATTTTTTTTTCATATATTGTGTTCTGATTTTGGCTACTCCTCCCCTTCTCTTCTCATTTCCTTCTGACCTACCCTCCCAAGGGTTTCCACAACCTCTCTGTCTCTAATCGGAAAACAAATAGACATCTAATAAATAATATTAAAATAAAATGAATAAAAAACAAATCAGAATATGACAAAAAGGCAAATAATATAGAGTCAAAGAGAAATCGTGAACAAGGCCCATAGACACAGATACACACATGTTTGTACACATGGGATTCATAAAAACACAGGATTGGAAGCAATAACAAAGATGCAAAAGTATGTATGTATATTTAAGACAAAAATAAAAACCCCATTTTAACATTAAGAGACAAAGAACATCCCTAAGATTAACTTGTATTCATTTTGTGATGGCAATCTTAATGGCCTGGGCACAGCCATTAAGGATGTTTATTTCTTCATTGAGGCTACTTCAGAGATATCTAAAATTCCATTTGTCATCGTGCTTCTTGGGAAATGGCTTCTGGGTTAGTACTGGGGGTATGTGTCTGCTTTTCCATGCAACTCTGTAACCCCAAATGGTAAAGACTTGGTCAGTCCCTATGTATGTATGCTCCCTTTGTCTCTGTAAGTTCATATGTACGGCAGCCTGTTGTGTCTAAAGACCCTTGCTTTCTTGGAGTCATTAAACCCCTATAGCTTTTACATTCTTTCTTCCTCAAAGTTCTAGTACTTAAATATTTATGTATAAATTCCTCACTTTACAGTTTAAGAGTAGCAAAGTGAATACTATGCACGTGACTGAGTATATTTCCAGCTATTTGCCGAAGTATAATTCCCCAAATAGAGTGGCAAACTCTGCTGTGGTTGGGTTCTGGGGTTCTGTGATGTTAAAATATTTAGAAAATAAGGTAGAATATTTGGGCCTTGTTAGCTATTTTTAATTATAATATATCATACAAATTTGGTCATTTTACCAAAATAATGAATAAATTTGGATCCTTGATGACAATCGGGGAATGAGTAAATACAGATTGATTTAAAACAACTCTGGCTTGCCACAAGGGAAGCTTTGTGTTGCTTTCATTTACTTATCTCCTTATGAGGTGGCATTCAATCTAGAGGACTGATGTTCATTCATAGAGCTGGGGCGAATTTATATTCAGCAACCTGGTTAGACAGTGATTGGTAGTACCATTTGGGAAAGGATTTTAACAAACTTATAACCTCAGTTTTTCCTTGGAAACCCATGTATCAATTTTCTTAATGTGTTTTTCTTTTTCTTTTGTCTGTTTGTTGTTTGTATTTTGGTTTACTTGTTTAGAAACAAGACAGAGATGATTCACAGACCATGTGGCATTGTTGTTTCTGAGGTGACTCCGATTTCTTCTACTATGAAATTTAAAATTTAATTTTTAATGTGCCCGTAGTTTAGGAGTTAGTTGTCCCTTGATTTACTTTGAGAAGGCTATGCACCCTCAGTTCTCTTGTGGAATGAGAGTTCAGAATGTTCCATCTGTTCATCTGCCTTCCATAACAGTAAACTGATTCTATTTTCATGGTTTTTACTAGCAAGGGTTTCCTGGGAATTCCAGCTTTCTGCAATAGTTTAAAGGGTTAGAGCATCATATAACATCTGGAGAATAATTTATACTAACTCTAATGGGGGTTTTGAGTGGGTAATTTTATTAAGTATATAGTAATCCAAACATTTCAAAAAATTAAATAGCAAATAATGGGTAGATAAGTAGACCGATACCAAAACACTATCAAATCAGCTATCAAAACATCCTGCAGAAGCCAATTGTGATAATCCCTTAAAAACAGATAACTAGAGATCTTAATAGACAGAGTTTCCATTAAGACAAGAGTGCTGACTAAGCTGCAATACATAATATTCAGGTACATGCAGTGTTGTTGACTTTGAAAGAAGTTGGAGAAATTCATAGGTAGTGGAGGTAAGAACCCACTAGAGAATGAAAAAGACAAGAGAACGTGTTATCTAGAGTAAACAGTTGTTTGACTTCTGTCTTTGAGTACTCCAAATATGTTTGTTTGAATTCTGCCAATAGAATATTTTTTTTGAAAAAAAAAATAATACAATAGCAATGTAAAACTATATGTCTGAAAATAAAGCATCTATTTTATGTAGCATATTTATGATTCATGCGTTTTAAATTGTTTATTCAAATTTTGAAGTTTGTCTTCCTCTCTCCATTTCTATCCCTCTTCTATCTTTTCTTCCCTCTTTATTTTATTATGTTTCCTTTCTATGAAAACCTATAAAGACATCTCTTATATTTTAATGTAACACAACATAAGAAACCAAGGGTCATGACCAAGGTTGAGTTTTTTTTTTTTTTTCCTTTTTTTTGGTGGGGGTGGTTGGCAAGTAAAGATTCTTTGAGAAAACCACTTTGCATTATAATGAATGTTTTTTACTTACAATGTCAATGAAAATAATAAGGTATGAATCTTCACAGTTCTTATTCTGTATACAAATAATTGTTAGGAATATTTTCCTAAGCGAGCTCTCTGACGATGCAAAAATTCCCAATCAAGCCAAATCCAAACAAACCGAATTAAGGAATATCCAGGTTTAATGGAAGATCTGCGCTCTAGGGTGGCCCCGAGGGGAAAACCGGGAAGCTGCAGGAACGCGACCCCCGGGAGGAAGAAAGGGGAACCACGTGTTCTTCTTTTGGGGGGGGGATCATTTAAGTACCCCAGGAGTGGTCCTGACCTGCTGGGATTTGAAGTCCAGACCAGGCCTGTGGGCTGAGATAGATGCCAGGGACTGGGGCCTAGGCTCCCAGCCTAACAATAATGATTTAAAAAATCAAAGGACGCTAAAATCTATAAAGTCACAGGAGATTTCCTATTGAGCAAATGCTTATGGAAAATGTAGAAAATTGTGTTAAAATATGCGCTCTTTTGGGGACACACTGAAGTGAATTCATATCAACAAAGAGGAGACCCCTTTGGGGGAATTTTTGTGTTTTTAGAAGGATGCCAAAACTTATTCCCAAGGCTCAAAGTATTGTGAAGCTTTTTTTTTTTTTTCCAGTGAGGACTACATGGGCATATGAGCAGAGCAGTTATTACCATCCGTGTTAAAGATGAGAGTAAAACATATTTCTGGAGATTTTATCTTGTAACAATGGATCATAGAAATCTGGAGATGCCATAATTAATGGATAAAACTTGTGTAGCATAAAACCCACAGAGAACAGAGTAGGAGGGTAAATGCACAAAGAAAAGGAGCTCCATTATAATTTCATAGAATTAGCTATTCTAATATTCTTCACAATAGATCTTCCAGTAGGAATAGCCATAATCTCCTTTATGGAGCTAATTTTAGATATGTGAGGTCTTTTAACAATTGAGTATGATTTTCTCCATGAATAAACCTAAAATTACACAGAACTATACCTCCAGCGATTATTGCAAAATTAAAAAAATATATACCAGCTTTTGGTAATTGTTAATTTAAGGTTGAATAGCTTCTATATATAATATTTTAATTAATGGAATGTTTAGTTGCATACTAAAACAAGCACAACTTGAATTATGAAGCTGTACTATTTAGACCTGGAGATACAGTGGAACAGCTACATTTCCCGTATTAAATCTTTGTCTTCAAATGAATCATATTGAGTCCTTTAGTGGAAGCAGGACACTGTTGAGAAGTATTTGAAGTATATATTCAGATGCTGATTGAAATACTACTTGAGAAGGTGGCATATGAACTGTAAATGCAACTCCTTTATGCATTTAGTTAGCTTGTTTCAAATATATGTTAATAATTATGGAAATAATAGGTGAGACATATCCAGATTGGTATCACTTAAGATTACTTTTGGGGAATGGGGAACTGAATATACTTTAATTCTATTTCCATTGTGGCAGGAAAGTTAGAAATCACTTGAAAACACATGAAATTTTTAAAAATATTGTGTTGAAGAAATCATAGAACTTTCTAGCTAAAGTTTGTAGATTTTATTCAGTCTCTGATTTTTCTCATGGTTAAATAGTTTGTCTCTTCTTCAAACTTGTTTTGCTAATTACCCACCTCTTGCCTCCAAGTCTGTATGAGAATTTTATCACACACACACCCATGTGTGCACATATGAGTGCACATGTATATACATATATATATACATATACATACACACACACATATATATATGTATATATATATACGTATTTATGCATGCTAATGTTCTGTCGGAGCCTGTCTGGGTCCAACACAGATTCTCTAACTAGACTGGAACGGAGTCGCGAGGAATAATCAGACACAGCTTACACCGTCATCATGGAAAAGGCCAGAATCCTCCTTTATTGTCCAAACATCTTTATCCATCCCAAATGAGCGGGAACACACAAAGGCTGTTGCCTAGGCATCCAGGTGCCTGGGCTCTGGTCACGTCCGCATCTAGCAGTCAGGTAGGCCCTGAATTAGCATCTCTATAAGACACCCTCCAAATTGCATAAGGAAAGAAGCCCCAAACATCCTGACCAGTTTCAGTCAACACCTCTTCTCAGGTAATCCACACTTTAACAAAAGAAGCTAGGAGCAAGACATCCTGGCTTTTGTTAAGGGCACAGACAGCTTGTCTGCAGAGCTAAGTAATCAGCTCAAACCGGGGCAATGGCTTTTGTGTAATCTCGAAATATGCGCCCACAATTTTCAGTTTTCATGATAGTAAGTATCTCTACTGCAACATTTTTAGTATTAAAAAGGCTGATATATTTCATATTTATTGATTTGTTTGTTTGCTTTTGTGAAACAAGCTTCCATTTTGTATTTCAAGTTAGCTTCCAACTTACTGCATTCAGGCTTACTGCAATTTCACTGAATTTCATTTGTCTTGGCACCTTGTCATTAGCATTTCTGGTGTGAAACCATTTGAATGCATTGGCACAGGAGACCACTTCCTAAATATAACTCCAGTAGCACAGACACTGAGAGAAACAATTGATAAATGGGACCTCCTGAAACTGAGAAGCTTCTGTAAATCAAAGAAGATGGTCAAAAGGACAAAGCAACAGTCTACAGAATGGGAGAATATCTTCTCTAACACCACATCAGACAGAAGGCTGATCTACAAAATAAACAATGACTCAAGAAATTGGTCATCTAAAGAACAAATAACCCAATAAAAACAATAGAGTACAGACCTAAAAAGAGAACTCTCAACAGAGGACTCTAAAATTACTGAAAGACACTTAAGGAAATGTCCAACATCCTTAGCCATCAGAGAAATGCAAATCAAAACAACTCTGAGATTCCATCTTACACCTGTAAGAATGGTCAAGAACAAAAACACTGATGACAACTTATGCTGGAAAGGATGTGGGGTAAAGGGAACACTCCTGCATTACTGGTGGGAGTGTAACCTGGTACAGCCCCTTTGGATATCAGTATAGCAATTTCTCAGAAAATTAGAAAGCAACTTCCCCAAGACCCAGCAATACTATTTTTGTATATATACCCAAAGGATGCTCAATGGTACTACAAAAACATGTGCACAACTATGTTCACAGCAGCATTGTTTGTCATAGCCAGAACCTGAAAACAATCTGTCTGACCCTTGACCGAAGAATGGATAAGGAAAATGTGATGCATTTACACAATGGAGTACTATACAACAGAAAAAAATATTGACATTTTCAAATTTGCAGGCAAATGGAAATATCTAGAAAACATCATATTGAGTGTAGTAACCCAGACACAGAATGACAAAAAAAAAAAAACATATGTACACACTTATTTAGAAATAAAGCAAAGAAAACCAGTTTACAATTCACAATCTTAGAGAACCTAGACAACAAAGAGGACCCTAAAAGAGACAGACATGGATCTAAAGTACATGGGAAGAAGAAAAAGAAAAAAAATCTCCTGAGTAAATTGGGAACATGATGACCAACAAAGATGGTTGAAGTGGAGGAAAGAGGAAGGAAGGGGAGCAGAGAAAAATGTATAGGTCAATAAAATCATTAAAAAATAAGAATCCATATTCATTGCCCTCAGTTTAGATTTATTTCCTCTCTAAGTACAATATTTAAAGGTTTCTTTCTTTTCTTCAAGCTAAACATGTGGCAAGTTTAACTTTATTTGAAAATCAGACACTATGACATCCAAGGTGGTCATGGAAAAATCAAAAAGCGATCTTGCATTTTGATGATTTTCTTTCCGTTTTATAGAAAGCTAAATTAGGTTTATCAAATAAAAGAATATAATGTTTCCTCTTTCAAGTAGAAGTCTCATTTTACTTCATCTGCAGATGAATTATTTCCAATGTATTTCCTTGTCCTAAGCGCAAGAGTCCTCTCACTGTTGATAACTGGGGATCAATGTCCTCTTCTCCACATGAGCACACTGCTAGTGATCAAGCTTCTCTTTGTGTGCTTTTGTGCAGCTCATCTGGGACATGGAAACTAAATGTGATACATTTTATCTGTTCATTTAAGAAAGACTTTAGGCCTAAATATAATTAGTAAACAAACTATAACCTTAAAGAAGCTGAACATACATACCTTGAACCCAGACTTGTTAATCCATAAATTACCAGGTACAAAAGCGAGCCAGGATTTACTGAGTGCTTTCACGTGCCCAAGTCAATGATCAGCATCGGTTAATGGATGCAACATGTGTAGGTGGAGTTAATTTGTCCCAGGAACTAACATCCTACACACACACACACACACACACACACACACACACACACACATATCAGGGACTGAAAAATATATGACTAAAATTATATAATTTAAAAATCTTTAATGAACATAATCTGTAACATTGCTTTTATTAAATCAGGAATGAGAAAAAAGAAGGGAGGGACAAAAAATGGAAACAAGGAAGGAAGAAGTGCAAACTCATGTGATTTCTCAGTAGATACGCATGCTCATGACTTTCCTGCATAGCTCTATTTATAAATGATATTACATCTCAAATTTCCTTTCAAGAATAAAAAAACAGCATTGTTAGAGTCTACAAATGAATAGTGAAAATAAAATCTAACAGTGGAAATAATATAAGACAAATGTTGAGTATTGACACATTTCTAGTACTCAAAAAGTCTTGGGTTCAGTCCCCAGTACTACAAAAACAGCTTAAAAATATTTTGAAGCATGAAATTAATATTATTTTATTTGTGAAATATTTCAACTTTTTACATAAGAAAAACTAACACAACAAATATGTTAACTTTAAATGAAATGTTATATAAATTTTAAAGTTATTTGAAATTGTGAATGTGTTAAGCAGAATATAAATAAATTTTATACTCAGAAATCTAAATTTCAGTTACTTCTTTCCTTTAACTAGAACCTCATACTCTTTGTAAAATTTAACTTTCATATTTAACATTCTCATGAGTAAAACTAATGAAATGAATTTGTTCATGATTGGGTATTTTATCTTCCAAAATACTTGCATCAGAATTTACTTTTCATTAAGCATGTAGCAGGAATTTCGAATTTACTTCTAATCTCTCAGTAAATATGTGTTAAGCTATCAAATGAGCAGGTTGTTTTATTTAATTATGATAAGAGATCTGAGGTGTATCCGTAGCAGAGAAAGCATAAAATAAACTCTTTATTATAGTGAGTAGTGTCGAAATACCAATATAGGAAATCCTGCGAACTTATAGTAAACCACAGTAAAAGCTCCTGACAACACGGAAGAAAGGAACGCTACTGCCCCCAAGTGCCCATCTTCAGAGTGCCGTCATTTGATGTCTCTTGGGAATGGGAGGATGCACAGAACTCTGAGGATGTTACTTCACAATCATACAGATTCCATTTATCCCATAGTGCCTGCTATTGTCTGCTTGGGTGACTGCTAAAGCATTACTCTAGGAAAAGGTCACCATTTAGAGTCATTCAGATTTGAGATCTGTGGGAACACCAAATTTGTCACTCAGAGTTCACTGTTTCATGTTTATCTATAATGGCAGTTGAAAATAATACTAAACCTAAAAATAAAACTGTGCCTATGTCCCAGGAAAAATATTTAGCTTAATGTTTGACCCTCTGGAAATTATGAGCTTACCAGAGACTCATTTAACCTACACACTGTTTATAATCTTCATATATCAACCTATCTCTTTCATAATGTAAAAAAAAAAATGTCCTGGCCTTATAAATATTTTGGAAATTGTTTCCTTCTTCAATATTCATTTTAAAGGTATATGATGAAGTACTGGGAAAATTGTCTTCTGTTCCATTGCCTATACTACTTAATTCTAATATATCTATAGTATCAATTTTATTTTCAAGTGACATTTTAAGGAATGTCAAAGAAAGAAAAAGAGAGGTTGTTAGAGGGCGGTAGCCTAAGGAGTCTCCAAATTATTACCAATGTTTTGGTAAATATATATCTTTGCTATTTTTCCCCCATTGGAAGAAATTTAGCTTTGCTTAGAAAATATGTTAGAAGTTGAAATGGTAACGTACACTTACATCCACAACTGGATTTGGTAATGTAATTATTTTTTCTCTCTTTTTTTTAATTTTTAAAACAATCTTATTTTACATATTATTCCAAGTTTCCTCTCTCTCACATCCTCCTGCTCCCTCCACTTTCTCCTCACTGGCATCCACTCCTCAGAGACCGTGAGGCCACACATGGGGAGTCAGCAAAGTATGCAACATCACTTGAGGGAGTCCAGTCATAGGGAAGGAGGAGCAATATGAGCAAAGGGATCAAGACCATGATGTGGAAACCCGCAAAAGAGTTGACCTGAGCTGTGGGAGCTCACTGACTCTGCACTGACAGTTGGGGAACCTGCATAAGCACAAACAAGGCCCTCGGAATGTGGGTGACAGTTTGTGAAATCACTAGCAGTGGAGCCAGTATTTATCCCTAGTTCATGAACATGGCCTCTGGAGCCCATTCCTTATGGAGGGATACCTTGCTCAGCCTAGATACTGAGGGTAGAGTATTTCTTGTCATGTATGTAGGCATAGGTTGAATACCTAGAAAGAAAAAAAGTTTTTTTGAAAAGCATTGTATAATAAGTTGCCACAGAAGAGGAAATGGTGTCACTTAGCTGTGAATCGGTGACTTTACAGCAGAAGAGGTAAAAGTCTGAAACTACTTGACCACTGACTGAAGCATATTGTCACGCACTCTCTGATCTGACATCATGACATCAAAGTACGACACCTAACCCACGACTGAAGGAGCTAAAGAGAAGAAATTTCTTCCAGAAAAGACAAGAACTGTAGAGGAGAATAAACAACAATCACTTGAAGTAACTACATTGTGTATGTCTCCTCTGAAACAAAACGCATTAGGAAATTGTCTCCATAAATCAGAGACAACTCATGGATGTATTATGGAGTCCAGCGTCTTCAGAAAGTTTGGAATGTTATAATTACAATATTATCAGATAAACCTTGAACAAATAAAGTCTGCATATTAAATGATTTTTTATTTAATTCTCTTTATAAATCAAGTATTTAATTTATATTAAATATAATTTATATGTCTATGTAGAAATCCACATAGGTGTCACTTATTCAGTATAAGATTGTATTCAAATAAAAAAAATTGATCAAAATTCAAGGAAGAGGAAATAAAGTAATTGTGTTCTGAATTTAAAATAACTGTAGAGAGGGCATCATTCATAATTTAGATCATGGTGTTCTGATGCTATATCTTTTACACAGTAGTTTTTAATACAAAATTATTTATATTTTGCTTGTCTACTTATACTACTGATATTAACACTGCAAACTAAACTCCAATGTATATAGTAGTCTCCCATAAGTATGGTTTCCACATATATTAATTTCTTTAAAAAAACTATGAATAAAATTTATAATACTGAAAATATATTTGTTTTCATAAATGAACTTTTTTCATTATTTAAGAAATCCAGTAGAAACACAGTTCCCATAGAATTAACGTTGATTACATCATTATATTAGTGATGCTGTGATTTAAAGTATTATGGTGCCAGACTAAAACCAACTGAAATAAAAGCATAAAAAGGCAGAGATATAAGAGCATTACAAATGTTAGCATTACTTGGTCTACTCTTCCTGGTCGAAGAGTTCAACTCTTCCCGGGTAGCAACTTTGTAAAATAAAACAATGGAAAATGAAAACAAAAACAAAACAAAACAGAAAACTAAAATTAAGGTAGCTCCCATTTACCTACAAATAATATTAATACCTTATAGGAAATATGGAAGCCTCTAAAATTTTACTTTTAGTTAGAGGCCCTGTAGTCAGTATGCTATAGATATTAAAAGACAACTGTTTTGTGTGTAAATCTATTTGTAAGTGTAAAATGGATTCATGTGGTATGATAGTTTGAAGAAGAATGGCTCCAATAGGCTCATACATTTGCAAGCTTGGCACTCAAGTTGTGGCTCTATAAGAGACAGGGGAGGAGGTGTGATTTTACTGGAGGAAATGTCACTGGAAGTTGACTTTGGAGTTTCTAAAGCTCCAAGCCAAGCCCACTGTTTCTCTCTTCCTGTTACTTGTTGTTCTTGATGTAGAAATCTCAACTTCTTTTCCAATACAGTGAGGACGGAATGTCACCATGTTCTCTGCCATGATGATAATAAACCAAACTTCTGAAAACGTAAGCAAACCCCAGTTAAAAGATTTACTTTGTAACAGTTGCTGTGGTCATGGTGTGTCTTTGTAGAAATCAAACACTAAGGTACATATAATTTTAAGTTAGATTAAAAATGCATCCAGATAAAAATAGAATTAAAAATTACTTTTTGTAACCTTCATTGTAAATTACCACATAATTTTTGTCTTCATGATAAGAGCAATGATGTCACTAATAGATATAGAGCCAACTCCTAGATAATTTTGTGAGATCCTTTTGTATTTTTGCACCATTGTAGAGAAATAATATTTCACAGTTTGAGAAGAAATAATATTAAAAGCATAGATATTTAATAAAAACTTGATGAACAGAAGAAAAAATAAAAGTTAATAATATTAAAAGGACCAGTCAAGCATTTGAAGAGTTATTTATCATACAAATTTCAAATATTTTAGCATAAAGAGAATGATATATGTGGTTAACTATAACATATTGAAAATCAGAAGTCCATGAATGCCTGATGATGATTTATAAAGCAATACTTGTTAATATGTGTTACTGAAATCATAAATCCAGAGAAACTCCTCCTTGGAGTTAATATAACAGCATAAACAGTTTCACAGGATACTTAATTTTTCATTATATAATTAGAGCATCTTATATTAATTACTAATTAAAAATACACAAGGAACACTTACCATGAATAAATATGATAGTCCTTATTAAATCCCAGTAATGGAAACATCATGTCTGAGGATAAGGCATGCTGATAGTTGTTCCTCCCAATACAACACGGTGTGAAACAGAACATTTTATCTGTGAGGAGGTTCTGGCATCCAATTTAGCCAGAAGGTGTCCAGGTCCATTCACTTAAGTTAAAGTTACAGGGAAGAAGAACCCATTAAATACAAGCATGGGTAGTCAGGCAAACTTTTCCAAAATATTTTACATATTATTATAAACTGGTAAGATCTACTCACAAACAAGTGTTTTGAAATGTTAAAAAATATGTAAAGTATTCAATGTTATATGTAACTAAAACGGAGTTAATGAAAAGAAATGAAAAACATTTTGTTTTGATCGATGTCGAGAAAGATTATAGAGCCATTTGAACAGGAATTAAATTATGTTATATTTTGCAATCTTTGTTAGTAAATTATAAAAGAAAGTATAATAATCTTTATAGTGTGTCATAAATCTCTCACATAGTAAATTTTTTAATATCGGAAAACGTTTACTAGTTACAAAATTCATTTCATATGAAATATAGACTTACGCTTTCTTCATAGAAATTAAAGTTCAAATGAACTTTTGAGATTAAACAAAACAATGCGTTTGGCAAGGGTAGATTAGGCAGACTGCTTCTGACTACAGTAAAAATAATAGGTTATCATTGTCTAAAAACGTTTACTTTAAAAAAGTAAAAAACTACTTTTTTAAATAAGGGAAACTAGTTTTGACCACAGTTCTTGTCCTAAGAGTGACAAAATATTGGGGCAAATCTAGTTTTAAAAAAAACTTCAAGATAAAAGGAAAAATTAAAATATCAAATAAAATTTTATTATGTATTTTTGCCAAAAGGGTGAAATACATAAAAATACTAAAATACAAGGAGTAATATAAATAAATATACCATTAAATGTAGCAACTTATAATGAAATGTTTTCAACACAGCTATTTTTGACTCATGAAGATTATTCAAAATTCTCTTAGAAATTTATGAATTTCAACATTAAATTTCTTCAGTCTTTTAAGATGTAATAGCAAGATTTCTCAATATAACTCTAGTAAAGTATGTCTTCAAAGATGCATCTATGCTACTCTGACAATGTTGTCTGATAATAAATGATAATGACAAATTACTTTGACATATAGAATCTATTTTTATTACTGTACCTCTCTCACTAGCAAGTTGCTTCTGGTAATGTGACCTCACATTATTTTGTCACATTATTTTGGTTATTATGTATTACTTTGTCTTTGAAATCATATTTTAAAAGCAGTAATGATATTTCTAAATAATAGCCAGCCATTTTATTGTTCTGGTATTTTGTTGACTAATTCAGGACTTATGGTAACAAAATGAAGATGCAGTACTCTCCTGTTATTGAGTGCATATCTGTGAAGTTCTATGTAGAGTCAGAACCGGTAATTTCATATATATATATGACAAATAATCGTGGGGTCCTTACAGCACTACCTAAAAAATTGAGTGCAAACTCTGAGACAGTGAGAGGACAAACAGTTGGAAATATAAGTGTGAGATCCTTTTTCAAGAAAATCCACTTTGATGAGGATTAGAAGTGCAGTTATTTTGTGTTGGGACCAATTGAGTCCTGGCCTTCAGCTGCTCTTCCCTGTCTAGAGCCTTCTAATTGAAGCTACTAAAAGCCGTGCCTTACCTAGAGGATCAGAGGATGGGATTTTCACCTGTTGGCCATTGACTGCAGGGTATTTAAGCCTCCATGGTGCTATTAAAGAAGGGCTTTTGCACCAGCAATTGGAGGTCCGAGTGTTGGTCTGTCTCTGCGTGTGTTTCCTCGACCTCCAGCCCCTTGCCCGAAGCTCACGAACTGCATTCTAGCGCATAGAAAGCAGGGGGTGGGGTACGTGGCAACATAGCATGGAAACTCTGGTGTACATCAGTGTACACCATTGTTGAGTTTCTTGTTAAGTACCTTAGTGTTTTAGAAGACCAACCCTTGCTAGTATTATGGTCATGCCACAGTAGATTGAAAGTCACGAACACACTAGTCGGCCTTGATATCCTGGAGGATGAAGTCATTAGATTCGGCTGCAGATCAGACTCTTTGGATGACAAAATTACTTTAAGTTGCATTCTTGATCTTCACAGTGAGATGATCACGCTACAAGTCAGAAAGCACTCTTTCATTAGGATGATAAAAACAATGGAGCTTCTACCATCCTTAATGTAGAACTTCCAATCATCAAATCAAATTAATAGCAGAGTCAAAAAATTAAATCACATTATACACACAAAATGAAAATAATTATACCCATATTATTCCAGACTGTGGATCTGGAAGAATCAGAAGATACTGTAAATCACTGGGAAGAATGACCAATAAAAAGAACAAATTTAAAAAGAAGGAGAGAATGATAAAAATGCAAAGATAGACAAAAAAATCTATTTTATACTTGCATAATCTCTATTACAGAACTATAATTGAATGTATATATAGAGACACAGAACTGGCTTAGAGTGCAGGCTCCTCCTGGGACAGATGAGACAAAGTGGGGAAACGGTTGCTTGGCAAACCAAGCATGGATGAGTGCAAAAGTTCTCTGACCATTTCTCAAACGTTCTCTCAGATCTGTAACCTGGATAGGGAAGTGGCCTTTGAGCTCAGTTCTTCATGCTCTACCAGTTACAAATGAGCGCTTTGCTTCTGTATACTATTTGCCTTGTTTCTATTCACTTCTTTTCACTTTTATTACTGTTATTAATTGAGGTATTTTTTCTTCCAAGGTGAGGCAAGAGTTTCTCATGATCATGTATGTGAGTAAGGGGGGTGGGGGGAGTCAGAGTTGAAGTAATGCTTTCTAGTCTGTATAAAAGCCATACAAAATAAAGCTTGTTATGCAGTGTTCATACTCTGCATTCCCTGTGTCCTGATTAGCGTGAGACCCTTACCCAGGTGTTGAAATAAGAGCGGCTGGGCTGCGTCCCTGGCACCCGGCCGCCCACATGGCTAGCTTATGCCCCAAAATAATTACACGGAAACTGTATTCTTTCAAACACTGCCTGGCCCGGCTAGTTCCAGCTTCTTATTGGCTAGCTCTTACATATTGTTCTAACCCATTTCTAATATTCTGTGTAGCCCATGAGCTGGCTTACCAGAGAGGATCTTAACCTGCGTCTGTCTGGAGTGGGAGCATCATGGCGACTCACTCACTCAGCTTCTTTTTCCCAGCATTCTCCTCTGTCTACTCCGCCTACCTAATTTTCTGTCCTATGAGGGCTGAGGCAGTTTCTTTATTATTAACCAATGAAATCAACAGATAAGATACAAGACCCACCTCCATCACCCAGGGACCCTAAAGCACTAGATGTTGACAAATGTAAATCAATACCATGAATATATTAGCAAACTGGCTCAGAACAGTGAACTGTTTTATGGGTATATTGAAATATAACATTTTCTTATATGGAAAAAATGAAAGACGATATTATAATTTATGATACCAAAAAAATACATAATTGATAATTTGTATACTCATAAAGGATAGAGCATTGTAACAAAACAAAATTTATTCAAAATGAGTGTGGCCACAGAAGATTGAGGGCCGACTTCTCAAAAGAAAGGAAGAATATCATAGTGTACTATACTTACAGTTTAACGTGCTGCAATAAAAGACTAGTGTTTTTCTGCTTTCCATGAACAGTTATATTAAAAATAAAGCAGAAGAAATTTATTCAAGCACAAAATTGGAACAATTTAGTTCTGCTGTCAAATTGGTTATAAAAATAAACTACCTCAGTGAAAAAGTCACACATTTTAGCAAAGGTTTTATCCACAATAACTGTGTATAAACATAAGATAAAAATAAAAGATAATTATAAATGTAAATACAAAATTGTTATCTAAAAGCAGTATCAATAGATCTTACAGTGTTTAAAATATAGGATCATTAAAAAGACTACCCTCAAGAGTGGCTACAGGAAAGGAAAAATAACATTAAAGAGTGTAATAAAAGCAATGTTTTTATTATTATTACCTAATAATACAAAAGAAGCCTCTATAGTAGAGTGAAATGTCTAAAGAGATGGCTCAACTGTTAAAAGCATCTATTGCTCTTGCAAATGACCTGTGCTAGGTATCCTCACCCACGTGTCAGCTCTCAGCCGAATCTGGCTTCAATAGGTATGGAACTACATCTTCTGACATCCTTGCAAGGCAGATACTCACTCGGTGCATATTTATGTAGGAAAAACACTTGTGCTCACAAAATACATAATAAGTCTTTTTAAAAAGAAAGGGTAAAATCATAGATATCTTTATAATAGGCTGAGAATGTCACTAATAGACACCACCATTAACAATTAAAAAGTCTAATTTTTTGACTTGTTGCCTAGTGAGGTCTTAAAGATATTCAAACATTACAGGCTATTGTTAGTGCTATTGGCGACACTCAAGAAAACAATAGCAACTCTTTATTGCTGAAGTTTTGACATGTTTAATATCACAATATAGATTCACCAATTTGGTAATGTCCATGAAACCATATTCTGTCTAGTTTCCATAGAGCTGGAAGGAGCTACACATGCTACCAGAAAAGAAGTATAACCATCATTTTACCTAGCCATGAACCCTGTGAGCATCAATAATTACTGGCCTGGTAAGACATGCTTACTGGTATAATAGTGTCATGATCATCAAGGGAATAAACAACAATTTTCTATTTGGATTTAAGCCCATACTTTTAAAAGTTGAATGGTGACTATACTGTTGGTAGTCTCTAATAATAAAACTTACAGTATTAATCTTATAAATGTACATAATAGTAAGTGAGATCAGGTGACTTCTTTTTATGCCCATAAATTAATATACATTTCTTCCCTCATCAGGGAATCTTCTATTTATACTAGTTGTTGATTAATACTGAGAATCACAATTGCTACAGGAAAAAAGAAACAGAAATGATGAAATGCTCATCCCTTAATGAGTGTCTATCCCAAACACCATCCTTCAAAGTCACCGAAACTGTTTTGGAAGGGAGTAGAAAGAGTGTAAGAGGAGATGGTGGCTATCACAGGAAGAACACAACATCTTGTGAACACATAAAGCAGGAACACATATGTATTAGCAGTGCCTATGACAGCATGAACAAGATCTATGCTGGCTCATGTCAGACAGAGTCCCAACATATAGGTGTGTGTGTGTGTGTGTGTGTGTGTGTGTGTTTGTAAAATGTCTCATCGCTAGCCAAGGAGTATTTTCAATTGATAGCTACTATGAGAGGATGACGTTTTACTGATTTGTCTGCCTGTGTTTTAATGGCAAAGCTCCTGGTAAGTTGACAGTGCTCCAAGGATGGTCACATATCTAGGAATATATGGGCAGCACAAACTGGAATTAATGAATGATTCTACTATCTCTATATTTCAAAAATAAATTTAACATCTATATAATAATATATTGAAATTATGAAAAAATCAAGAGGTTTTAGAAGATGTTTATCACTTAAAATGAAAATATATTTGTATATATTTAAAAGAAATAGATCACAAGGTGAACATAAACCAAAACTTATATAGATCCTCCTTAAAATTGGAAGCAGACAAGAATACCTGGCAAAAGTTGGGAGCATGGGGGTGGGAGTAGGGGTAGGGGTGGGGTTAGGGGAAGGGGCTAGGAAGAGAGAGAAGGGAAAAGGGAAGGACTGAGGAGAGCTTGGGTGAGTGGGAAGGCTGAGATGGAGGAAGGGCAGATATAGGATCAGGGAAGAAGATATTTACATTAAGTGAGCCTTTTAGGGTTGGCACGAGACTTGGCTCTAGAGGGGATCCCAGGTGTTCACGGGGATGTCCCCAGCTAGGTCCTTGGGCATCAGAGGAGAGGCTGCCTGAACTGGCTTGCACTATAATCACACTGATGATTATCTCGAATATCACCATAGAATCTTCGTCCGGTGATGGATGGAGATAGAGACAGAGACCCATATCAGAGCACAGGACTCAGTTCCCAAGGTCCAGATGAAGAGCAAAAGGATGGAGAAGATGAGCAAGGAAGTCAGGACGGCGAGGGATTGGTCCACACACTGAGACAGTGTGCCTGATCTAATGAAAGCTCACCAAATCCAGCTGAACTGGTAATGAATAAGCATGTGATCAAACTGGAATCCCTGAATGTGGCTGACAATGGGGGCTGACTGAGAAGGCACTGGGACTTGTTTCTACTGCATGTAGTGGCTTTTTGAGACCCTAGTCTATTTTGATGCACACCTTCCTAGGCCTGGATGTAGGGGGGAGGTCCTTGGACATCCCACAGGGCAGGTTATCCTGCCCTCTCTTAAGGCTGGAAAGGGAGGGAGGAGGGGGAGTGGAGGAGCAGGAAGGGAGTGGGAGGAGGGGAGGAAGTGGAAATTTTTGAGTGGAAAAATAAAAAAAAATACTATTTAATCAAAAAATAAGAAAGAAAGAAATAGATCACAAAATTTGGTAGGTAAGAAAGTGGGTGCTATATCTAAAAGTAATTGGTAGAGAGGGCTGTCTTAGTGTTTTGTTATAAAACACCATGATTAAAAGCAACTTGGAGAGTAAAGGGTTTACTTTGTTCATAAATTCAGGTAATATCTGACTTAAGTCTATCATAAACAGAATTGGAGGCAGGGTATCAAGGTAGGAACCTGAAGGAAGGAACTGAAGCAGGCATCATGCAGGACCACTACGTACTGGTTTGTCTGTCTGTCTTGCTCAACTATCTTGTTTCTTATACAAGATAAGGCTGGCTTTTCAGGTGTGGATTTAACCAGATTTGGCTGACAAAACCCGCCACAGTTCCTGTATTAATTGTTGATCAGGACAATGCCACACAGGCTCCCGTACAGGACAACTTGTTAGGGGCATTGTCTCAATTTAGTTTTCGTCTTCTATAGTATTTCATAATTGTGTCAAGTTGCCAAAAACAAAACAAAACTCTTAACTACCACAGGGGTAAATGCAATCAATATATATTTCATTAGATATTCAAAGAACTATTTAATAAAATAAAAGTCTAAACAGTAGAACAAAAGTCAAGTCAATTATAAAAGGAGTGTCAGTGTTTTCATTCATTTCATATATACAATGCTAAAATGTAAATACTGATTTAATCTTTTTACCAATTCAATATATCTTCTAATTCAGGTTGGTATTCTACTTCCATATCAAGAAATGTCAATGAAACATTGTAAACAAGTATATTGAAACTATTATTTACAATGATTCAATTGGAAAGCCACTGAAAGCATCAATTATTACAATAAACAACAAAAATTTAAGACCATTAAATTGGGAGTTACACAACATTGTTTGATTAAACTAAAACTGACCAATTTAAACATAGTGATACTACATGTCCGTGCACTGAATCATATAATGGTCTTTATTTTAAGTAAATTATAGTCTCAACATTGCAATCATAACTATTCCTCAAAATTGAAGAAGCTGGTTCTAAGTATATATGAAACAATTCAGCTCAAAATTTTCAGAAAATTGCTTTTTTTTAAAAAACAAAAAAATGTAATGTCCATTTGATGAGAATATATAAGATCTGATTAATTAAGTGTTATAGATTTCTATGATTGGAGCTCTCACCTCGGTGTCGTACAGTAGCTTTATTAGTCAGAAAAGATATTGGACAAAACAATTTTGCTAAGAACTAAGTAAAACCTGAATCATAGCATTAATGACTGCAATCAGATGAAGAAACTCCTTTGGATTTCCAAAATCTATCAACATTTACCATTATTCATATAATTAGTTACTTTATTATATCTCAGTTTTGATAAGGAATGAGGAGCTTCGAGTAGATATTATTTGACCTCCTTCATGAGAAGTTAAATTAAGTTGTTTGATTTCCTACACATTTATAAATTAAAATATTACACATTTTTAAGTTGAGTATTTGTTAACTATCTGACTATTGATGTTATTATTGGCAATATATGTTTTGTCATTTTCTGAATTTTTCTGATTTTATGATGTTAAATCTTTTCCTCCTTCAGCATAATTCCATCAGCTACACCCATGACTGATTTTACCTCTGCTGTTTTCTATTGCTCCTTTCTCAAGGTACTCCTTTTCCTTCTCTTCCTGCCGAACTCTATCCCTGTTCTTTGTTACACCACACTGAGTTCTTTTATCAAAGACTCTAATGCTTTTCTCACAAAACCTTTCAAAGCTAGGTAGTCATTCAATTCTTGAATCAGTATAGAAAAAAAGATTTTTATATCTCTAAAGTTTATAACTCTAAATGTTACATATGCTAATTCTTAATAATTAAAGGATAACCATTTCGTATATAACTGTGCAACAATAGCTAATGTACAAATGTTCAAGGAAAAACTCTACATGAATCACAGTATATTTTTGCAATAAAAGTTACTTTTGATTTAAAGTTCTGTTTGCAATATTTTCCCCACTCTATCTGTAATTAACAATATGTCAAATATATAGCATGATTTTTTTTTGTTCTGTTGGATATTTTCTTGATTTCACTGAGTTTCTGGTTTTTCAAAAGTATGATTTATAGTATGTGTTTTAAAAATCTGAATAATCCCAAAATACAAATTAATATGGCACAATAGTCGCTGAAGTACGAGCCCACTGAGCTGCCAGAGCGCCTTTCACTCCTTCAGCCAACAGCTGTTGAAATACCAGCCCCTGGGCCATGGTCCATTTATCTTTAAAAAAAGAGCGGTAAGCCTCGGCCAGCTCTCTTGGTTCCTGCGCTTGGTTCCTGCTCCAGCGACTAGGCTTCTTTCCTGACTGTTGGTGTTTCATGAGTTTTACCCCCCTAAATAAATATCCCTTTAAATCACAACTGGTGTGGGATTGATTTGTGCATAAATTAGTCACCAAGCTATGTTTTTTACTTACCGTAGTAATTAATTTGCAGATAAAGTAAAAATATGCACCAGTCATTTGTAGTACATGATCTGGTATTTCAAAAATCCTATTCTTCATGAAATATTGTAATCTTGTAAGAGGACAGTGATGTTGGATTACCCACTGCATGCTGTCAATATGTTTTATTACCATTGGTTAATAAAGAAACTGCTTTGGCCTTTGGCAAAGCAAAATAGGCAGAGAAAAATGGGTCTAGGCAAAAAAAAACTAAACTACATGTTGGGAGAAAGAAGGCCAAGTCAGAGGGACACCATCTAGCTGCTGATGGAGAAAACTGCCCAGTATCTTGACCAGTAAGCCACAGCCTCATGGCGATACACAGGTTAATAGAAATCAGTTAATTTAAGACATAAGAGTTAGCTAGGAATATGTCTGAGCTGTTGGCCAAACAGTTTATAATTAATATAAGCCTCTGTATGTTTTATTGGGACTAAATGACTGTAGGACCAGGTAGGACAGAAGCTTACAATTATGGGAGAGAATTTAAAAAGTGAGCCAGGAATTACAGTGTGTAATAATTTGCTTATTCCACTAGTATTGGCAGGAGTTTGGGGAGGAAGAGTTTTATTTGACTCATGGATTACCAGTTCACCATCGAGGGAACTGTAAAGTAAGGGACTGAAGCAGGAACTTGCAGGCAGGAACTGAAGTACAGATCATGGAGGGACCTTGATTACTGGCTTGCTCAACATATTTCTTTATACAAAGGAGAACTACCTGCGCAGAGATGGCACCATCCATAATAGGCCTGCCTCTCCCGTATCAAACAGTAACCCAGAAAAAGCCACAAAGACATGCCCCAAGGACAATCTGATAGAGGATATTTTTCAACTGAAATATTTTCATCTCAGGTGACTAGCTTGTATCATATTGAACAAATAATTAGTACTGTCATTTAAAACAATGCTGCCTTTGATTGAAAAGTTTTTTGAGAACATTTATTTCAAAGTATTTCATGAACTACATTATGGTCATATTCTTTCCCTTCTTCCTACTCTTCCTAGATTCCCCCACCTCCCTACCAACCCAATTACAAGGTCTTTGTATATCTCTCTTTCCAAAAAATAAGAGTAACAATAAATAAAAAAGGAAAATCAGAACAAATTAAACTAAAAATAAAAAAAATCAGTAAAATACAAAAATAGAACAGCAAATAAGAGCACACACAGAAAACATGTAATCCATTTTATAATGACTAAAACTTCTATGAATGGGCCCTGCTCAGGACTGTGGCTGATAAATCTAGTGACAGTTAATTGGAGAAATCTGATTTTCCTCTCCAGACAGGTATAATTACAAATAGTTTCATGGTTAGAAGTGAGGCATTGTAGAAACCTTTTATTAAATTTAGGATATCTTCTATAATTTTCTTAGAAATATATGCTCTGATTTTGACCTAGTTTTAACCACATCACTTTATAACTAGTATCTGCGGATTAACTTTTGTAGTATCATAGATTTAACATTTTTTAATTGAGCAATTTTTTTCTTCTACCTTATTTTCAATACGTGAAATCCTCACTTCCTTTCTCTGGAAGTAAGACTTTTCTCAGTTATTTTTGTTTGATATTTTGAGTTTTTAATTTCCATATTTTATTTTATTTTGGTTTCGATTTTTTCTAGTGACTCTATTTTTGTAGAATTTTATATTTTTTCTCAAGTTTTTGATATTATCTCATTCAATTATTTGTTTGTTTCCATTGTATGTATTAAGGAATTTGTTCATTTTCTCTTAATGGTAAACATATTTATAATGTCTAGTCTGAAGTCTTTGCCATGTGCTTCAAATAAATTTCTTTGCTTCTCATGTTTTTTTGCAGTAGGGTTATTGACTTCTGGAAGAGGCGTATATCCTCAGTTGTCAGTGTTTATGCTTTCACAAGGGGATCTAGACAATGATAATCACAGGAAAGGAGGAGAGAGAGAGAGAGAGAGAGAGAGAGAGAGAGAGAGAGAGAGGGAGGGNGAAGGGAGCGAGGGAGGGAGGGAGAGAGAAAGGGAAGGAAGGAAGGAAAAAAGAAGGAAGGAAGGAAAGAAGGAAGGAAGGAAATAAAAATCGGGATAAACTAGAAGAAAAAAACAAAAGGTACAGTGGGAAGAATCGGGCAAATCTGGGTCCTTATCAGGAGCTGAAGTTAGCAGGGGATGAAGTTAGGCTGGAGGGAGGGGCTCCGGTTGGTGGGCTACAATAAGGGTATATGTAAGTCTGGAACAACTGATAAACAAGGAGATAAAAATGGCCTTCAAGCATGATGCTCAACTGTCAAAGTTCCATGCTAGTTTTCTTATAAGTATCTACATTGCAGTTCTTCATGGATCAATTACGAAAAAGCATATTCCACAGCTGACAACGATAAACTTTACCTGAAAGTGATAGAAAGTTATACTCAGGGTGACGGTAGAAATACATCTTTTGGCTCCTCTATTTAATGACATCTTGATCCACAACTGACTACTTATTATACTTTGGAACTGATAAATCAATGGTCAAGTGTATTTTGCTATAGGAAGGTGAAAATTTCCCAAATAGTGAGTAGAAAGTGCCAAATGATTTACCTTCTACTATCATACACCAAATTTCTCTTATCTGCAGACTGATATTATAAAGGTTCTCTCACTTTTCATTTATTAATTTCCTTATTAACTTTTCAGCTATTAAATAAATACCTTCACATTGTTTAAAATATTGTACTTCATTGTGCGATTTTTTATTAGTGAAAAAGTAGCTTGAAAAAATCTTCTGATTGTTTAAATATCTGCATTCAATGACAAGCTATTTGTAATCTAGAATTTCCCTTCAAAGAAATGCTTATATCTTCTCAGATTTTACACAAAATCTCAATACTTCAAATGCTAAGAACACTAATCACAAAAATCTTTTCCTCTCACGTACTACATTTTCTCACCTAAATATGTTTGTGTTATGCTATATGCTTCAATGCTTTTTACCCTAAACTCTGCCCATTACCAAGCCCCAAAACTGCATTCTCTTTACCCGTTAAGACTTCATTTTCTACTACAATGTCCTTTTTATCAGCACCTCTCTCTGTTTTTAACCTGGATAAGAGTAATTGGTACATCATTCTCATATCTGCAGGATTGCAAACCCAGAATCCCACTTTCACATAAGTAGTACATTTAAATGTTTAATTAATAAGTTAAATATTTTATAACCCTCTGTTTAGTTCCTTTATAATTCTGTTCCTAGCATAAACTGCATGTTCAGTGGCCGTATTCATTTTGGTCTATACTATACCAAAGCTTGTTTTCTTCTCTACTTTGTCAGTAGTAACATGGTACTTTATTTGAAAAATACCATATAATTTTTCATGTTTCATTATGTTTACCACTTGATGGAGCAAGAGGACCATAGTTAAATTGCTTAAATTGGCTTACTAGGGTGATAAATCCAAAGGGATAATTGAATCAGTCAGTACTGTTGACAGTCATGAATTAAAGTATGGTTGCTTTATCATGAATGGATCTAACCAACCATCCTTAATCCTGTTGCGTTTTAGTATTGAGAATGGCACTGTTTGCAAACCTGACTCTTTCAAATAAAAATGAAGTTTAGTGTTGTTTTACAAAAAATGTTTGATGAGATTTTTAAAAAAGATATTACTGTATAGGTTAGTGTTTTTAAAGATAAGGAGACCAAATATAAATATTTTCAGCCCCCAATTATCTTAATGGTCTTAATGGTTGGCAAGATTGTACATTATTTTCTAACCTTTTCTGATGAGGTATAGTAAAGCCACTATAAGTGAAACATATCCCCACGGTGGATATTATTTCTTTAACTTTTTAGTAACAATTACAATAAATATTTAATGTAATGGAATTCCTTGACACTTTTCCATATTCGCTATATTAGTACCCCTTCCTTATCACACACACCTGTTGTTTAGTTAGGTTATATTGCTGTGATGAAACACGTGAATAGAGCAAGTAGGTGAGGAAATGATGTCTTTGTCTTACACTTCCATAGCGGAGTCCATCAAGAAGGAAATCAGGTCAGGAACTCAAGCAGGACTCGAACCTGAAGGCAGCAGCTGATGAAGTCACTAAGGGAAGCTGCTTTCCAGCATGTTCCTTGTGGCTTGCTTATCCTCCTTTTCTTGTAGAACTCAGCTTCATCATCCTAGGGCTGTGACCACCAACAATAGGCTTGGTCTTTCTCCACCATCGTTTCAGATATAATTAAGAATATTAAGAAATAACGAAGAAAATGCACTGCAGGCTTGTCAACAGATTAGTTTTAGGGAGCCCTTTTGTTAATTGAGACTCCCCCCTTTCAGATGACCTCTGCTTGTGCCAATTTTATATAATATATTCAGCATAGTTGGCCCTTGGTGGCTTTGATACATAAACACCTCACTGTTAAGCTATAATATTTTCTGTGTTGTGCATCCCTAAGATGACATATTAATAATGATATAATCATGTAAAAACTTTTCAAACTTAAAAAGCCTCACAACTTTTAAATTTTAAATACTTAAAATTTCAGTTGCTTCACAATATTCGTTCCCTTTTAAAATCCAAAGTCTTTTGAAATATAATGTCTCTCAACAGCGGGTGCCTATAATTTAGAAAATGGATTAACACATTCTTACTTTAAGATGGAATAAGCAGATCGTAGTCACAAAAGAAAAAACAAACTCCAGCTGTATGACTAACTCAAGGCCAAAAGTCAGGTATCTACTTCCTATCTTCTGGGGTCACTATGATTGGATCTTCTGCTGTACTTGGGCTCTCCTTTCATGAACAAACTCTCCTGGGCTCTTTTCATGTTACCAAGCCTCAACTTTTCTGCATATGACCTTCTTACCTTCAAAACCATCTTGTATAACTTAGTTGAAGCTCAAATTTGTATACAAAATAGGGAGGAAATTTAAGGAACTTTGTGGAAGGTGATCTGTGATTTGATTATTTGAAATAACATTAAGTTTTAATCTGGGTAAAGAAGAATAGGCTCCAAGTCAAGCTATGAATATTACAAAAGAGAGACATTGAAATTCATGGAATTATTCACCACTTTGTGACATGATTCTTCTGCCTAAGCTGATTTTGAGTTTTTTAAATATCAGCTTAAACATCTAAATTTCCCATCATAACATCATATTCTGCAAAAATAGGTATAGTGAAATTACCCTGGAACCTGGTGTACAACATAAGAAACATTTGGTTAAAAAATCAAAAGCAGTCAGTTATTCTTACATATAATAAACTTTGAAATTCTCATCTATAATGAAGGCTTGATGTCTTCAGGTATAATTATTTACATGCTTTTTATTTTTAAAATAAAGTATTTTTCATCATATTTTCAGTAGAATGTACAGTTGTTTGAAAGCAACAAGTAATCTTTGTATCATCTGCAATACTGATTTCTCAATTCCAAGATGTTTTTGAAAATAATGCTTTAAAATTAGATAACAGGATAGTTTAGGAAACAACAATTTTAAATTCTTGTTTCCTTTGTACTTTGTGAAGCAAAACTTTTATTAACAATTTTTCTTCAGGTGTTAACACAAGGTGGAATCATGAAATTTGTACTAAGTTTAAAGATAACTACGTGTGTGTGTGTTGTGCATGCACATGGATGTGTATGTGTGTGTTTGTGTATGGAGTGTGTGTATGCGTGTGTATGTGTGTGTGAATGTGTCTAAATTGTGGTCTCTCTCGAATATGACCAAATACGGAAAATATGGGGTTTGATATCATTATTTTGTTAAGATTTTAAGGTTTTCTTATCCTCTGCCATCCAAAATATATTATCTCAGGCTCCTACATAACAAAACATATCTCCAAAATAGATTTTCATTCTTCTATACCATTAAAAATTCATGATTTTTACTCATTAACAACCACTTAAAAATTTAATTTAGTCCTTTGTTTGTTTGTTTGTTTATTTATTTATTTTAATGCCTGTCTGCAGATTATCTTCTGTTTGCTTCACCCATCTTAAACCTCTTGCCAAAAGTACTGCCTCTTCCTTGCCCAGTGTGGATTTCATATTTTATAATTGTAACAAGCAGAGCTAAACTTCTGTGTGTATTCTTTGTGAGATATCTATTTTACTATGTATTGGCCCCTCAGACTTGAATGCTTGTGGAAGTAGGTCATCCCTCTCAACAACTAAAATGTCACAGTAACTCTTTGCTTTCAGGTGGCAGTTGTTTTGAAGCCCCATCACTTCCCTATCAACTCTGTAAAAGCAGGCTGCCAGCTCAGACATGGCTCATGTTCAGTGGGTCTTCATGACTTGCCTCAACCATTTGAAATTCTTGGATTCATTTAACATTTTCTGATATTTTGAGAAGTCTATTCTTCCAGGTCTGTGTCATATAGAATGAGCCTGTCAAATCACATTTATAAATGTTTTATTACTTCTACTAAATTGACAAGTGCCAGAGGCTGTAGAGATAATTATGCAATAAATTATTTTCTCAAAATATTAACTGTTTAAAGAGATGATCATGAATCTGATGCCTATTTTTATACAAGATGTATTATAATTCAGTGGAGAAGGGATATATTATAGAAAATTTAGTTAAATATTAAATGAACTGGATTGAAATATTTTACATATATAAGTATATACAGAATAGGAGGGAATATTATGTTTCCCAACAAAACAGATATTGTAAAACAATTTATGAAATAAGGCTTACCTATATTATGTATTGAATATGTTTAGCTCTCTGATTCAGGGAAAAATATTGGTTAATAATATTTTTTTATTATTAAATATATATCCTCAAATCCTCAGTATTGTATTAAATGTTTGATCATTTACTGCTATCTTAAATTTAATTTCCATATTCCAAATATTGGAATAAAATGGTGACTAATTCTTCAGTTACTCCTCCTCAGTGCTAGCTTTTTCTTCTGTTGTTGGTAAGTTCAATAACATCTTGGAATCCTGGAAAATTTTCACTCTCTGTTTAGGTATTGCTTTTTGGTCTTGAGGGCATCTTAATCTTACATAAAGTTACATTTGTTTTGTGAAACACCAAAAATAGTTATCAATCACTATTTTCTTCTACAGGCAATATGTGTAGTACAAAGTTATTGTATTTTTCAGTCCTTAGTGTACTTTAGCTTTTTGGTTTTGTCTTTGAAATCACATTGTTGATTTTCTATCTAATCAGAGAGTGTTAAGAATATGTTTTCTAAAATAAGAGTCATTTAATTATAAATCTTGGTTGGTCTACCCAGATCTGTGTATCACCACAAAGCTGTGGCTTACTGGGAAAAGTTTCAGTGTCTAGCTCTGGTGGGACTACATGGCTTCTCTCTGACTCTGTCTTCTTTCTGCAAACATTCAGTTTATTATTCCCTGCTTACCTACGTTCTGCCCTATCAACAGGTCCAAAGCAACTTCTTTATTAACCAATGGTATTCACAGCATACAGAGGGGAATCCTACATCATGAATCTAAAGAAACAGAGTTATATTGTAATTTGTTGTGTACACACAGCCAAAATGGCACCAGAGATATTTCTCTTAATAATTATGTGACACTAAAATAATTTTAAAGTAATTCAGTAATAAATATGTGAAAGCAAAATAATCTAGAAAAAAATCAAAACCTGTAAGATGATGATTTAAATAACAGACTTTGTGCATGTCTCTGTAACTTTTCCATTGATGAGGAAGATCATCCAGGAACTTACCATACTTTTCAAACACATGGAAAGAATAATGTGGGAAGTATGTCCATATATGTGCAAGGTTTTATGAAGCAGCCAAAGCACATTTTTTTCTGTAAATCTTTGATTATGAACTGTTCACACTCATATCATTCATTTCACAAGTTATCTCATTATTAAAGTTCTGGGGGTAATAAACTAAAAGATTGACTTTAAATACCACATTTCTTTTTATTTAATTTATTTAATTTGTCTCCTAAGTGGTTACTTTAATTCATGCTTTAATCACTGATGATGCAAAAGCCCATTAAATGTCCGACATAGCAGTCGACTCCATGAGATACAAAAATGATCAAATTGGCAAGATATTCTCACAGTTGCTGAAATTGCAGGACTATTAAATGGATGATTAATCCCTTTTTATTTACTTTCGACCTTCTCTGCAGAACCAAATGCATGTCTGATGTGGCAGTTTGATCAAATGCTTTCTCTGTGTGTTTGCCTTTGAAATGGAATCAGTAAACCACATGGCTGAGTAAATGTCCACAATTTCTGCAAAAATACTCCCTTTAGCTGCAATATGAAACTTTTTAGCACTTAGAAGCTGGTAAGTGTGTAAACTACAGCTCATAACAATATACTGTACTGCCACAAAGAACACAGGAATCCTTTCCTTTGCAACAAGGCTATGGAATGAATGTTTACTTTGTTTAGGGCAACAAGTCAGACATAAAAAGACAATCAGCCCATTTGGTTTAGCTGCTAAAGTTTATAAAAGGCGACCTGAAAGTAGGAGTAAGAAAAAATATACTTCAATGAGGGGAGTGAAAAATATGTTGCATGCGATATGAACATACCGTATGAATTTGTGGAAAAATTTCATTGAGAAAAATCGACACATGTGATTAACTACTGGAGATAATAAAACTTAACTTCTTTAGAAGATTTTTATTTTTAAATAATATGACTTTTTATTTATTATTTTACAAATTTTTACATACATGTGTACAATACTTTTTGATAATTTAATACCAGTATTATCTTCTCTTCTCATTTCTCTAAGACTTCTTTAGCTCAAATAGTCACCCTTGTATTTTTGTGTTATTTATTACACCTTATTGTGACCCAATCAATTTAGTTAGTCGCTTGGTTTAGAGATTATTTTCTTGAGCAATAGCACTATATTAGGGACTAAACCACTGATAACTGAGTCTTTCCATCCCCTGGCAATCATTAAGTGTTAGTTGTCCCTTTTGTAGTGATATAGCTCATCCATGATGGATTGGTGCATGCCCACTCGTGTGCAGCTCTTTTACAGATAACTACCACTGGTGGCTTCATTGTCATAGCAACCATGTTGTACCTAGGAAATCCCATCTTATAGTACTCTTTCCATCCTCTGGCTCTTAAATTCTTTCTAAACATTCTTTCAAAATGTTGCTGCAATTAAAAAGTCAGTGAAATAGATGTCTATATATAGAAGAACAATCAAAGCTACTTATTCTCAACACTGCTCTGGCACCCAGTTACTGAGCTTCGGGCAAGGGGCTTGAGGTTAAAATACACAGACACACACAGACAGAGAGATAGCGACACGGGCCATCCTTGAATTTTCCAAGAATGCCCCCGTTATTGTGTTCAGGGACAGATTATATAGAGATAGCCACGCCCCAGCCAAACCCACCAGAAACCACTCTCCTGCCATCAGGAACTCCTGAAGGTCTCTGTGCTCAGAGCAGCTGTAGGCACTCAGATCAGGGGAAAACAAGTTGTTTACAAAAAATTCAGGATCTGGGGTCTCACTGCTCCCAATAGTCCCCATAGTGTATCTGCATTCACTGATACTGAGAGTGAAACTTCACTCACTAAACTAAGAACAGCATTAATATTTGCATACAAGCACAAATATTTAGAGTCATTTTGAAACATGTTCTTTTAACAAAACGAGAAATGTAGACTCTTCCCTCTTGAGCTTTTTACTTCCCTGCTGTTGATCAGTTGGATGGTATAACACATGATTTACCTCCAGGATAGCAGATTGGATTTAAGGAAATATAAATTGGTTACTTCCAAAACAGTCCTGCCACTACTTCACAATTTGGCACATTTTCCTACGAGGTCAATATTGCAGCACAACCTGTCCCTGCTGGCAAGAACAGTATTATTTTCTTTTCCTTCAGGATATAGAACGCTCAACAGCACTGTGAAACCTAGCACTTTGAGAACCACTGGATTATATTGTGAAACTCAGAGTCAAGATAAACACTTTCTTATTAGCTTTTTTGCACCAAGTGAAAATTATAGAGTATATAGGACAATTAGTTTATATATAATTATCCTTAGATTATATAATATACATATATAGTAAGCTATATATAGTTACAGCTTCTGTTAAAACTGGAAAAAATATATGTTTGAATGGGAAAAAACTATTTGACACTTTTCTTTTACTTTTACTCAAAATGTTTTTTTCATACAATATATTCTGATTGCGATTTTCTTCCTTCTCTTTCTTCTCATTCCTGTTTCTCCCCACATCAAATTAAAACCCACAACTTTTCTTTATCTCCCGAGAAAACAAATAGGCATATAAAAACAATAATAAAATGAAATGAAATTCAACAAGATAAATAAAAGACAAACAAGAAGAATATAAAACAATTAAACAAGAAAAAGACAAAGATAAAACACAAAAAGCACATATGGATATAAGGCACATATTTTCTCATGAAAACCCCATAAAACTTAAAGACTAAAGATCATAATATATATGAAAAATAGCTATAGCATTAAAAAATATCCTGACAACATTATGGGACAAAAAATTTTCCAAAGTGGACGTTGAGTTTTCTTTGTGCTCACCATCTATTGTGGGCATGAAGCTTCCCCTTAAGATTGTTCTGTTTCTCTAATGAGACTCTAATTTTTTATATGAAAGTAGCGATTAGTTGGAGATATCTTCTGAATTAGGGATGGGACGTGCTTCTGTGTCTCGTTTAGGCTTTAGTAACTTGTTAGGTGCAGATTCTTGAACCTATATGCTTCCCTAGTCTCTGTGAGTTAATATTCATAGTTAATATTTGTGCATGTTTCTCCTCCCACCCCATTGTGTTTAGAAGGCCTTCACTTCTTGGTGCCTTGATCCCACCTTGAATCTTACACACACTTTCTGCCTCCACTTTCACAGATTTCCCTTAGCCCTGAGAGGAGGAATTTAATCGATACATCATTTTTGGCACTAACTGTTCCATGAACTGACTCTCTCTCTCTCTCTCTCTCTCTCTCTCTCTCTCTCTCTCTCTCTCTCTCTCTCTCTCTCTCTNTCTCTCTCTCTCTCTCTCTCTCTCTCTCTCTCTCTCTCTCTCTCTCTCTCTCTCTCTCTCTCTCTGTCTGTCTTTCTCTCTCTCTCTCTATCTTTCTCTGTCTCTGTCTCTCTGTCTCTGTCTGTCTGTCTCTCTCTTTCTGCATATTGTCTGGCTATGGGTATCTGTATTTGTTCTCATCTTCCTCAAATGGAAGCTTCACTGATGGTGGCTGTGCAAGTAAGAGATCTTTGAGTAGAGCATAATGTCATTAGGAGTTATTTTATTGCAATGTTCCTTTCGTAGAACAATAGTCCCTGGCATAGAATTTAGTTTCAGGATCAAGGTCACCCAATGTCAACTATAAGCTCCATCCTGCATACTAGAAGTTAAGTCAAATCAGATTTTGTTTGTTACTCCACTATTTTTGTGTCACTAATGTATCAACATTTCTTCCAGCCTGCTGTTTAGTTTGCAAAGTATCATCTGAAATCATGAATACAAATACACAGGAGAAAAGGATTTAGGGAAGCAATGTATCAACTCCTTTGTGTTCAATGCCTTGTGTATATGTTGTTTTCAAAGTTAGGACATTGTCATCAATTTTTGGAGAGCCACCAGAAGTCTTTTCATTTCCGTCATTTTTATGGGTTTCCTATGGGACCCTTGGCCAAGACCTTGACCTGTATCTAACCCGTTCCTGGTACTGAAAGCTTCAATTGATAACAAGAGATACACAGTTGGGGGTCTTCTTTGCTTGTTTTTAAAACATACTTTGCTCTTTCAATATTCACTGTCCTTCATTGAAAATTGTCTAATTACAGAAACATCTGCTTTTGAAAAACATTATAATTTTTTACAAGTCAACAATATTCAATGGAAACATTTTGCATATTGTATATTCAACTAAACAAATGATCATTTCATGCTTCTTTGATGCTTATCAGGAAGCAAAATTCTTTTGTTGCCTTATATCTAACAGTTATAATTGTGTGCTATTTTATGACTATCTTTAGCTATTCTGTGAGTATATTAATTACTGAGTACATAAGCAACATTTTATAAACTTTCATAAAATAATTGCATTGTGTAAGGTATAGTGAGCAGAAATGACATTTTAGCAGACAATAAACCTCATTACTTTTTTTCTCTTCACAAGAAAAATAATGCTTTCTGATTCTCATTATAGATATGATTTAGTCTGTGTAAAGAATGTAACTGTCTTCTTCATTTGTATACTTCGTCACTGAGTTCAACAAACTACGAGTTCACTTTTTGAGGCAGTTAATATTTGGATCAAAACTTTACAAGTGTATTTTTTGTACACACTCATGACATTTTTCCAATGCTTAAAATTTAATTTGTATCTAGTGATTTTATCTGTTTAATTTCATGAACTATAATATGTATCAAAAGCTTAGGTTTAAAATGTTGACTAATACATACAAGGCCAACATTAATATAAAGAACTTTAAAAGTGATCAAGCTATGCTTTTCTATTACACATGTTTTCTTTGTATCCATGAATGGTTTATTACAAACTAGTGTTATGGAATGATATATATGAGAACTACAAAAACAGTTCTTATTCCTAGATTTCTGTTTATTTAAATCTTTAGCTTAGCTGCTGGGGTATTCCTCTTACAGCTCTATAAGTTAATAATGTATCAGGTCAGAAGTTAAAGAAACCTGCTGCAGGTGTTTCTAAAATAAAATAACATTGCTTTATAATATCCACAAAGTTCAAATTAATGTTCCATATAGTAAAATTTAATTATCTAGAATGCTATAGGGGGTATGAGAAATATTGGATAATTATTATATTTCTTGGATAATGTGAGTATTAGTCATTCGAAAATTCTTGAAGCATAATAAAATTACCTCAGTGTTAAACCCTGCTTAACAGTACTCCTCCAAAGAGAGGCATCTTAGGGTTCTTCAGAGGTAGTGTAAACATAATTATCACCAGCCAGCATGTAAGGGTTTGGGTAGGCTAACAGAGCTGAGGGAGGTAGAATTTCAAATGAACAAGGTTATGATGATTATAGTGAGTGTTAATCACTGGGCATTTAGGATGCTATTTAACATACTCCCCTTTGTAGTTATATTAAAAGACACCTCAGAAACATGGAAGCAGTGCTGTTTTCTAACTATAGAAGTCACCTCTAACACAAAGGCAAAAATAAAATAAAATAAAATAAAGTGAATGCCTAGCTGTTATTGAATACATTCATGTTGGTTAGTTGAAACTTTATAAAAATTTCTCACCACCCAACTGAAAACCCAAAAATCATTACAATTGCATTAAAATATCTTTAAGTAAAACATTAATTTCAAGCCTGAAACAGTGCTTGAATTAATGATCTTGTATATTAAAACATAAACATACAGAACAGAGAGATAAATATTCACACGTATCTACTTATGTGTACATAGAGAGATAACATTTTCTACAAGTTTCGTTTACCATTTAATTAAAATATGTATTCCTGTTGTGTGTCTTGTGCTATTTTATTAAATTATTAGGTAAATAAATAAAAACTAACCTGGAAGAAAAAGGACTGTTTTATGGAAAAAGAGAAATATTTTTGTTACACTAAATGGGTCAGTAATAATATAGAAATAAAATGTTAATATGTCCCTTTGCTTTAGTTGTAATAATTAATTAGTAATATATTTTAAAGTCAATATAAATCTAACAACAAAGGAAAAGGAAGTCTTAACCACTTCTTTGGACTCCTATTTGAAACCTGGACAAGAGATTATAGATTCATGTCTTTTTTATTTTGCTGTTTATTTCAAACACCAGTAGTAGGGCAATAGGGAACAGTCCCTCTAGTCATACTTGATACATCCAACATTTTCTGTGTTTTCTGTGATTTTATGGATGTATGGAAGAAGAGTCCTGAAGACTGTCTTGCTTATATACCCAAGAGTGGTTTTACTGGATCTTGAGGTAGATTGGTTCCCGTTTTCATGACCATCCACCACTTCTGATTTCTGTAGTGACTGGAAAGTTTGCATCCCCACAAATATGAGTGTTCCCTTATCACCATATCCCAACAACTTTAGGTATCAATTACTTTATTGGTCTTATCCATTCTAACATCTATCTCCAGCAGAGCTATATGGATTCTCTGCCTCTGCCTCTTTCTCCCAGCATTCAGTTTAGTTTTCCCTGCCTTGCTCTGTGTTCCCCTATAGCTCTGCTATAGGCTCAAAGCAGTTCTTTTATTTATCAATGGTAATCACAACATACAGAGGGGAAATTCCACATCACCATCCCTTTTTTGTTAAAATAAAAAGGAAGGTTTTAGCTTCAACATAATAAAAATTACATATAACAAAACAGATCTCAAGAAAAAATTACACTTACAATATTTATATCTACTTCATCTTTTATCATAACTAAAGAAAACTATAATTATAACTATATATCTGTTCTTCAACTCCATCAAAGACTCCAGAAAAATATAATATTACCTAAGTAAACAGGAAGTACATTTTAAGCAACTTTCAACACTCTAAAAATAATAGAGACATCTTGCTGCCTGGACAGTAACCCAAAGTTCTTCTGTAACATTGGGGCATCCATCTTCAGCCTACAGGCCCATAATATTGAGCAGACTTTTTCATGAAACAGGAAATTTCAAAGACAGTTCCACCTATATTGGAAGTTTGTCAGTCACTTTTTTCTGTGTCCTGTAGAATGTCTAGCAGATCCTTTCAGGAACTCAAAAGGATAGTCTCACCTTTAGGCAAGTTCAGTAGTCATTTCTCTGTGGGTCCTGCATGTCCAGTTCATTAAGCAGTCCAGGAAACAGCAGTTTCTTACTCAAATGGCTTACCAACTCCATAATGAGTCTCTTCTATGCCCATCTTCATCTTGAAGTACATTGGTGCTGCCAGGAGTGTATGCTTCTCATTGTCATGAAAAGTCCAAAGTTTTTAAAACACTTTAAATGTGATATTTTATAGGTCATTGAAAGGTTTAAAGATTTTCTAACTGAAATATATCTCTGTTTATCCAGCAAACCTAACTAACATGACTACATTCTAGACAGTTATCTATTGAACTGTATTTCTTAATTATACATTACATTTTTATATGAGCTGCACAAACACAATACTTTAATCAAGATCAGAAATACATATACACAGTATAACAAAATTGACCTAATATTTGTATCAATAAATCAAGATCCATACCAATGCAAATACCTATAGGATATTATCCATTAAATATAAAGAAATATTTACAAACAATATTTGGAAATATGGGCATATTTCTGTGTCCAAACTTATTTGTGCTATTTATTGGGCAAAATATTTTTTTTCCTTTTTTTATTATTGAAAAAATTTCTGCCTCCTCCCCGCCTCCCATTTCCCTCCCCCTCCCACCACTAGCAAAATAATTTTTTGAGGGGTTTTCAAGGCAACCTTTCAGGGGGTCTTTGTCCAACAAACCACATTACTCTTAAAAGATTCCACAGGTTGGAATCTCTTTTCCAAAGCAACATTCCTTAGACTCAAATTTTTAAAATCAAGATACCTTTACATTGCTTTAGCTTAGCAGCCTTTCCTTACAGGCTTTGCAAGTATCTGAGAAAATTACCCCACATTCCCAAAAATGGATTCTGGATGATTGTCTTGTTTAGAGAATTGGTTACAAGTTATTATGGATAATGATCAGGGAAAATCTAAGTATAGGAGACCAGATTCAGAGTTCTTGTTTTGAAAAAAGAGGTGAAATGGGACAATGGTTTTGTTCCTTGTAAAGACTCGTCACTTGTATTTCTTTAATAAAATGCTTATTGGCCAGTAGACAGGCAAGAAATATAGGCAGAACAGGAGAATTCTGGAATGATGAAAAGCTCAATCTGCAGTTGTCACCCACACAGAGGAAGCGAGATGAGAATGCCTCGTTGATAAAAAGTACCAACACAGACAACAATTATGGGTTACTGTAAGATATAAGAGTTAATAAGAAAGGCTGAGCTAATAGGCCAACCAGTTTATAATTAATGTAGGCATCTATGTATTTCTTTGGGACTGAATGGCATTCGGACCGAGTGGTACAGAAAGCTCTGTCCACAGAGAGTGACCGAGCACTGTCTCCTCCCATGTTATATTCCTCTCAAGTCCTGGAATTAAAAGTGTGCAACACTACTTTCTAGTTTCTATGGAAAACTAGTATGGCTTCTGGGATTAAATGTGTGTATCCCCACTGCCTGGTTTGTAAGACTGAACAGGGTGGCTGTTTTACTCTCTGATCTTCATTAAAATACAAATAAAATATTCCTACAATATTTAGCAAAGTTTGGACCTTGGATATTGAAATATTTTCCATTTTGCTCTGTAATACAGACTGAGAAACAATGCCATTATGGTCTTAGATATTCAACATTCAAAGCTCAAAACTAACCAACCTCTTTTCCTTACAATATTAGCATTCTTTAGATATAGCACATAAGTAACAGCTAAAAAATATCCTTTGCTATTACATATGGAAGTCACATTGCATAATAAAATCATAAATCAATAAACAGTCAAGAAAAAAAAGGTTTCTTGAATTAATTGCTTAATTGTAAGGCTGTCCCAGCATGCTTATTTCTGCCCTGGAGAATCTTTGCATACTTACCCTTTTGCTCAATCAGCTGACAAATGCAGAAATGCAAGAAAGCCTAAGATACTGAGAGTGCATAATGATCAAGGGCTTTGTCCTGAAAAAGGCATTTATCATTCTCTCAGAAGACCTGAGTACAATAAAGAAGAGAGGGACAGGAGAGAATGTTTGACCTTTCTAACCTCAACCAGATAAGTTTCTCTTTGAACTGGACAACAGATATTCATCACTACTCATAAATCTGAGAAGTTATGAAATTCTTCATAACAACAAAAGGACATTGAAATACACATGCACTTATTAAGGGTTTTTTGTTGTTGTTGTCTTGTTTTTCAGTTTGGCATTAAGGCAAGTTTGGAGGAGGGAAGTAAATTGCTTTCCTCCAAAAGATTGGAGCATTCCCTGTGACAGTGGGACTGGGCTGTAGTAAAAAGCATGTTGAGTGACATCTTGAGAGAAAGACAAAAACCAGCTATCCACACAGGGCTTGTTCTGCCCCTGCATGAAGCCCTGCCCTGACTTTCCTCAGTGATGGAATGTAATCAAGAATTTCAAAACAAGCCAGTTTCTCATCCTAAATTGATCTTGGACCATGATTTATTACAGTAATAGAATGTAAAAAAAAAAAAAAAAAACTAAGATACGTTCACTTCGAACAAGGCTGAGAATCAAGACTGATGAAAAGGGGGAAGGAAGCATACTGGAGATTGGTTATTGTGGCTTGAATAGAAATGGCCTCCACAAACTCATATACTTAAATATTTTGTCATTATGAAATAGTATTACTTGAAAGAGTATACAAGGTATGTCCTTGTTGGAGGAAGTGAGTTACTGGTGCTTGGAGTCAGGGTTTCAAAAGCTCAAGCCAGGGACAGTGCTTCACTTCCTGCTGCCTACAGATCTGGATGGAGAACTCTCAAGCTACTACTCAAGCATCAAATCAACCTGCCTGCTTCACACCATAACAATGAACTGAATAGCTGAACCTGTAAGCAAGCCCCAGTTTGAGGCTTTCGTTCATGAGAGTTGCTGTGATCATGGTGTCTCCTCATATCAATAGAACGTTAAGACACTGGCAATAGAGGAAAGTGCTATGAAATGCTTCCCTCTCGACATTGCATAGCATTACTACGGTATACATGAGACCATTGTAGTTGTGGTTGCCTACATAAGAACTTTACAAGATCAAGTTTGTCAAAATTCTGTTATGGGTGAGAGGCATGCTGGTTGATGGTGCCTTGGGGAGGGATAGTAATTTTTCTTTGAGTTCTGACCACTGGTAGATAGCCCTTGTACCAGTGGATTACCCTAATCACATATACAAACAAGCACTACTAATTTTAATGTTATAAACAAATAAGGAATATCATATGAAGTTTGAAAGTTAGTTTCAAGGTAGTCCAGGAAGAACTGAAGGCAGAAAATGTATGATGGGCATGATTGTGATGAAATTTTATGCATCTTTTCAAATATCTACAGTTTCATGTTACATAGAAAAAAGTACAATCTGAGAGATGAAAAAAGTCTTTTATTAATGAAAATTGATATTGTTTATTTTTGTTGATGTTGAGGGGATATTTTTAAATTTCCAAATAATGGTGAATCGAAATGTAAAGCACTTAAGGCCTTGGTTTTTCTTGTTTCTCTTCTATTTGATATGGCTGGTATACATCAGATAATCCATTGTGTTAAAAAATAAAGAAGAATCATAACTTTCAGCTAAACAATAGGTTACCTATTTTTGCTATTTCTCTCTTCCTGAACTATTTGCCCTTAGGTTTGATCAGTACTTTGATCTTGACAGCATGTCAATGGCCCTTGCTCTTTATGATTTGTAGACTGTGTGACCTCTACCTGACTGCCAGGTTTTATACGTAGACATTACTTGTATTTAATTCGTCTTACTTCTATGACCAAACTTTCATCAGAACTGACATAATAAATTGATTTAAAATAAAATTTACTCTTTACATTTGAGATCCCAAACTCTTCTGAATGTTTTTCTCAATTCTGTATTCACCAATTACTACACATAACATTCTGAATTTATTACATCTAGTGACCACTTTTTTCTAAGCTATTTCATAAATACTTAATATATTTCAACCCAAGAGGATAATCCCTCCCAGGTAAATGAATTGATTTCCAAAAAATATTTTTATGCACACATCACTTCATTTGGTATAGACAACTTGGCATAGATTCCAGAATATCAACACTATACTTAATTTGGGGTATAGTTTTATTTCAAATCATGTTTTCGAAAATTAATACTAAAACACATACTTAAAGGTTGGGAATTTTGCTCTGTCAGTAAAGTCTTTTCACATAAATATAAGCTTTTGAATATAATTTAGAGAAGCCACATATATTCTCAATATATTGGAGCACAGCTATAATCGGAGTCCTAAGCAAGTGAGAAGTTACTGTCCCAAAAGTAAGGGTGATCATTCCAAAAAAAAAAAAAAAAAAAGACAGCCTATTAGAATTCTGCCCTTCATATGCATACACACATGTATACATTCCTGCTTAGCTTCCAAACACAAAAGCATAAATAAAATAACTGCTGTATTGTCAAACTAACAAAAGAGTATTTAGTACTGGGAAGATGAAATGTCAGCAGTATTTGCGTATCAAACATTAATTTTAACAAAATCCAGGCTTTCTGGTGTGTTCTTGCAATCCCTAGGCAGGAAAGAAGAATTCCTGGAGTTCCCTATACTGTGTGCCTTGCAGACTTCACTACCCTCAGGCTTAGTCAGAGATAATGTCTCAAACAATAAGATAGGCAGTACTTGAGGAGTGATGCCTCATGGTTTTTAGCATTTTTGCGAATGTCTGAACAAACCAAATAAGTTCAAACATATCCATGCATAGATATCAAGTAACAAATACAATAATTATATTTAGTGGATTCACATGGCAACCACTTTAACTAAAGATTTGAAAGATATGGTGAATGAAAATTACCATCTAGAAGCTGGCAAAATTAATTTCTAGGGGTTTCATCATGCTTAGTATGACTTCCCATTCACTGAATATTTTAGAACACTGCAGGGGCAGAGGTTGCTTATAGATCTGAATTTGGTAGACTTGCAAATATTTTCTGTTCAGAAGAACATATCACCTGTCAAGTTTATTATTCTGTAAAGAATAAATATACACCTGCTGTTACATCTAACGCAATTGTCTTAGCATGACAGTTTTGTTGAATCTCTCCTTTTTTTATACAATCACTTTACATCTGCTCCAGAACTTAAATTCATCTTAACATCTTATTTTTCTCCTGTTCTCTAATGTGATAAATAAAGTATTTGGCACATGTATACCTTATTTTTATATAAAAATCATATTAATGTTTGGTAAATTAGATCATTTTCTGAAGGTAGTATTATAACATAGATTTTAAAATATTCCTTTGAGATTTAGTGTGACATACTGTTTGTAATAACTAGTTGAAACATAAAAATATATTGCTTTCTTTGGTGTTGTCACAAAATATTCTTGCTCAATTGTTGGGGGCTTCTTTTCTTCTCGGATTGTTAACAGAGAAAAGAGGTTGAAGGGGCAATAGAACGCTTTGTCTACAGACCAGGAGCACCAGCAGAGACAGCCCTCCAGGATACAGATTTTGGTGACCCATCTTAACTTCATTTTAGAGCATGGGGAAATTATAGGATGAGTGAGCATTGAGGACAAACCCTAATTTTCATTAAGTGACATGTTTCTATCACAAGGCTTAGGATGAGGCATAGGGTCCTACAGCAGAACTCCTTGGTGTGGGACAATTGTATTCTGTCAATTATGTTTTAAATAAATGCTGATTGGCAGTAGCCAGACAGGAAGTATAGGCCGAACAACTAGACAGGAAGTAGAAGCGGGTCAATGAGAGCAGAAATATTCTAGGAAGAAGAAAGATCTTTCTGTGGTTGTGAGCCCAACACAGAAGAAGCAAGATGTGACTGCCTCACTGAAAAAGCTACTGAGCTAATATAGACAAGAATAATGGGCTAATATATGTTATAAGAGTTAATAAGAAGCCTGAGCTAATGGGCCAATCAGTTTATAGTTAATGTAGACCTCTGTGCAATTTCTTTGGGACTTAATGACTGCAGGAACCAGGCAGGACAGAAATCCTGACAACAACCCCTAGCACAAATATTCTAGCAAGAATCTGTGCCAAAATCCAAGCCAAAGATATATAAGGCAGGAAGTTTAGAGTCAGGCATTTGATCTAGATGCTATTTTCTGATAAGGTCAGTCCTCCAAGTCCAAGGACATTCCCCATATAAGGGCAGATATAGAGCATGATCCTTTGCTGAGGAGGGAGCAAGTTTTCTTATTGTTGAGCTAGTGAGTTAAGCTGTAAAGCCCTGAGATAGTTGCAAACTTTACCAGTCAGCAATGTATTTCCACTCTTCATTTGGCCAGGTTTACAAGTCATTCTTTTAATATTTTCTAATAAAATTTCATAAATATATGCAACATATCTTCACTATTTCCACCCCTATTCCTTTACACCAATTTCCCCAGGGGCCCTTCTATCACATCTGCCTCCAAAGATTTTGTATTGGAGAAGTAAACCTGTTAGAATTTTGAGTCTACATGACCAACCAAAGTTCATACTTTGACATTCCTATTTAATGCTTCACATTATTCCAATTCATAGCAATTATTGGAATATAATTAAGACAAAGTATTTGATTTACTTAACATTCTTCTTGTTCTGTTTATTCAGCTCTCCTGTGGAGGCCCAAAACTGTTTGCATTAATTCAAAGTTGTTGACAACCGTGGTTACACACACTGACCTAGGGTGTTTTGAACATTAAGGTAACCCATACAGGTAGATTTACTCCACCCTGACAAAAGGTCAGAGAATTCAAGCATTATTCTGCTCCTTCTTTTGAGAAAGGGTGTTTGACCTAAAGACTGCCTTCAGGATACTAGGTCTAGGGTGGGTTCACTACCTAACAACATAATGCTTTTCTCTTGAATTAATGTCCCAAAGCCTTGAAGTAAGTACCTCTTCCACCAGTCTTCTGTATCCTGTTAAAGCAGTCTTTTGCGTCTTCCTCTGTTTGTGCTGGGGAACAAAAGTGTATGGAAAATTAAACATGAATGAACTCAGAAGTACGAACTCAGTGGATAGGAGGAACTGAGTGGCCCTTGCAAACTATCCTGTCTCTGTGAATCCATCTGATCTCTTTTCCTCCTACTTAACACTTGCTTTTTTTTTCCTTTTTATCTATCTATCTATCATCTATCTATCTATCTATCTATCTATCTATCTATCTATCTATCTATCTATCTATCTATTGCTTGTTTGTTTTGTTTTGGTTTGGTTTTTCAAGTCAGGGTTTCTCTGTGTAGCTTTGGAGCCTGTACTGGCATTCACTCTGCAGACGAGCCTGGCCTTAAACTCATAGATATCCATCTGCCTCTGCCTTCCCCCATTCTGAAATTAAATGCCTGTGCCACAACCACAGACTTACTTAACATTTTCTAATCCTCAAGATCTTTGGGCTGATGAGGGAGGGGACTTTCTTGGGGGAGGGGGAGGGAAATGGGAGGCAGTGGCGGGGAAGAGACAGAAATCTTCAATAAATAAATTAATTAATTAAAAAAATAAAAATATAAAAAATAAAAAAAAAGATTACACACTGGAACCTAGGAGCTCACCACAGCTAGGATTGCAGCAGAATTCATCCCAATATGGTGGCTAACAACACTCTCCCTTTGCAAAACCTGGGATTATTGATCTTTGGAGTTCTCCTCTTCTAATTATTTATTTTTAAGACTCAAGTTATGTATATATTCTATTGATTGGATTCTTTCACTTAGTTAAATCCATCCATGATTCAGCTATATCTTTCAGTGCTTTGATATTTTATTCAGCTTTAACATACTAATACCTCATTGCCTAGGTGCACCATTGTTTTCTTATCTATTGACACTAAACCAAATCATTTTTCATTTCAAATTTGGGTAAATTTTAAGAAATTCACTGAAAATATATATTCAATTTATTTGATAAACATTTCTGAATTATTTGGGTATGTATAAAGGAGTATTATTATTGAGTTGTATGGTACAAATTAGCTCAATTTTGTAATATACTGTCAAACTCACTTCTAAGCTGTCTGCACATTGTCATTCACACTAGGAAGTATGGAAGGCTAACTTTTCACCCCCTTACTATGATTTGGGAATTACCCTCTGTATGCTGTGAATACTAATGGTAAATATAGAAGCTGCTTTGGGCCTATTGCAATGCAGAGTATGGCAAGGCAGGAATTCCAAGCAGACAGAAGAGGAGAGAATAGGTGGAGTTAAAGAGAAGTCATGTAACTGCCAAAGGAGACAGACGTGAACCCTTACCTTGTAAGCCATAGCCACATGGTAATACACAGATTAATAGAAAAGGATTAATTTAAGTTATTAGTTAGCCAGGAATATGGCTAAGTGATTGGTCAATCAGTCTTTTAATTAATACAGTTTCTCTGATTATTTCGTGTCTGGGTCACTGGAACAAAAGAGCAGCCTCCACCTACATTACTATCATTTAGTGCCGTAAATATTCCAATCTCGGGCTTTCCATGGGCATGCACTGTGTTTCATATTGGTCTTTATATGAATTTTCTGAATGGCATAGTGTGGGCCTTTATATTCCTATTCTTATTTAATGTCTGCATGTGTTCTTGCAGCCTTTCGGAAATCTCTGTTCCATTTTAAATTTAGTTATTATGTCTTTTTGATGTGGAGCTATGTTTCTATTTGAATTTTAGATAAAAGTTCTGATGTAAAAGTATTTCACAAAATGTTTTATCCCAGTCTGTTTTTTGTCTGCCCATTTTCTTATTCTTTCCTTTCTCTGAGCAGTTGCATTCCATTTTAATGATGTTCAGCTTGGCAATTATTTACTTTTTGAATTTTATCTTTGATTTTATACTTAAAAATCATCATCATATCCAATGCCATCCATATTTTCCTATTTTACACTCAAGAATGATTATAGATTTGCATTCTGTATTTAATATTATGATGTATTTTGAATTAGTTATGCAAAGGTTATAAGGTCTGAATCTAGATAGGTTTTTATTTGATAGAAATTTGAAGTTACTATAATAACTATTTCCTCTTATCTTACTTACCTAAATTGGATTCAAAATTCTTGACTAGATTAATCAATAGAATTCTTGCCACTGCGTGATTTAAATTCAACAAGACTATTTAACTTTAGCACTACATGTAAAATGTTAAAGAAAAGCTATCCAAAGTGGTACCATCCTGCAGTCTCAGTGTTTGGCAGACTTAGGCTTGAGACTCATAGTCTTATGGAAAGCTTGGCCTATAGAGAGAGAGATTCGGTCTCAAAACAAATAAGAAAAATAGGGGAAAAAAACCTACAAATAAACCCTCAAACAATAACAAAAAATTGCTAAAAGAACGAAACAATGCTTGTTCATTGCGATTAGGACTACAAAGAATGTTATAAACTTACCAACAGATAAATTATTAATGACCCATTCTATTTTTCTTCCATAAGGTCATTTTATCATGAAAATGATAATGGATTACTTAAAGTGTTTCTTAAATCATGAAAAAATGTCCACAACTACTTACAGGAATTTATGTGACATGTGAATTACTCTCTATAGTCATGATAAGAAAAAGTAAACAGAAAAAGAAATCAAGTGTGTAAAGTTGTTTGCTTTTTGGGGTATTTTTGATCAGTGATTTTATGGTTTACACTGAATAGATCTGTGAGACTTAGGTATTTGTTTAAATATGGCTTTGAGCACTGAGAGAATACAAACTTGATACACAATTTGCAGCTAATGATAGACTGAGTAAAGCTGATTGCTTTCTGTAATAGCAGTGAAGTATGCCCACTGCTTCAAAGGCCTTACAATAATATAGTCCCCTAAGAGAGAAAGAAACATTCTTGTTTGATGGTCTCCACATTGACACATTGAATTCACTCATGTCTCTCTAGACACCAGCTGATTCATTTGTTCTCATGGAGTTTGTTGATGTCTGTCTCCCGAAAGGAACTATATCATTTGAAATGTGTCATGCTGGATATTCTGCCTGATGTCCTCTACTGAAGAACCCAGAATTTAAAATCTGAAATTTTATGTTCGGTTGCTAATTTTCTCTGTCTCTCTGTTGTTCCTCTATCTCTGTCTCCCTCTATTCCTTTTTGTCTGTCACTGAATCTGCTTCTCTTATACACACAGAGAGAGAGAGACAGACATACACTTATGCAGAGAGAGAGAGAGAGAGAGAGAGAGAGAGAGAGAGAGAGAGAGAGAGAGAGAGAGAGAGATTAGAATGCTTCCCTAGTTCCCCGGCATACTCTGCCTAAAACACCATTTCACTCATCAAAGTGTCGCATCTACTTCTACATTCTTTTTCTCTTTGTCAAACCAATTTCATTCACTTTCTGTTGACAGGTTTTCTCTGTCTTTGTGAGGAAAAACAGCCACAAACAAAACTGATGTAACTGGCAGCTGGCTTCTGTATTGGAGATCTTAAGAATAAGAGATTAAAATCATGTGGCACCAGTAATCAGAGGAGGTGCTGAGGGAATTAAAACTGATACATTTCAATTACAATATTACTGTTTATTTATTTACTGCTGAAGGGCTAGTCTTTTAGACAACCAAACACAAAAAGAAAGTTACTTTGTCTGGACTGGTTGCTGTGGGAATGTCAACCAGTGGGATTTGATGGCTTGCCATTTCCGCCTCCAGCAGTGTGTCACTTTCCAGCAACACTTTCAGTCATGAAGTGAAACTTCCTCATGTTTATATGATCAACACCTGCTAAGGGAAATCACTTATTTTCTAGACTACACTTCAGTCCTCCTTTTGGGAAGTTATAGAAGAATAGTGCTCGAAATTATCTTGTATACGCTAACCTAGCTGGCTTATGTTATTCTCTGACTTCCTTGGACGCATGTTACAATAAATTATCCTTTATTTGTTCTGAAGGAATATGAAATCTGGTTATCATATGGCAGGTATTTTTATCACTGAGCTTTCTTCTCAACACTCTTTGTTTAGTGTAAATGTGTATGAGTGTACATAGTATATTTGTATATATGTGTTTGGTGGTGCCACTGACAGTGCATGCAAGTATGGATGAAAAACCAGTTTGCCTCCAATATCTTCTTTTCTCACTCGTCACTTTACTTCATGAGACGGATTCTCTCCTAGATGTCATACCTTGTAGTTTGCATTAGCCTGATTGGCCAGGGAACCTTGGGATCTGCCTGTCTCTGTGTCTGTTAGACCTTGAATTTTAATCACGTATCTTATAGTGTATGCCTATTACAGGGCTACAGGTGCTAAACTCAGGTCCTCTTCCTTTACTGTAAAACATTTCATTTGAAGAGACATCCTTTCATACCTAAAATGTGCTAATATTTTTAAGTTTGTTATGATAGTTACTGTGTATATGTTGGTGGGTGCCCATAGATGACAGAAGAGGACCACAGATTCTCTTGATTATTGTGTCATTACACCACATTTCCCTTCCCTTTCCTTCCTCCAAACCCCTCCCATGTATCTCAACTTGCTTAATTCATATTCTTGGTTCCTGATTTCATTAATTGTTACATACATATATATTTGAATAATATATAATATAGCTACATATATATATATATATATATATATATATATATATATATCCCTAAGTATATAAATGCAACCTGCTCAGCATAATTTTACTTGCATATCTGTTTTCAGTACTATGAATATACTCACTCTTATTTTTCTTTATGAACATGATCAGTGTTAAACTTTTATGCTGCAGTTCATGGCCATACACCCATGCACTAAATATACTTTGTGAACTTAATAAATAATTATAAAAATAAAACATGAAGATGATTGGGATATATGAAGGTGGTGTGGTGGGACCCTGAGAGAGTTGTAGATGGCAGTGTGGGAGTGAATATAATCAAGATTCAAGAATGAAGAAGGGATTTCTGAACATTATTAAAATGGCAGTATCATGTAGACTGAATCGTAGGGAACACGATTCACTGTGTATTCTAGGATGTTTCCATCCTGCTCAGTCCCATAATAATCACACAAAACCCATATTATTTGCAATACTGTTTGGCCAATAGCTTAAGTGTATTTCTGGATAACTCATATCCTAAACTAACCCATCACCATTAAACTTTGTATCATTACTTGGCTGTAGCTTACTGGGTAAACTGCTGAGAGCCGATTTGAGTGGCTGCCATTACAAGATGGCATTTGGCCCCGGCCTCCTTTGATACCATAATAAAGGTTGCAGTTCTTCCACCAGAAAACAGGGTGAATTTTTGTGATCTAGCTGCCCACACTCCCCCTGACCGGCAGGGGAACTTCCTTGTGGTCTGTAATTGACAAGGATGTTCCCCTGCTTTCTTTCCGGCAGGTGGGTCTCCAGAAAAGCAGTTAAAGTATCAAAGTATCAAAGGTTGCTAGGCAGACTCCCTATATAAGCAGCTACAGCTCAGCGCTCAGGACCCCTGGCTTTCTGCTCTCCCTTCAACCGAGAGGCTCCAATAAAGCGTGATTTGGGAAGATCTGGTGGCTGTTCTTTCCTGCTGGTCTGGGAGTTCGCCGCAGTAAACTTCTGTTCTGGTGTCTGTTTCCCGTAGGGGTGGGTGGGGCTACATGGCTTCTCTCTGACTCTGCCTTATTTCTATCAGCATTCTACTTAATTTTCTCCACCTAGCTAAGTTATGCCTTTCTTTTGGCCGAAACAGTTTCTTTATACAAAAACCAATAAAAAAAAAAAAACCAACAAAAAAAGCAACACATATACAGAAGGACCTCCCATACCAACCATGGAAAGAAATAGTATCACTCACAACCCAGTTCTGTTAGGAGCCTATTTGCATTACCCAGTCATCCCATTTCTTGTTTAAATCCTTTAAATATTTTGAGAATAAACCCACTGGGAAAAGCCTTCTAATTTTCACAGACAGCACTAGACTCCTCACCAATCCAAAAAGTCAGTCCAAATAGTGCTCATTACTCAGTCTGTATTATGCTCCCTCTCTGAACTATCTTTATCCACTACCTTTCCCAATAATCTTAATCAAGCTGCTGCTTGCTGTTTTCTCAGACAAGATGCCAGTAACAGTATGTGCACATGTTCCTAAGGATATATTATTGCTTTTGTCATATTTGACATTTGCTGGATCTTGAGGACATAGACTACTTGGCTTCACTTTCTGTATTTTTTTTTCATACTTTATCAGTACAAAAGGATGTGCTAAATGTGGTCAAAGTTTTCATCTTCTTCAAATAGCAGATAAACAATACTTGCTATTTGGATCTAAGGTCTTTCTTGTTGTATTAATCATGTCTATGTCAATGTGCACTTTGATACTTCACTTTATGGTTTTCTATTAACTGGGTGACATGTACCTGGAATATAGCCTCTGGAATGAAAATGAGTTTGGCTGGGTTTTGCATAATCAGAAGTTTTGCCAATGACTTCACTGAAAGGCAGCAAGAGGTATTGGCAGGAATGATGGTCCAACCTCCAACATTTTCCCTACTTGACTAAAACTGTATGCCAGTCTCTGGCATTGCCTCCCTGGCTTGGAGCAGAAACAAACACTAGGATAGTAGCTCTCACAGAAACATCTTCAGTCATGGCTTCCCAGAGCAGCGCCAGCTGACCTTGGCTTCTACATCATTAGCACTGTGTCATGGTGTGTCCTTCCTGGGGAATATTACCTTTGATCCAAAACATGATTTATCCAAATATGTCTCAAACTAATTTGAGCTTGAAAAACCTCTGAATTTTGAGTTGTTTTTTACAGTTTAGTTTTGTTTATATCTACTATATTAAACATTTATATATATTACAAACTTATAATTATTTAACTATAATTACATTTAAAGCTACTGGCTATTATAATGTCTTCTTTATTTATTTGTTGTTCTCAATCGCTCAATACCTTTTCAGACAATAACTCAAATAAAATAAAATTTACCAAGCAAAATATTTATCCAAATGTACACTTTTATATTATAAATTTACATATTAATAATACTTTACATATGAAATTGAGAAACGATAAAGATAGAAACAGACAGAGTCAGAGGGAGAAACTGAGAATAATAGCAAAATTTCTATTTTTGCAAAATAAGTATTCTGCCTTTTGGTAATTGTAATAGGATTAACTTCCCAAAATATAAAGTACGGTGGAAATACAGAGTATACACCAAAGTACTTTTATCTAGTTCATATTATCAATAATATATTTTTATTTTTATTTTATTTTTAATATAATAGCTCCAGTTCCCCTTCCTTCCCTCCTGCGTCTCTCACCTTCCCACCATTCAACAACCCATCTGCTCTTCAGAGATGGTAAAGTCTCTCTTGGGGAGCCAACAAATTCTCTTGCATCATCACATTGAGGCAGGACCAAGGTCCTCCCCCTTAGGTCTAGTCTTAACAAGGTTTGTCTACATAGAAAATGGGCTCCAAAAAACCAGCTCATTCATTACAGATTGCTCCTGGTCCCACTGCCAACATACCTAAAACCTGCCCAAACCATCCACTGTCACCTGCTTTCAGGAGGAGTAGATTGGTCCTTTGCAGGATTCCTGATTTTCTGTCTGAAGACAGTGAGCTCCCAACGGTTCAGATGTCTTTTCTGTGTGTTTTCTCATCATGGTCTTGATCCCTTTGCTCATGTTATTGCTTTTCCTTCTGTTCAACAGTACTCTGGAACCTCTGGACAGTGGGTAGTTTCATACCTAAGCACTCTGCTTCTGCATCTCTGCATCTACTTCTGTCAGTTATTGGATGAAGATTTAAGGAGATCAGGTCTATTTCCCCTTCCTAGGCAGATCCACCTATGTCTCTTTTAGGGTCCTCTTTGTTACCTAGATTCTCTGGGGAGGTAGACTGTAGGCTGGCCATCCTTTGTTTTAAGCCTAATATTCACTTACGAGGAAGTACATACCGTATTTGTCTTTCTGGGTCTTGGTTACCTCATTTAGGATGATTTTATTTTTACTTCTGTCTATTTGCCTGTAAATTTCAGCCTATTGTTTTTAATCTCTGAGCAGCATTGCACTGTGTAACTATACCTCATTTTCTTTATACATTCTTTGATTGTGGGGCATCTAGGTTGATTCCATGTTCTGTCTATTATGAATAATGCTGCTGCTATGAACAGATTTGAGCAAATGTCTTTGTGATATGAGTGTGCCTCCTTTGAGTTTATGCCTAAAAGGGTGTGAATGGGTCTTGAGGTAGATTGATTCCCAATTTTCTGAGAACAAGCCGTAATGATTTCCAAAAGTGGCTGTGCATGTTTATATTCCCACCAGCATTTGAGGAGTGCTTCCCTTTCTCCACATCCTCTCCAGCAAAAGATGTCAATTGTGTTTTAGATCTTCACCAATCTGACAGGTGCAAGATGATATCTCAAAGCTGTTTTGAATTTCATTTCCCTGAAAGCTAAAGATGTTGAGCATTTTCTTAAATGTCTTTAATCTATTTGAGTGTCTTCTGTTGAAAATTCTGTTTAAAACAGCACACCATTTATAATCAGATTATTTTATATTTTGGTGTTTAATTTCTTGAGTTCTTTTTATACTTTGGAGATGAGCCCTGTGTCAGATGTGAGGTTGCTGAAGATATTTTTTTTCCATTTTTGAGCACTGCCATTTTGTCTTGTTAATCATGTCCTCTGCCTTGCAAAAGTGCAGTTTTTGCTGGTTTACTGCGGCTGCCTGTTGTGTGATCTTTTTTTTTTTTTCCCTTGGGGGATGGAAGGGCATGGAGGCAATGACACGGATTCTGAGAGATTCCAATGCAGAAGTTCTCTCTTTTTAAAAGGTCATGGATTTTTTTTTTAAATGAGGTTAGGGAAATTAAGCTGCCTCAGGAATGGTTCTGGTTTGTCCTTTTGAAGCTGGTGATCACTGCTGGGGTGTTGTGATTGGCATCATCAGGTACCATGCTTTTGCCCCACTGACAGGTTGTCTTGCTCAATTTTGCTTACTCATCGTGAGTCTGTATGCACATGCATGTGCTTGCGCTATTGCCCTGCCTCATCTCATCCTTTTTATTTTATTTTTATTGGGTGACCTTGTGGGAGTTATGGATTTTTTTATAACCCCACCTTGGGGAACCCTCCTGTAATATATTTGGCTGTACCTCTCTTAGTTTGGCCTGCCTGGCAGGTTCATACTCTTCTTTGACTTCCATTTCTTGAAAGGTTGGGTCTCTGGAAGGTACCAAGAAGTCAGAAGCAAGGGGAGACTTATGGAGAGCTAGGGCTTCAAGTGGCCTCCTGTATTTGTGTTAGCCACACATGGACCACCTCCTTGGAGGTTTTGATCTACTGTGCTTCGTAGCCTTTAACACCTGGAGTGCTGCTTTGTTCACCTGCTGTTTTTCACCTGGATCTTAGCTAGAAGATCCAGAAGATCCAACATATCCAGAGCCACCATCACCCTTCCCATAAGACACCATACAACATGTTTAGAAGGATGTAGCTGGTATTTTATATGATCACATACTTGGCCAAAGAATGTAATAGACAAATCCAATGGCTTGACTCATGTTAAGTTCTATAGGTCCTGAATGGGTCATTTCCAACACCTTAAGGACCTTAAGGACCACAATTGTACTATTCCAGGAAGTAGTTGGGTATAGGACCTTTCCTTATGATTATCTCCCATTATTATTAACCCAAAATTAGTTTTATTGGAATCTTTAAAAGATATAGTGGCTTGGGGGGGATGGCATTTTTGATAGTGTGAATAACTTTTTATCTTTCATTCAAAAAGTGGGAGAACAGAACGTCATCTGTCCTAAGGGAAATGATTATTCAGTTTGCCAATACTGGACCTAGAAATGGCTTTAAAGCAGACTTCCTCTCTAAGTGGTTAATTGTTTTTTTTTTTTTTTTTTTCTGGCTTTGTTTAAGACAATATCACTGCAATCTATATCTGTAAATGTAGCTCCTGGGTCAGGGAGTACACCAAGTGCTATGAGCGGCTGCTTACTCACCTGAAGGGCAGTAAATGGCTTATTTTCATTGACTGTCTCAGGAAGCTGGCTAAGGCCATAGAACATGAGCAACAGAAGCTCCCTGTTGCCACCTTGGTGCTGGAAGAGGACCTACAGATGCTCCACTGTGCTCTCCAGCTAACTCCCAGAGACACCAAAATCTCTATTAAGGTTGGTTCTACCAGTTAAAAATATAAAGTGGAAAAAGGAAAGCATAAGCAACAATTTTCAAAAGTATGTTATAAATGTAAATTTGAAACATTGGGGAGTAAAAAAAAAAAAAAAAAAAAACAGAAAGATTATGGAATGAAGAGATGTCTGTCCAAGACAAAGAATTTGATGGCTTGATAGTTCACCTTCCTAAAGATAATTCTTGATTCCAGGAAAGCTGATGAAGTAACTTTTGGGAGATAATATAGTAAGTACATAACATAAAATTAGTACAAAATTAGTTCAAGATGTTCTTAAAATAAAATAAATAAATGTAATTTTCATGCTGGAGTATATAAATATGGGATTCTCTTATTATTTTTAGTCATAATTCATCATATTCAATTAATTCACTCATTCATATATATTCATGACATCTAAATTTCATTGGGAGTGATAGGAAACAAATGATGCCTAACATGGAAGCCTTGATCATCAATGAGAGTGCAAACGTTATTTTATACACCCAGAGTTCCATTTTTTAATTGGAAATCTGTGTTAAAATTAAGCACACAGGAACCCTAAGGAGTTAATGTAAACACAACAATAATACAGTGCTGGCAAAGATTGCAAGCACAAACTATATTGAAGCCTGTTTGTGTCATTTGCTTTAATCATCTCTTTTACAAATTTTACTCAATTTCTACTCCAAGAAGAACATGTAAGCATAATATTGTGACGATAAATTAAAAAGTTTGGAAATTGCTACAGTTCTAACTCTAGAATAGAAAGGCAGAAAATGCAGTTAGCGGAGAGAAAGTTAAACAAAGAAGTTTGTCTTTCAAAACCTCGGCAAAATTCAAATGCACAAGTGTTGAGAAACAGTCCTGAGTTATCAAAAATGAGATGAATAGAGAAGAAAAAGCTCCATCAAGCACACTTAGAAGTGATATGCCTTTTTTTTTTGTAAGAAATTCTACACAATTGGCAATTAGCAACTCTTGTTTATTGTGCAACTGCAACTCTATTTTAGTGTTGTTTGGAAAAAAGCCCAGAGCTGAAATTGCATAGATAAGAGCTTTAAAAGAAGAGTAAGGTATTTTGATAACCCCCTAAAAAAGCGTGTGCTTTGTTTCAAATGCCTGGGTTAAATGGCTTTCTATTTAAAGAGCTTATGAAAACAAAAATAAATGTTCCAAACCATAATGCCCAGAGGGCAGATGATGGGCAATGTCTTAGAGAGAAATGGTGGAATCACAGAATGTCTTTATGATGTTTTCATACTAAAAAGAAATAGTTTCTGATTATTTAGAAGTTAAAATCAATGCTTTCAAAGACAGTGACAAAACATAATATAAGTAACATTTTGATTGTAGAGAATTCAGACTATAAAGCGTAGGGTTATGCTGCATAATATATGTCTGTGCCTATTTTAGTCTTCTGGGATTTTTTTACTCAATATATTAGAATGAGACAATAAATTCATTTCAAATATAACTTTACAATTCACACCTTTAAAACATATCATATTTATGTATTCTATTTGTCACTAATTATCTCTACATATCCTTCATGTTTGTAGTTTTCCCTTTTAAAGGATTATCTTAAATTTTCTTCATATATAAAATGTTTTTGAATAGCAGAATTACTTAAAGATATAAGATAGGGTTATGCTAATAAAAGACATAAAGTACTTCCGAAAAAAAAGACATGCACACCAGTGAAATATGATAGAAAACTCAAACATGAGCACTTGTAACTATAGTTGTCTGATATTTGCTGGACAAAAGCATGTATTGAATATAATGCATATATATTCCTAAATAAATCAACACAAACTGCCTATTCTATATAATGCTACTTGTATGCATATATTTTGGGCTGAATATTTGCCATTGAATAATGAAACAGTGTGCTCTTTCCTCTGAAAGACTATTTTTTTTTCTGACATCAGCATTCTTAGTTACCAGTAATTCTTTGTGTAGGGTTATAGCTTCCTGGGTTTCTACTATGTCCATGAATATTTACATCTGTTGTTGTCCTTGTTCAGTGTGTGTATGCGTGTGTCAGAAAAACAATGAAAAATAAAGGAGACCAAAACCATTAATACAAAATAAGGCCAAAAGGTGTATATGAAAGGATGAAAAGTGTGAAATAAGTAGAGGAAGTATGTTACTATAGTATTATCTCAAGGAATAAAGGAAATAATTAAACAAAAATACATTGGAGAAAAGATATCATCTTCAACAATTGGATGCATACATTCATTCAGAAGAATAAAATTATATCCATGTCTATTACCTTTACTTTCTTATTTTATAACCAAAATTTACAGGATCAAAAGATGTAAACAACAGTGTTGAATGTTATATTTAATGTTTAAGATATTTTAGTTGATTTTTATATAGAAATTTTAATTTCCATCTTTCGTACAAGAATATCTACTTTTCCAAATACTACTTTTCAAATAAGTCGTTCTTTCTCTTATGTACTGTTGGAGAATCTGTTTAAGATTAATTTGGTTGAAGTTAATCATGCTTGTGTGATCACCATTCTTTTCCATTACTCTGACATTATGCCCTCTATAGACACTATATAGACGTTGCATTGTCTGTATTGCATGGCTTAGATTCATATGTTGTGATGCTTATAGACTGGTTATTTTATGAAAGACTTACTTGGTTTCTGGGATATCTTGAGGTTGCTTAACTTATTTTTCTATATCTGTAAAGAAAACAAAACTTTTTGATTTGTTTTGTTTGCTTGTTTCTTTAGATTTTTAAAAATACAATATTGTATTTTATTGGAGATCATTTTCTTTATTGTTATGGTATTGTTGGTGACATTTGTTTCTGCCTATGGCAAGTTAGAGTTGCCTGTAGGAAATGGAACTCAGTAGACGTATGATGAATACTATTGTCAACTTCATAAGATCTAGACACATATAGAAAACAAAACTCTGTGCATGAATATGAGGCAGTTTCTTGATTGGGTCGAATTGGAAAATAACCTAACTGTGGCTGGCATCAGTCCACTTGCTCAGTTCCTAGACTGAATAAAGGGAAGACAGCTAAGCATCATCGATATTTGCCAGTCTCATCGCTGACTGCAGAAGTAATTTGATCAGCTTCCTCAAATCCGGCTACCTTGCCTTTCCTGCCAAAATGAACAATAGCCTATAATTATGAATCAAAACAAACCTTTCTTTGCTTTTCCACTTGAGTATTTTCTTACAACAAAGTATTCATCAAATAGATAGAGTGTAGACGTTGATATGAAAATCATGACCATGTAGGGTTTAAAGATTTTCAACAGGTTTGCAGGATTAACATGAAAGAGTTTGACATTTTATGCTAGAATAGACTCCGCATTTTAGAAGCTCAGTGGACTATTTCAAGGGAAATTTGAAAGACAACAATGGAGAAACACAAACATTAGTCTGACTCATAATGTTTTAGAAAAGAACAAGGATTGTATCAAGAACTGGCTAGAATCCACTTCTGCTATATAATGGCAAATAATTGTGTGGTATTACACTCATGTCCTGAGAATTGTAATGAGGATGAATGTAGTAATAATGGACTAACTTTCTGGTAGAAGAAATGTTATTGCACTAACATTTATTTTATGCTGTCCTTACTGTTTGTGACTTTGTTAGTGTTCTGAAATGAGAGACAACAAAGACTAAAGCAAAACCATAATATATGTGTGTGTGTATATATATCCCATTTGGTTTAAAAACTTGGTGGTTGCCCTGAAGGCATGAAAGTAGGAGAGCATCTGTAGGAGGAAAGAGCCCACTTATTCATCCCAGCTGTCCGGCTCGATTCGCCCTGAAAAAAAAATCACATAGAAACCGTATTAATTAAATTTTAATTAATTATATTTTAATTAATTTCCCTCTTATTGGCTTGCTCTCACATCTTGATTTAACCCATTTCTATTACCTGTATATTGCCACGTGGCAGTGGCTTACCGGGTAAAATTCTAACCGGTACCTCTCTCAGGTGGAGGATCCATGGTTTCTCTCTGATTCTGTTTTCTACCTCCCAGAATTCAGTTCCGTCTTCTCCACCTGCATAAGTTCTACCCTAGCAACAGGCCCAAAGCAGTTTCTTTATTAACCAATGAAAACAACACAAAGACGAAATGACCTCCTACACCAAGCAGCCACATCTCCTTTTCCCCATGTGTTGGTGTGGGCGAGGGAGAGAAGACAGCATGCCAAACCCTTGGCCACCTGTGGCAGGTGGGAGAGTTGGACCTAAGGTCTCAAGAACCAGAGAGTTGGCCTTGCCTCTCACCAGCTACAGCACGCAGGAGAGTGGATCCTGCATCAGTCCTGGGCAACAGTGTAAAGCTGGCCCTGGTGCTGCAGGTGCCCCTGGTCTACCAGAGGGCATGGAGGCAGGAGAACTGGCCTACCTCTGCTGTTTTCTGAATAGCATGAGCTGTCTGGGGCTATGCTGGAGATCTCACTCTGGTGGAGAGGATGAGGGAGAGCTGGTGGGATAATCAACCCAGAAACCATCCAGGCCTAGTGCTAGGGCTAAATGTCAGCCCAACATCTAGCTCATCTATCATCTGCAAAGCTGCAAGTTCTCCATGGCAGAGGATAACAATTTTTAACTAGATATGTGGCATGCATTTATTTACACAGCTCATACTGATTCCAACATATTCGTATCTATAGATTCGTCATCATGCATACAGGTATGTAATTGCTCCCTTTTCTATTTAGCACAGAACAAAGAAACATTAATAGATATTATACTAATTATTAGGATATAAAATATCATAATGTACATAAAACTAATATAATACTTACTTTTGATCCAGTTGAAAAAAATCATGTTTTTTTTTGTGTTTAATTTGACAAGGAACTGAGATTGGCCTCTGGCAATATTTATAAAAAATGTATTACATGCAAGCTGACAATATGTGTGATGAGAAGATAAGAAAGAATAGTTAATACAACTCCCTGCAAGAGCAAATGAAAATAACTACGACAAAAAATTCAAAATTAATTTTTTACAAATTTTTGAAGTATTAAATTTTACAGGTTGCAGTGTTAACTTTTGATTTACTAGTGAAATTGTTGTAATGTACCATGCTTTATGCTAATGCATTTTCTAAATTTGAACACTATATTTTATTATATTTTTATAATAAACCTAAATATTGAAACATAATATGAAATGTGAATACTGAATCGAAGTATTAATTACCATGTTATAAAAAAAGCACTTAATGATTTCTATAAAAATAAATAATGTAGAGCCAAGGCAAGATGCCTCAACAGCTAAAAGTGCTAACTTTCATGCATGATAACTTCAATATGACCTTTGACCACCCCATGAGTGTCACGGATGTGCAATGCACTCACAAACACACACACACACTATAAACATGTATCACCATGAATAAATGATCTTTATGTTGCATTAGCAATAATATTTTGTAGTAACTCATTTAAAATAAAACTGAATATCCAAATTAAATATGCTCATGCATCTGTATATTGTGTGTGGAAGGGGAGGTCTGTAGTATATGCATATCTGTGTGAGTACAGATACCACAGGAGGTTCTCTGCTCTGTCTTTTTAACAGGATCTCCTACTGAGTGTGGAATTCAGTGTGTTTCAGCTAGAGTTGCTCAAAAACAAACCCTAGCCATTCCCCCAACTCATTTTGAAGCCATTCCGTGGTTACAGGAAAGTTCCTTTATGTCTGGGCTTTTATGTGCAGGTTGGAGATATTATTTAATAAGATCAGATAAATTAATGACTGAAGGGTTAGTGTGTGTTTAATTTATTTTATTTCAGATTTTTTCTAGAATATCATTTTCCTTTACATATTCCTTTTTTAATAATATATAAATCCCCCAAATCCTTTTATAGACTTATAAAAGAAAGCACAGGGGAGTGAGGAACTTATGTGCCTTTATCCTGATAATAGATTCTAATGTACTCCAGGAACCAAATAGAAGTTCCGACATGAATAGCTATAAATTTATAAATCTGGTGTGGTATGAAGGACTGACCCTTTTCATTATTCATCCGTTACTAGATTAGTATGAAAGTAATGTTTCACTGATGAATAAGGATATGCTACATTTCAATATTAATAACTGAATACAATATTTGGGATATAATAGTGTGTATGAAGAATGACTTTGTAGTTTGGTGTGCAATAGTTTCTATAGGAAGAAAATACTGAACCATTCTTAGTTCAATGTATCATCATTTTTTTTAGATATATTATCCTTTATTTCTTTTAAATTTTATACTAACTTTTTAAAATTGTTTCTCTTTTTGAGCTACTATACTTAAACATAATTTCCCTCTTTTTTATTTTTCCCAAACCTTCTTTCTATATATGTTCTTTTTCAAATCCATGGCCTATTATTTTTTATTGTGTGTGTATGTATGTGTGTCTATGTGGGTATGGAAGTACAAAATGCTCAATCTGTAAAATGTTAAATGTGTGAATGTTTTCATCGCTGACCATTTAGTATTAAAAGAATAATTAATACACAATCCCATAGGAAAAACTGTTTTTTTTCTGCTCTAAGCATTCTGTAGCTGCTTGTATTTATTAGTGTTTGTTGGAGGATTCATGGGCTTTTCCCATGGGTGTATAAATATGCACATAATCTTTAAATAAAAATTTCCCATCTGGACTAATAATTCTCCCTCCAAGATCCAACTTCTTTCTAACAAAAACTTAGAAACAGGTGTAGGAAGCCCTCTTTTGAGTGGTTAGTAAACCTGTTCCAGGAATTTTTTTTTTTAAAATTTGCTGACTATTGTTTTTAACTTTGTATGCTCCCTCCCCTGAGGTGAAAGGTAAGTATCTAATGCTGAGGACATCATGAACTTTATACACAGGTTCCAGATTCCCCTGGCATGGAACTGAGCAGAAAGCTCTCAGAGCATAAGCTTTCACAGTATCAGAAGGAATCATGCAAGCTTCTAAATAGGAAAACAACCTAAGGTCCTTCCTAACAATTGTGTCTATGAGACACAATGGTCAGCATTATTTCATAATCTTAAGGGTGCATTACAGGCAGGTGTATCTTGTCAATGACCTACAATTTTCTAATAGGACTTAAGAACTGCTCAAAAAACCAAACCAACCAACCAACCAAACAAACAAACAAACAAACAAAAAAACCAACAATGGACACCTATATAAAACCACCCAGGTCTTGTTAAATCATGGAATTGGAACTTGGAAAAGCAATTGCCACTTTACTCAACCATTGTAATTCTTAACCTCATTCATTAATTTTTTTTGAAAATTCAATAAAATTATTTTGATCATATTTACTTCCATCTCCCTCACATCTTTCAAGGTCTACTCTACCCTCTTTCCACCCCTTAAAAAATTCATGGGATCCATTTTGTGTTGCACAATACTGTTGGGTAGGGGAATTAAACTGAAGACTGATAAATTTACGAGGATTCATATCATTAAATAATATTAACTCTCCCTCTCCAAGAAGCCATCAAATAATAATAACTTGCCAACTGGGGGTGGGTGGGTAGGAAGTTGCTCTCAACTTTTCCTGCCATGCTTCAATTGTCTCTCTTTAGATGATGCAGTTTGATGTACATGTTATAATAATTGTGACTACGTAAACACATTTTCATTCTTCTGCCTAGAGAGTACAATTTCCTTTTATACTTACAACCTATGATTATTCAGTCTTTTCCCCCTCTCTTCCTTGATTCCTGAGTTGTTTGGGGAGGAATATGTTGTAGATATTTAACTTAGAGTTGAGCACACTGTAGTTTATTATTCTTAATACACCGACCAGTTGTGTTTCTCTGTGTTAATGGACATCTACTGGGATAAGAAATGTCTCTGTTGAGAGATGCACTGATCTATAAAAAGTTACAAGTTTTCTGGAGACTTTTTAATATTATGACCATTTAGCAGTAGTTGTTTTCTACTAATTACTAAAACCTGTCTACACAAAATTCTTGCCCACAGAATTGGATTTCATCTCATGGAACAGACTAATGCAGTCAGACAATGCTTCGTTATTTCTATACTATCTGTGTGAACAGATTGCACCGATAGTTATTTATTGACAGGATAGGCATTATATCCTGCAGGATTCACACTTGGGTGAGATTGATGATTTTCATGATTATTTTTCTCTTCCCATAGAGTACAAGCAATGTTCACTACTATGAAAACTGTCTTAAAAGGGTGATTGTTTCAGGTCTATCCAAGCATATTTTTTTCTTATTTTTGTGGAAATCTCTGCAATATGGCCTTACCCTCTAATTCTACAGAGTAACCAATTCAAATGCAATAATCTGAAATAATGTAGTATCTATAGAATGACAATGGGCAATAAATAAAAATGAGCAACTTATTCCTTATATTTAGATATTTATTTTCCAGCATGTGGATTCTAGTTTTGTTGGGATTATCCACACAATACCTAGAAGCCTCCTGAAATATATACATACTTACAAAAAATTATAAGTTTTTTGAATAGTAGGTTTGCAATCAACTTTTTAAATTGTTGTTTGGTTTTCAATGTTTCATTCCATATTCTCTCTTCTAACATGTTTTGCAATTTTTGCCCAGTTTCTTTATCCCTTATTTTTGCTTTCAGCATTGTGGCATTATAATAAAAAGAATTTTTAAACAGTATATGCTGATCACTGTTTTCCCTACATCATCTCATCTCAGATCTTCCCACTTTCACACTCATCCAAGTTTCTCTTCATTCGCTCTTTTTAGAAACAAGTAGGAAAATTAAAACAAAGAAATCAAATCTAAACAAAAAAAAACCCACTAACCAAATAAACAAAAAGTAGAGAAACATACAAACAGACACTATATTTATATTATACAGAAAAATGTGTACACACAGAGACAAAACTCACAAGTACACAAGTTCAGAGATCATAATGTACGAGCAAAATACATGTAAAGTACCAATGAGTGCAAGACATTTCCTCTGCTTTTTCTTCCTCAGATGCAGTGTATCTGGCCTCACGCTGAGGTCTTTCAGCCATCTGGAGTGGAGTTTTTTTTTTTCAGCTTGATAAATATGAATCTGTTTACATTCTTATTCATGTATCCATTCCATTCAGCTTTAGCAAGCACTGTTTTCTGAAGCTGCTACCTCTCTTCCAGTGTGTATATCTGGCATATTAATTTTAAAAAATTGAGGTGCACTAAGGGTATAGTCTGGGTCTTCAATTTACTCCTGTTGATCTAAATGTTTGTTCTTGGGCTAACATCACGTTGTTTATATTACTCTGACTCTGTAGTACACTTGATATCTGCTATGGTGATACCTCTGGCAGTTCTTTTATTAATATAAGATTTTTTCTATCCTGGTTTGCTTGTTAGTTTTCTATGGAGATGGAAATTACTTTTTTAGTTTCTTTAAAGAATCTGTCATAATTCTTATGTGGATTATTTGAATATGCAGATTTCTTTGGACAGGTTGTTCAAATTCACTATATTAATCCTATTCTTCCATTAACTTGAAAGAACTTTCCATCTTCTGAAATCTTCATCTCTTTCTTCAGTGTCTCCAGATTTTATTGTACAATTATATCCCTCCCTTTCATATCTTTTATTGCTTTTATATTTCATTCAGTTGTATTTGTTCCAATTTATTTTGAAATATGCTCATGTCTTTCTTGAGTTGTTTGAATATTGTGTCAAACATTTTTTGAAGTCTTTTTCTGGAAGATCTTCCAGGTTATTTTAAAATGGAGGTAATTATTATAAAGTTAATAATTTTTGAAGAAGAGATACTGTCTTATTTTTTTTCAGGCTGTCATTTTTTCTGCATAGTGATGTGTGCATCAGGCATAGTTTGTGGTTTGAATCTGTTCATTTGCCTTTCTTTCTCAATTGCCTATTTATTTAGGTTGAAATCAATATCCTTTTATTAGATCTGTTTATACTGGTGAGGAGACAAATAAATCTTTGTATAGTGGAGATGTCCATTTTTCCTTTGTAGTGCTGTTGTTGAGGACTATAAACTTTATCCACTTGTTTTTGCTGAGAGTGGCTATTGATTAGTGCCTAGAATGTGGGTGGTATCTTCCATAGTGGACACAGGCTTGGATAGAAGGCCTTGTACGTTGAGTTCCTAGAGCAATGTTATCCAGGGAGAGAATTTCTCAGGCAGGAGAGACTGTATTCCCCTATTCAGTGCATGCTGAATTCACAGACCTAAATTCTGGAGTATAAATACACATAGTGTAAGAGATCATTCAGCTGCACCCCAAGACCAAGATTAGCTATGCCTCGGCTTGGTCATTTTGCTTCCAGGGATTTTTAGAATAAACTATAACAATAGTTTTCAAATTAATATGCTTACTGCTCTGGTGATTTCAGTTTTATTCCTAAAAAAATTTGAATATATTTTATATGAAAATATTTTGTTATACTTAAATTATTTTTCTTTATTCTTATTTTGATTTTTAGATAGGGCACAAACAATTTTCTGGGAAGGAAATTCAAATTCATTTCTTTCTTCTAATTTTATTAGTATTTAGATAATTTTATGCTGTGTATTTAGACCATATTCACCTGCAAACTCCCCATTTCCCAGTACTATCCTCTTCCCTACTCACTTATGTTTTGGTCCTCTTTTGTTTGGTTGGTTTAGTTTACACTTATCAAGTACATTTGGTGTCGCCCATAATCTCTTGGATGTGTGGCCTTCCGCTGGAGCAAAGTCAAGCCAGCAGGGATGAAGTCCGTAAAAAGAGAATAGCTGGCTCACTCTTTCCCGGTACTTATCACTCGATTCCTCTTCAGTCCCATTTCAATTTCACTTGCACAAACACCACTTGCTGACTGTTCCTTCCGATTTCTTACCACCTTCTGCTTTTTCCAAGTCTCAAAACTGCTAACCAGGTAATTTCCTTATGTTTCAGAATTCTCTCAGTTTATAGCATAATTTTTATCTATGAGTTATGGTAAATTTTGGATCAACATTTTATTACATTCTGTATATGTTGTCTGTTTGGGCCACATTTCCTATAGCATATGTGTGGTTAGAGGACAATGTTTTGGAATCAGTTCTCCTATTACTACTTTATAGGGGCACCAACACCAGACTGAGAAGCTTTTGGCACCAGTTTATTTGCTGAGATATCTCAACAGACTTTAGCAGCAACTGTGAATGTAATCCTGCAGTAAAGATTTACCTTTATCCCAATTAGTGGCTATTTATTCTAATTTCAATTTTGGGTATTTGCTGAGTTGCATTGTGTATGTAGTTAGTACAATGTAACTACATAAATGTAAAGAAATAACTATAGAGAGACTATACAAAGATTAATAGCCATGAATACTAAAGAAATGCATATTATATTCTGAGACCCATGAGTATGGCATCCCTTGGCATTACTTTAGTCAAGATAATTCAATCTTTACCTTTAAAAGCATTCTACTAGTATTTCTTACCACTAGATGGTGTGATTCCATGAGTCATTACACTAATATCTATTTTCCTAAAAATCAATTGCATAAGCAAGCCTCCAAGGAGCACATACTGTTGTAAATCTTTAAAATGATATAGAACAGAGGGATAAATTTTTTTTCTAGGGTGTTTAAAAATTCCCGAAGCAAAGTGATATACCTGTCTAGTTAACACAGTTCTGCTCTATATCTTTACTTAGCTTTTCCAACTACTTCCAAGTTTACAGCTTGCACCTGCATGTAAATCACGCTGTTCCTCACCTGAGCAGCTTCTTTTGGATGGCTTCCCAGATTGGACCCATTTATACATGAAATTACCTTTTTGGCAGCAGAGATTCTAAATGAGGTAAATAGCCTTGATTGGTTGGTACATAAAATCCACAGATGAACAGTTAGGAAAGGAAGAACCGATGCTGTAATTGTCGAAAATGCTGTGCTTGACAATTGTAAAAAGAAGTATTTTTATTGAATCTTACTATGCCAAAAGGACAAGATTATAGTTTTCATTTGGTAAACCAAATATATCCAGTCCTTGTTATTTCCAATTCATTTGAATGTCTTTGTTGCCAGAATGTCATGAGAGAGTTTGCTCAAGTGAAGTCACAGAAACTGAACTACAGACGAATCCAGAGCTGTCCAAGAACTCAGTGACTATGTAATATACATACACATGTGTGTACACATACACACACACATATATTACACAAACACATGTGTACACACACACACACATATATATTACACAAAATCCTAATTTAGCATAGAGAATAAAGACAATGGGTAATCTATTAAAAAAGAGTATTCACATATCGCATATAACACCCTGTAAAGAAAAGCAAACGCTTCATATCCTCAACCCAGTAGTTTAAGTGAAGACAAGATATGTTCACGAATGCTTTTAATTCTATAGTATTCAGCAACTTCTACATTTATGATAAGCAAAAATATAGTTCATGCTGCATAGATTTTATATTAGGAGGCAATGAAGCAAGACATTTAAATAATTAACCGAAGATCAAAAAAGTTGATTTTATTCATAGGAGGAGGCAAAGAAGCTGGGTTATATTAAACTTTGCATGTTTATATAATATTGTGAAGCTTATCCTATAAATTTATAATTATATTTATTTTATTAACACTTAAAATAAATCTTTTGGAAACTTAGTACAATTTTACTTATGAAGCAGTAAAAACACCAAAAGTTCAAATTTCTTTTCATATCATGTAATCTAATAAATAGAGAAATATTTTCATAAAATCTGTGATTATTTTTTCCAATAATTATAAGGACAATAGTAATAATAATAATAACAGTAACAATAATACTAATTACTCTCCTAAATAATCTTATTGTTAGCCAGGCGATGGTGGCACACGCCTTTAATCCCAGCACTTGGGGGGCAGAGGCAGGTGGATCTCTGTGAGTTCGAGACCAGCCTGGTCTACAAGAGCTAGTTCCAGGACAGGCCCCAAAGCCACAGAGAAACCCTGTCTCGAAAAACCAAAATAAATAAATAAATAAATAAATAAATAAATAAATAAATAATAATCTTATTGTTAATCAAGTGGAAATGTGCCTACTTTTTCTATATCTTTACTAAAATTTCTGTAATCCTCTAGTTGACCACAAAGGTATTAGATATTTTTTACTATACTATTTGTATTTTATATTATACAAGATTCATGTCCTATTAAGTGTATCAATCCGAATCACAAGATTAACTAGTATTTGTATTTCATAAAACAATTAAAAAATTATGTCATTGACCAAAAATGTATGTTACAGTGATTTGAAAGTAATGTTTAATAAAAGTTGATATTGAATAAATTTTGACTTTTCCAGTCACAAAACTAAGTGATTTTAAAATTCTTTCAGAATCACTAGTCTTACTCTCCTATTATGTTTATTAAACCAAACAAAAAACTGATTTGAGGAAGTAAAATAGTACTCATATATTGGGGGTCACAGATATCTAACTTAGCTTAAGACCCACTTAAGGGTAAGGAAAGAATTCTTGGTCCTTGGAACTTACATAACTACCCATATTTAGGGAGATGATGGACTGCAGAAGAAAATGCGTAACTACAACTTTACAATGCTAGCGTAACTCTCAACACCTATCTAAATACGTGTGCTTTTATTTATAGATAAGTGTCTCATTCATCCCTCATCATCAATCCGTCTCTTCATGACAGAACTAGACCACTGTGAAACACCACGAGTAAAAACACTGTCCATGGTGTTTCTAACTTGAACTGACATGTCTACCGAATTAATACTACACTTTATCCTCCGTAATCATTTTAGAGAAGTACCATAAAGATTATAAGATGAAATGTCCTTTGAGATTTTGGTGTCCCAGTAATGATGGAGGAGCTACACCCTTGAAAACTCAACGATACAGTTGCCTAAGCAAGGACTGATCAAGAACCATCAATTGCTACCTTAAGAGGGACAACTATCAAAAGGTCTCATCTATAGATGAAGAGATAGAGGCAATTAAACCACTGCTGAGTTAAAAGAATCTTTGTCACTTGGGATGAGCCTCCTAATTTTTTATCCTATATAGAAAGTTTGACTCTGAATACATAAACACACAAGTAGCAATAAACAACCTCAGAAAACTTTATTGTAAAGATAGATATAGATATAGACATAGACATAGAGATAGAGATAGAGATATATAGCGTGAATATTTGTATTTGTACGTGTGCGTAACTATAATAATCTAGAAAAAAGAGAAACTGTTTTTGAGGAACCATGAGGGACACTTGGGAAGAGTGAGAGGGAGAGGAGGAAGTTCCACATAGAATGATTATTAAAGTGTTTAGTTATGAAACAAAAAGGATGTAGTTGACAGACCTGGGAAAGACAGTAGGAATAAGGAGTAGCGTTCTCACTGAAGCTTGTATTTCTCATCCTTAGAGATTATTCTTCCTAATATATGGAATCAGTAAAATTTATCAAAGAATTCCTTCAGAACAAAGTCATATACATTAATAGGCATGCTAATAATTTTTCAATTATTTTGAGTAAATAAATGAAAAAATCAAACTGGGGAGAAAATATATTAATTTGGCCCACAGTTCTAGGAATGTTTATTCATAGTTGTTTTAATTTGCGGGTGTGGCCCTGTGGCAAGTCATACGGTGATGGAGATGGGAGTGTTTGACCGAAAGGGCTGCTCACTCTGTGAACATTAGGAAGCAAACATCAAGATTCTAGGAGCAATATATTGTTGGAAATCACATATTTCTATATCCCAAAAGATACTATTTTTAATATATATTCTGCTTTGTTTTCATGCTTGGAAACTACACAATCCATGTTAAAATCTACCCTTGATAAAGTGTAGTATGGATACCAAATTTAATATTATATAATGAATGAAGTTATAGAATCTTTGAACAACAGACTACAGCTTTATTATTACATGTGAATAAAACTGTTTGTGGCTGACTAAGATAGAAACACTGTAGCCATGTACTAATTATGCCATAAGTAACTCATTAGGAACTGAGATCAGCAGACAGAACATGTGCATCTATTTAGTAGGAGCTCAATTCAGAGGTAATTATGAAATTAAAGTTCCTTAAAGTCATTCCATAATGTGATTGAGCAGAGCAAAATGCAGTCTGGTTAGTCATATATAAAGGGAATGTAATCAGTATATGCCTGACCAAGGCATTTAGGAATATACTTTTGAGCAAGCAAATGTTTCTGTTTAGCATAAAACAGTGCTAATTTTTTAAAATTTGAGAATGGATTTCTGTTTCTTATAGTAATTTCCAACTTGAATAGGCCAAGGGATTATTTTTTCCTATTTATTCATCTGGACTTTCATTCTTTTTTTTTTTTATAAAAAGAAGACAAACTATCTCTTTTCTTTTTACATACCAATCCCAGTTTCCACTCCTTCTCCTCATCCCATTCCTTCTACCCCACCCCACCCCAAACCCCATCTACTCCTCAGAGAGTGTAAGGCACGTTGCTTTGGGAAAGGTTTAAGGCCCTCCCTACTAAATCTAGGCTGGGCAAGATATCTATCCAAAGAGAATGGGTTTCCAAAAAGTCAGTTCAAGTGGTAAGGATAAATCCTGGTGCCACTGACAGTGTTCCCACAGTTTGTCCCAGCCATACAACTGTCACCCATATTCAGAGGGTCCAATTTGTTCTTCTGCTGATGCCTTCTCAGCTGGAGTTAGTGAGCTCCTGTTAGCTCAGGTAAACAGCGTTAGTGAGTGTCCCCATCGTGCAGTTTTCAAACTGAAAGATAAAGTTTACATTTCCAGTTGTATTCTTTATCTTTATGCACGCACACACACACACACACACACACCACACACACACACACACACACATGCATAACTCTCATACTTGATTCAAGAAACTACTTTGTAGCATGAATAAGAAAAATCTAGAGAAAGATACTAGGATTCAACCTGAAGATCAGAGAAGCAAAGCAAGCAAATCTTACCTCTTTGAAATCTTCAGACTTCAGAGAGCAAGTTTTTGTCTCATTTTATATTCCTCTCTAGTACTGACATTAAAGGCATGTATCACCACCATCCATCCTGTATGGCTAACCAGTGTGACTTCTGGAATTAAAACTGTTTGCTGCCGCTACCTGGCCTATATGGCAGGCTAGTGTGCCTGGGTTGCATTATGGTTTCCAGGAAAGCTTTGTATGTTAAAATACAAATGAAATATCACTATACTACTTTTTGATACTAACAGATCACTACAGAAAGCCACACAGGACAAAGTACAGAGAAAAACCAGCTTGGTACCCCACACGTTTGAAAGGTTACTTGAAGAGCTTTTTAAGTTAGGATGAAGTTGGAATCTCATGTATGTTCAAAAGTTTTATGACACCAAAGCTGTGTCCATGGGATTCTTTTAAGGTTTAAAATTTTTAGCAAGCCTTTATATATAATTAACAAGATTCTCAGGTGATTCTGTTGTGGTTATTGTCATCATTAATAGTATAATTTATAATAGTCTAAGGCAGTGGTTCTCTTCCTTTTTAATGCATGGACCCTTTAATATAGTTCCAAGTATTTTGGAGCACCCCCAAACACAAATGTACTTTTGTTGATACTTCATAACTATATTATTGCTATGGATATGCAGTGTGACTGAAATGTGACTCCTTTGAAAGGATTGTTTGACACCCAAGGCATGGGGACCCACAGTGGTTGAGAACCACTGTTCTAAGGCCTGGTAGCTTCTTTGAAAATACTATTGAACATAGTTGTATTTGAAATGTATAATGATCAGTGAACTACTCAATGGTCACTTATTCCGGTATTGTTTATGGCTAATTGATTTTTGAAGAAAAATATAAAACTTATAGACAAACAGAAGAGATAATTTCTATTTAATTAAATTAGTCCATAGATAATGCTAATGGCTTAATTATTATTATTGTTTTTTGTTTTGTTTTGTTTTTTCAAGACAGGATTTCTGTGTAGCTTGGGAGCCTGTCCTGGAACTCGATCTTGTTGACTAGACTGACTTCACACTCACAGAAATCTGCCTGCCTCTGCCTCCTGAGTGCTGGGACTTAGCACAGCCGGACTTAAACAGTATTTTCTATAAAAGAAAAAGATTGACAATACTTACATATCATCAAAAAGAAAAAACAATTAAGTATCTGTTCTCCCCACTTAGGTTCTCCTGTGTTCTAATTGGGGGACGTATTTGCTTCTCTGGAAGGCTTAGAGGAAATTTTATGAAGAAAAACTGTGAGTTCTGTGTGCATAATAAAGATTTCATTATGCATTTTAACAGCTCTAGCCTTTTGTGCAGAATACAAAGACCCTCTGCTGCATCACCTTTAGAGAGTGCTTGCATTAGTGCATATGAAGTCTAAAAATGACGTGACACTATGAATTCATTCTTGTGCCACACAGCTCTATTCCTGGGTCTTATCTCCTTTCTCACCAAAGTGAGTCAATTCCAGAATGGAAAGATGTTTGTCTTCTTGCACTGTAGAAAGTCCTACAAATCCTGAGTAAAGCAACGTGGAGATGAATAGAAAAAGAGGCCAAGCACAGTGACATAAGCCAAATGCAGATAAATAAAACTCTGGGGCTCCAGCAGTGAACAAAATAGTGAAAATACACCACTAATTTATTTTCTATACTTTAAATTTTGTTTGTGTTTGTTCATGTAACAAGAATCTAACCTAAAACCAAAACTACTAATTTATATAACAAAAGCTTAAAGAAAATTAGAGCATTTCAAAATTGTTTGAGGTGAATAAGATACAGTACAAGCTATGCACATAACACAGTGTTATTTCTACATGATTAGCTTAAACCATATAGAAATGTCCATGTTCAAGTACATAAACAATCATTCATCTTATGACATAACATAAATCTCCCTGAGGGAAAAAAAATCAGATGAAAAGTTTTCATATAGATTTTAAAATTACTTTTACTTAATGTGTCTCAGTCTTTGAGCCTGGAAAATCTATTCCTCCCAAATATGTGTTTTGTGATATATATTAGCACCTCGAAATTTAACTCTTTTCAAAAATGGTTTTCCAAGGCTTCTAGATTCTATTATACATAGACTATATAAAAATGTGTGTATGTGGTAGTTGGGAAAGTGTGGGGGAGTGTTCATGCACATGTGTGTATTTATAAGCATTTGATATTTTCCTATAAATTTAGATGAGAACTTCGACAGTAACTAAGAATCTTGTAAAAGAATTTTTGGAACCAACTATAATCTTTATTGAGAAATATTCAAAGGATACAGTCTTCTTGATTCAGTAAGTCTGTTCATAGGAAAAGCAATGAAGAGTTTTGGAGGAAACTGTACACTCTTTAAATGATGCATAGACTATTTCTTCTGATGCTAGAAGGAGAGCACAATTATGACAAGCAATTCTAACCGACATTTTACGTCATTTTCTGATATCATTTGATCCAAACCTCAGACTTCAATTAATATTTTACAAACTTTATAGAAAAAAGTAGCTCTCATAAATAGTGAGAAGCATATTGATCCAGAGATATGGCAAGAGAAAAACATTCTAGTTACATAAATGGCTGGTAAACTGTGACCAGCTATTGCTATTCTAGCCGAATCAAGACTTGTATAATTCCATATATTATAATGGATCTTAACAAGATACAATTTTTATAAACTTCTCAAGTGTAATAAACATATTTAAACATGATTATTGGATTTTATTCTCTTCCTTAACTCTCTTAATACAACATTTTTGTAACTCCTTTAGGTACTGAATGCAAGAAGAATTTTTTAAAACACTGCAAAATCTGGGCAAAATATTTATCATATATTTCAATAAGCAACTCACAATTAGCCAAATATCAATGCCATGTCAACGTATAAAAATTAGCCTATTTATTGTTTTTGCCATTACAGAATAAGGACAATATTCAGAGCCCAGGCATTCAGCATATGGACCTTTAAATAACAATCAAGCAGATGGTGGGTTGTCTCAGTTAGTAAGAGCACTGATATGGCAGGCATGAGAACTAGAATTCAAACACCAGTCATTCATAAAAAGCAATAATGCCTTTAGTGTCGATAACCCTAGGGCTGTGGGAGACTGAGTCATGAGTATTACTCTTGAAAAGAACAAATAATCCAATTAAAAAAATGGAGTACAGACCAAAACAGAGAACTCTCAACAGAAAGAATCTAAAATGGCTGACACTTCGGGAAATGTTCGAAATCCTTAGCCATCAGAGAAATGCAAATCAAAACAACTCTGAGATTCCATATTACACCTGTAAGAATGGCCAAGATCAAAAACATTGATGAAAACTTATGCTGGCGATGTTGTAGGGAAAAGGAACTTTCCTGCATTGCTGGTGGGAGTGCAAACTGGCACATTGCCTCAAGATGAAAGAAGAAAGAAAGTGCAGGATGCAGAGGCACTCTCTATACTCTTCTGACTTACATGCATATTTGTACAGAGCCCACATTCACACTAACACACACACAAATACAAACACATACAGAAAACACCTCAACAACCAATGAAACAAGAGTGTAACATCCAAATATAATGATATCTTTTGTCATCAATACTCTATGACAGCCATAATTCAGAAAACTAAAAGTTCTAAACAAGATTATTCAGTTGTTGAAATGTTAATGTTAATAAAACTGTACACAATTAATAGAAAAACGTCTAATCTAAGTGTACCTTATAATTAACACAAGAATTCTATTAATATTTTTGGTTGCTTTGTATTTTGTTTTTAAGACAGGATCTCATTATGTATCCCTGGCCAAGTACAGACGTTGATGTTCTCAAACTCGGAAATTTTCCTTCCTGCCCCTCCCAAGTACCAAAATTAAAGGTGTGTTCAGTCTTTTTTAGATCACGTTTCATTTTTAAGTGACACATTAGTTTGGAGATGTGTGACTAACACAACTCACAAAATGCTAATTGTCCATTATATTTATTTATATTCCCAATAATTTTCTGTAAAAAAGTCCCTAATTTTGCTACAAAGTTTCTTTTTAATACTAATTATTATCTCTTTACATCACTTTATTTTTTAAAAGATGCTGCTGGAGATGCATAGATAGAAAATGCCTGTTCTGAAGACCCAGGTCACAGCCATAGCTGTGTAAAAGAGAGTGATTTATTTTGTACTTATTCTATTTTTTCATTTCACCCTGTGATTATTGCAACCTTAAAAAAAAAAAACAAGGAATCATAAAATGTAAAAGCTTTTCTAAGAAATCCATTTACGTTATCTGATCGAGAAACGAAGCACAGAAGATTGGATTAAGATGGGATCCCACACTGAAGATTTAGGAGTAGGATGTAAAAGTAGCAACTGATATGCATTTGAAACAGTAGCAAAATTCAAAGGATTCATTTTAACTGAAATTCTGGTGCTCAAGTTTCAAACCAGCACACGTGGAAAAGGGAGTACTAAAGAAGGGAAAAAATTAAAATAGTGTTTAGATTAAATTTAGGTCAAATAAAACAATATCCTCACAGTCACTTATTTCAAGATACACTAAATAAAAACTGTCACGTTTCAAACTGAAATGATATGGTTGGTGAGTCTTCTTCTGAGGAACTCTTTACTATGATTTGCGATATAAACTCTGGGTGATAGAACCAAGAATAAATTCTCAAATTACCTACCTCTGCTCTCTGCAAATAAAGTGAAGGGTTTGTTATTGCAATATACAATTTCTCTTAATATCTCTATCAATAAAGTTGTCAAGGAAACTATAGTATATCTAAGTCTCCAAAGACACCTGCACTTTGTAGATGACCATACTCAAATATATGTGACTATACACACCCACACACTTAGCAATTGTTTAGTTTTCTTATTTATTTTATTGATTTTCCCTAAGAGAAATTTCATAATTTTTCCTTTTTATTTTCATGAACTGATAGTTCAAAAATAAAATATTTTCCAAGTGTCTTGTGGCTAGAATATTAAAAATAGCTGTTTTAAATGGGCTGAGACCAGATTAAGGGAATAGTTGCCTTTTGATGAGAAAAAAACGAAGCTTGATATGCATCTCAAAATATTAGTATCAGAAGTTTTGTTAAGCCTGGATATAGTGAAGAGAAATGATGAAGTCCACATCTCTCCAGTCACAGTACTCATTCTCAAATGTATCAAAAAAATGGAGCAGATTATACTGTACAAAATCTTTATTTTAATAATGTATGTAATAAAAATGTGAGTAAAAGCTGAAAAAATTATTCATTCATTTATAAAGTAACAAATAATTTGGAAATAAAGATTATTCTTGGGATGTGCACATTTTTTAAAATAGAAAAAGTAATTTGTGGCATATTTTGTCTTTGGAAGATAAAAAATAGATACTACGTAGAAAGAAGTAATGTGATCATTACAAAATTAATAAACAAAATTTAAACTAATCATGAAGATCAATAAATACATAGAACATGTTTTGATAAATTAATATAATAGATTAACATTTAATAAAGTGAGCATAAATGAATAAAGGCAAAAATATCTTCAAGAACTGAACAGGACCTCAGAAAACCTTTTGGCATCCTGGTCTCTGGTACTTTTAATATTTCTAAATATGTATATAAGAATTATGAAGGGTCTTTGAGGAAGGAGCCATTAGAGAGAGCACCTTGGATTTTGAGAACAGATCCTAAGTTAATTACACATCATCAATGGAGGGAGATTTGACTGGCAGGAAAAGACAAGAGAATATAGCCTAGTAACATGTGTGAAGATGATGGGAAACACAGGTCAGCATGGAGAGTCCAAAATGTTCAACCTCAGTTCAGTGACTACATGAATCCCTCTGTAGCTGACTAGCACAAATCATTCATTTCCTTAAAATATTATATTATTTTTATTATTTTCTCTGTGTGGATGACTATGTACTGTCATGTTTTGAAAAGCATCAACAAGTCTGGTAGACTATAATGAGAAGGGTTTTTTGCCCAAGAGCCTTCAAGGGAGTATACTATACCTTATAGTTGATGATTAGTGCTCACTGCTCTCTTTTTCATTGTTGTTGATGTAAGGATATGGGATGAGTGAGTATGTATGTGTATGTGTGGTGACTAGAAGGTGTGTGTGTGTGTGTGTGTGTGTGTGTGTGTGTGTATCATTACAGGATTGTATGTGGGTCTGGATATGTTATAAAGTATCATGATCGCTTATCAATCTCTCTTACCTACTAAACTATCTCTCTAACTATGTGACTCCTAATTTAAATTAAAAATGTAAGGGTATAAAGTTGCTAGTTTAACCCACTGTAACCTTGTAGCATTTTAATTCCAACACCCAGAAAACGACATATTATTCATGGCAAAACTAGAGGGCCTGGGGCTGGGCTCAGCAAGCAGAAAAAAACATGTTCACAGACCTCACAAGATAGCTTCTATCCCCAGAACTTACCAAATGACTCACAAGGTTTCTCCTTGGACCTCAACAAACACATCTTAGCACAGGTGTGTCTACTCTCCCTATCTTCCTCTCTTGCTTTATCTGTCTGTCTCTTTCTCTCTCTGTGTGTCTTTCTCATGCTTCCATAGGAAAACAAAATGCACCTTTCAAATTCATTTTTGTAGATAAATATTAACATAGTTAAATAATTATAATAAATATCCTGTTATTAACAGATTTTTATTATTTTAATAAGATAAAGAGTAATGAAAAATAATGAAACAAGATACTACAATAATAAAAAATATCAAGAAATTGCAGTCATAACATTAAAATACCTTTATTTGCAAAGACCACTCAGAAATTAAAATACTTAATTTCAAGGTATAATATTTATTCAGATTTGATTATTTCTATTTGTAATATATCTGGCATGATATTTAATATATGTTTTGGAAATATTTATTTGTCTTTTAAGGTTTAGTTTTCCAATCAAGGAACTTTAGTTGCACTGTGAGAAAGTTTTTCTGTATGTTCTGACAGCAAAATTGCACATATTTTGCAGAACTTTTAATATTTTGGAGAAAAGGCTAGGAGGATGTTAAAGCAATGACAAGAATCAGTGAAAAATATTATAAGATATTAAAGTAATAACACAAGTAAACAACTATTTAGATTGCTAAAAGTTCTTAATTTTTTCTTTATTCTTAATCATGAATATACAATGAAATATACTAACTCATACTTTCCATTTCTCTGCTCCAACTCTCTCCATATGTCTCCCAACATTGCCCAATCCAAACTTCACATCTATAGTCAATTGTTTTTGATGTGCAGCAAATCTAGTTCTGTCCACATGTGTACTGTATACAAAAAAATTATTCATATTTTATAGCTGTTAGATTATAGTTAATTATAGAGATCTTATTTTTTAGTTTTAGTTTTTTTTTGGGTTCTTCGAGGCAGGGTTTCCCTGTTGCAGTCTTGGCTGTCCTGGAACTAGCTCTTGTAGACCAGATTGGCCTCGAACTCACAGGGATTGACCTGCCTCTGCCTTCTGAGTGCTGGGATTAAAGGCGTGCGCCACCACTGCCCGGCCAATTGTATAGTTTTCAATAGCGTCATAATTTAGTAACGAAAGTTTGTGGCTTTTCTTCACTCAGGGAAATAGCTAGATTATTTGCACATCTTCATATCTCGCTCTGTTCCTCCAAAAAAGTCCCCCAGGTCTGCATCTGGCCTCTCCCCTCCTAATCCATTTACTTACTGCTCCCCATCCCTGGTGGGTGATATNATATATCACTTTTCACCAAACTTCTCCTCTCTGCTCATTGCTTTTACTCTGTGCTCAAGTCTAGCAGCTGTTCCTTGGGAATCCTTAGCCACTTCAGCCAAGAAACCAAGTAGGCTAACTTTAGATTTTCACCTATTCCTTCATGTCTCCTAATCAAATTACTGAGTCTTATTCCCAGGTCTGTAACAAAAAAACCTGCTGTGAAATTGACTTCTCTCATCTCCATCTCCTAAGGAACACGTAGATCTTGTCCCCCAAACTTCCATTCCCTCACTTAGCCCATTGTCTCAGTCCGATGCACGCAGGCTTTTCTTGGGAACAGGCCAGTCTCACAGACCAAATAGACAGGTAGGCTAAAGGTGTAGATCTTTAACTCCTTTCTTTCTAATCTAATGTTCTATTTTCATCCAGAGATCTGTAGACATGCCTGTCTTCATCTCCAACAGATCACGTAGAGATCCTCCTCTAACATTTTTTTTCCCACTCATTTTATTGTGACAGTCCCTAACTCCAGCAGGCATTCCCTTGAACCGGTCAGCCAGGTTGACTAGATAAGCAAATAAAGTGAAGCAGGTGGGCAAGCCTCAGGTTTTCGTTTCTGTCCTCTCTATATCCAATCTTCCAGTCTCATCCCCAGCACTTTAATAGACGACTGTTGTGGCCTTTCCTTACTCACTGCCCCCACTCCCAGAGGGCTAAGATGATTCTAGTATAATACCTTTCTTTCTTCCTGCAAGTCCACCTCCTAGAACATCCACATTCTTAATGTCAACTTGCCATGCTAAGAAACACCTTTGCCCTGGAGAACCAGTGCTCACACCAATCAGGGACCCATCCTGGAGGAATTCTTACTTGGCAATGCACAGCCTCTATACACTCCCAATGAAAGGAGAAAAACATGCTTGCAAAATCCTGACCCAATCTTAGACTAAAACCGGGGTGAGCCTGAACCTCAGTTATGCAAAGTACTTTACAGGAACCATAATAAATTTGCCACCTGTAAGAATGGCCAAGATAAAAAACACTGATGACAACTTATGCTGGAGAGGTTGTGGAGTAAAGGGAGCACTCCTGCATTACTGGTGGAAATGCAAGCTGGTACAGCCTCTTTGGATGTCAGTGTGGTGATTTCTCAACACCTGACTTCTGGTCAGCTAGCTATTGGCTCTGCCCCAACATTCAAATTTAACTTTACTGTATTAGTCTAAAAATATGATCAGATATCCCCCAACTCTATGGAGATGTGTACTTTAGTACTTCTATGCTTGCATTTTGTTCTATTGTTCCCAGTGTCTTTTTAAATGGGGATCCCATCAGATTTGATTGAGTTGTATTGTAACATATTTTCAATTACGACTGTAATCACATTTAATTTATTCACTTTGCTCAGGATTATGGTATAGAAGCATGTTGGTGGCACCAAACAAAATATAAGAATATAAGATCATTTTCCTTACACTTTGAAATTTCACTGCCATTTTACATTAGGATTCAATTATCAATACAACATTCATTTCTTCATTTGTTTGCTTGCATTAAGCATTTTATTTAATTTAAAAAATATTGCCCATTAGAAAACAGAAGAACTTAAATTTATTGGGAAGTTAGTATAGAAACAAAAATACTAAATAGGAGTTTACATGTGAACACAGCATTATGCAGATATGTCATGAACCAAATAGAAACCAATAGAAATCAAAACAGATTATCAGAAATAATTTCAAAAAGTAATAGTAACAATAACAAGCTAATTATCATGTGTTTTCCAGGGTGTTGTAAATTTAAAGTTTAACTAGCTGTCAGTATCCAGTAAAATGGCAGGATCAAGATCAACAGGAGTTCTTTAGTAGACAGCATGTCAAGACAAAGGCCTCTTTGTTGTTCTTGTTACTAAAATCAGTTTACGTGTTTTGTTTTATTCACTGACAAATGTTTCACTCTGTATCCAGACTAGATTTAAACTCCTGATTTATTCTAGTTACTGGCAACATGGTAGGGATATGTCACTGTCTCAAGACAACTGAATTTTAATTAAGTAAAATATACCTTCAGATTGTTATTAATAACTTTCCATAACGCTGTGTCAGAATTCCTAACAAGAATAAACTAAAGGCAGAAAGGAATTGTTTTAAATTAGTGAGGGATGGGATGTACTCGGAGACAGAGAAAGCATGAGGACACTAGCTGGAAATACCTTGTCATGTTTCGGTTGTCAGGAGTAGGAATAAACCAGAAGAAATGATATTATAAAAATCTTGAAAGCCCCCCCTTCTTAGAGGTGAGCTTCCTCCAACCACACTCTCAAACTTTCCACAACCCTCTCAAATAATTCCTGAGTCCTCAAAGTACATTTTTTATTCAACCCACCATATACCAAGAAAAAGAATAGATATTTAGATATAAGAGGTATATAATGTTACTGGTTCACAGCATTTTGTGTCCATCAAGTTCCATATAGTAATGCAATTTTATTATCATAGTTATTAAATAAAGTGAAAACATGATGAATTATGTTTTCACTATACATTATATTTGTTTTATCTTACTAAATGTAACCACCATCATAGGTATTTACTTTTAACTCTGCTGCCACACATGTTCAAATGTTTTCTCAACGGTATTTTACAACATTGTTTGGAATGTTATAAACATTGTCATTCTAAATGTTTCTGTCCACATGATGCTTCTAACATACATGAAAAATCATAACAAAACTAATGCCATAGGTATATTATACTAAATATAATTACAATTATATTTCTTTGTTGACTACACAAAACATTTAGATAATTGCCGAGAAATATGATCCACACATACATATTTTCTTTTCCTGAAAGCCCTTTAGGATTTTCACTTAGACGATTTTAATGAGAAACAACTGTCACCATGCTTACAATTGTCGACCAGGAGCTGATATGACGTTGGCACAGAAAGCGAAAGAACGACAGCGGGAAAATCAGCTCTGCGCTGCACAGACAAGGAGTCTCCTGAAGACTTCACATCACATGTTGTTCAGTGGCTGGCATTTTCAAAGGTCACTTTGAGCCTCAGTAGTAGTCAGTTATTAAACAGAAAGTGTTACTGACAGTTAAACCCTGCTGCACAATCAGCGAAGGTGTGAAGCGTTTCACTTCTGAAAGTAACACTCCTCACTGGAAAAATCGTCTCAATATAGTCTCCTGTTCCTTAACTAATCTGTACATAAAGTATTCCATTTCTGTTACCTAGTCACTTCAAAGTTCCAGACTGTGAAAAGTATTTTTCAGAATTTGAATTTTTATGTCTGTTATGAAGACTTGGATTTCCTTCTTCCATTAATATTTAGGCAAAATATTTTCAATGAACTGAATCCTACGAAAATGGTAAAAGAATATATAGTCCATATATACTGAATTGTGTAAGTATTGTCATAAAGGTGTTAATAATTAGTAATATGTTAAATCAGTTAGCAAATGCAGAGGATTAAATATTCTCTAAGAATGTTCATATTTTAAACTTGTACATGTGAATATAATGGAAACTAACCCAATGCTAGTAGATGTTTTGAAAGAAATATCTATGGCTGGAGAGATGGCTGGGAGATTAAGACCACCAACTACTCTTCCAGAGGTTCTGAGTTCAATTCCCAGCAACCACACAGTGGCTCACAGCCATCTGTAATGAAATCTGGTGCCCCCTTCTGGCATGCAAGCATGCATGGAAGGAATGTTGTATACATAAAAATAAATAAATCTTAAAAAAGAGAAAGAAATATCTAAGGATCAAACTTTTGGAGGCCATACATTTATATATAATTATGATACTTTTATAGTTATAGTCAGGGAATATAATGTGTGTTTTAGGCATTCATGTTCTAGATGGCCTCACAATTTTGTGCATAGCTTCCAGAATAAAAAATTAAATGATATTTTTAATTCATATCATTGATATTACATGGATACTGAAAATTTCTTTTAGGTTTTTAATATTAGACTACTACTATACTGAGTAAATTATGAAAGGAGAAGAATCTAAAATACAACCAAACTCCACTCTTAAGCAGGAATTCCAAACTTAAAAAAAATTGTATGTAATTTGTTTTGCCCTTAGTAATTTAAATATGTTTGAAAAAGTATAAAAATAATTGAAAAGTAATTCAGAGAGGTGATTGATTTCATCCCAGATAGTTATGGCATAAAATCTTCCCTCCACTGGCCTCTAAAAGGCATTTAATTTCTTAATGCTTTACATAATTTTATTGAGGATGTGAGGAATTACAAATAGCCATATTTTCAGTACATGAATTTCACATTTCACTTGAAGATTCCTGTAGTACTTATCTAAGTATTGTGTTAATAGATGATTGGTGAATTTTTTTCTTGTAATGCTGCTCTTAATCGCATATATTTAAATACAAAATAAACATACATATATAGCCTCTGTTTTCACAAATATTTCTCTTCTGTTAATGTAACTCAATTCCCAATGCAAACACATCTTTTAAAAATGTGTTCCAATGGCCTATATTGAGGAGATGCAAAGATAATCTTCAGAAGAACCCTCAGTGAATGCACAGTTGTGGCAGGGGGCTATGTGTGTCGAGGTCCAAGAAAAAAAAAATCCTCAGAACTGTAGGTAGACCTGATACAAGTGGCCTTGGCTGAAACCCACTGTATGGCTCCCAAAAAACAGATGTTTTAATAACTTATTTGTATTTACTATTGTCATAAAAATCAACTTAAGGATGTTATATAAAGAATAAAATTAAATGATGTAAGTGAACAAATAAAATATTTACTATTACCAAGAAAGATTGTTTCGTCCATATTAGTTTTCATCTTCAGTTTATTCCATCTTAAAAATTATTCATGAATAAACACTTTAAAACTTTTAACTCTTGATAGCTTTCACAATGACTTTATAGACATAATGTGTTTTCTAAACAAAATAGAGTGATACAATTTCAAGACATGTATTTGAAATATCCAATTATTTCTTCCAGATAAATTACTATCTTTCATCAATGGGCTTTGCCATCAATTTGACATATTAAAATATTTTTTGAATTTTGAGGACAATTTTCATAGAGATATAAAGAAAAAAAACAAGGGAAAGTAAGTTGTAACTGGAAGAGGAAGACAGCAAACAAAAGAAAATAGCCATGTGATTTGAGTTAAACTAGATTAGAGTCCTGTCTTATGTAGATTAGACGTCAGATGGTGAGGAGTGAACACAGGTGAGAGAATGAGAAACCAAGAATGAAGTCTCAGAGACAGCAGACGTAGGCTCTGATCTACATCTGAAAGAAAAAAGATGGAGAAGGTAACAGAAAAGTTATAACTTCCTGAGTTTGCTGGACAAGAAAGAACTTCATGGCAGATCTGGAACAGCTGTAACAGGGGATGAGAATTGTTGGAGGGAAAAGAACATTATTTCCTTAAAGGATGAATGAGTCCTCCTATTTCCTTAGCATGACTTAGGGTAAACTACCTTACTGAGAAGTGAACCCTTGGTCAAAAGACTGTCAGAACAATTGGATTCATTCTTTTAAATATTTTTAAATGGTCTATAAAATAAAATATATTTTTCAAAAATTCACTTCTAATTCAACCAAAAGGGCACTGATACCAAATATTACTCCATAAATGCAATTCATGTAACTATTAAGAGTATTAAGAGTATATAATTCACTTGTCTGAGATATTTTCAAATTAGCTTTCTTCTCAGGAGATGTGCTACCATTCTTTTTATGTCTGAGATCCAGGTTGGAAGTGTCTTTAGATGAAGAGTTTTCTAAAAAGTTTCCCTAGAGTTTCTTTAATTATCGAGTCACTAAGGCTGTGGATTAGCGCATGCAGCATAGGTATGACTACCATATAAAAGATAACCGAGTGACCTCATCCTACATTGTAACTGGATGATGGCTGGAGGTATGTATGAATTAAGAAATCATACAGGAACAGCAAAGCCAGGATTTGAAAGCTGTGGGTGAACAGAGCTTTGAGTGGGGGCAACAACTGGGTGTGAACTGTGGAAATATCTGCGCTACTGGGCCATGTATAAGAAAGAGAAATCAGGGAAAGCACAAATATAGTAATTAGAGGTTTTATATGATGTAAGTATTCAAAATGGAAGACCAAATGTGTGTGTGTGTGTGTGTGTGTGCTAGTGAGTTTCTATACATAAGTATGATCAGAAATGGAGTCACATAAGGAAGCATGGGTAGAAAGTAAGTTATGACCTAATGGCTTTAATCTTGAGTGAATTTGCATATGTTTGTTCAGATTCTTGTCACCATTCTGTCTTCAACACATTCATTCTGACTTATTGTGACAAAGTTTAATATATCTGAAATTACATGCTATTATCTGCTTCTTGGCTCAAGAGCAAGAGTAGAATAAGTATTGAAAATGGAAAACGAAAATATATATATTTGCCATCTGTTACTTGCTCAAACAATACTTACTCTACCAAGACCAATAAAATACAAAACTTGAAACTTTCTTCTTCTAATTAAAGTAATTTTTATATAATACATATACAGTATGCAATTATATTTCTATATAGTAATACATATATGTAATATTGTATACATATTGTAACAGCAATGTAAATTTTGGGGAAAATATAGCACTACAGTTTTTTCTTTCCTCTTATTTTCTTCTTCATTGATAAAAAAATTCTGATAGAGGTTTACCTGTGCCTTTCCCTCAGCTCAACATTGAATCTCTTGCTTCATTTCTGCTACTGTATTTTCCTAAACAGCACATCTTACTATGCTATGTCTGTTATATATTTAATTCTTTTTTAAATTGTGCATATTTGTTTTGGACAATCTCAGTCAGTATATCAAATTGCTTTTCACAAATGGACAGAACTTATGAAAATCATGGACTTCTTTCAAATTAAACCCAATGTGTATTTACTAACATTTCAATATGCTGTATTTTTGTGATACATAAATACAATTCTATCTCATTTAATTCATTTTCAAATTTAAATGTGGCACAAACCTGTAGGCAGGCGTAATGAGGGAGGCTGTGTTGTATAGGCTAGCTTGAGACAGAAAAAGAAAGATGTTGGGAAATAGATAAGAGACAAAAAGAGAGAGTGGGGGTGAGGGAAAGGAAATGAGGGAGGAAGAAAGGAAGAATGGGGGAAAATCAGATTATTTTTATTCCAAAACATTTTCACCAAAATTGTATAAAGTGTTTTTTTTTCTGTTTGTTTACACATTTAGAATAGTCATGGGATATTGAATAATGCAATATTTTAGCAAATATAATAAGTATGTACAATATGTATTACATTAGATTGCTTAATGCCCAATGTGGATAAGAGCTAGTTAAAATACATACTATTCACTATATTTACTTGCAAGCACAATTATGCCTTTTGAGTTTCTCCTGGTTAATTATCTCATGTGTGGAGGTCAAAGTGAGGGCTGGGTTAATAACACCCTATTCTGTGAAGATATTATCTATATTTGCAAGTGTAAGGAATGAAGGTATTAAGCCTTCTTTGCAAATCCAGATACTATGGAAGTAAAAGATATAGAAGATCTTGGTCAACAACGCTTCACTGGTTCAACAGTGCTTCTCAGCCCTGCCCCTTTGACATTCAAAAATGCACTTCCCTCTCATTTACTGAATTTCTGTAGACTGTTGTGATAAATGATCATATCCTGATAAATGAAGTCAAAAAGGCATTTACAGGTGATGAGGGATTGTGGAAACAACATTTTGATATCAATAGCTTTAATTGTATATAATATGGAAATAGACAATTATCAGCAAAGGTAGTTTTGGAAAAAAATGTGACTCTGTAGTTGGTGCTTTCAGTAATCTCATAGAAATAAAATCTAATTCCACTGGTTTGTGAAAAGTAAGTGTAGGTCCATTTGTGCTGTGTCTCTTTATGTTGGGAACGTATCATCATTAGCTCATTGGTCCCTTATGGTTTCCTTGGCTCCTCTCTCTCTTTTTTTAACGTTATGCAGTATCATACTCATACAAATGGATTTCAACAAGTTTAAATGCTGTTAGCTTAAAGGCATCACAAACTGTTTGTCTTATTAATTCTAAGTTCAGAAAATAAAAAGCTTGATAGTTTTTATATTAGAGTGATATCATTTTTCTTAGTTACTTAAGATTGACTAGAAAAAAATACCCAGTATAAATGACTTCAGAAAAGATAGTTTTCCTATGACTCACAATTTGGAGGTAGTGATTGTCACAGCCTAGCAGTCATTTCTAGGACTTGGTTTAGCTGCAGCTGCTCCTTCTCTATACTGTGTAAGAGGACAGAGTGTTGAGTACAGGTAGTCCCTTCACAAATTCCTTTTAAATTCACTTCAGCCTTTGATCATACCCAGTGAACTTCATCTAGAAAAGACCTCACAAAACCTTCACTAGAAAGCTCACAAGTGCCTACATCTACAATTTCAGGGAATTCAACATGTCTCTTTGGCATCTTCCGGTACCTGATGCCATTTGAAGATATCCAGCAATACACATAAGCGTATAAATACAAAAATATTAAAAATAATTCAAAATAACAATATGTAACTTTAAATTTTATATCTACATTTAAAATATCTAGAAGAGAGGATTTTTACTGTTTACAATATATATAATAGGTGTTTAAGATGAAACACTAATTACCATGATTAGATAATTATATATTTTGTTCCCTCATTAAAATACTACATTGGGTAATTGCCTATCATGTTTTTATATGAAAATAACAATGTGCCCCACAAACAGTGCAATTTGTCCCTTTTATCTTTAATTATGTAACAAATTTATATTTTTAGGAGGCCTGTTGTTTATTTAAATCATTTTGTTGTTGTTTTCTTATAGTGCATCTACTCATTAAAACTGTATTTTAAAATACAGAACCAATAAGTTCTGTATTGGTGCAAATTAAATACCATTAAAAATTAGTGCTATTAATAGCTGTCATTATTCAATATGTTGTCTTTTATTTTGTTGTTCTGTGTATAAAGCCCATAAGTTTAAACTTGCCATATGGAACATTTTTGCCAAAGTTAAATATTTCTCAGATATTTGGTGATGTGGGAGTGTCATATATCAATCTGTTGATTTCATTGGATAATTAAAAAAGAAACTGCTTGGCTTGATAGGTTAGAACATAGGTGGGTGGAGTAAACAGAACAGAATGCTGGGAGAAACAGGAAGTGTGCTCAGATACCATGCCCCTCCTCTCCGGGGCAGACAAGATGAAGCAAGCTGCTGGGTCAAACATGCTGAATCTTTCCTGGTAAGACTGGTGCTACACAGATTACTAAATATGGGTTAGGCAAGATGTGAGAATTAGCCATTAAGAGGCTAGAACTAATGGACCAAGCAGTGTTTATATGAATACAGTTTGTGTGTTGTTATTTCGGGTGTAAAGCTAGCCGTGCGGGAGCCAGGCAGGACGAAAAGCAGGCCTGCCTGCAGCCCCTACTACAATCTGGTTTTGACACTTCACTATTTTGCTGTTTTACAAGTGTTGAGAACCATATAGGTTACTTCCTGAAGACAATTTAGTGACAATATAAAGAATATATTTTACTGTGGTAAAAGCACTGTATTTTTGAGGAAATGGTGTTAATAAAACACAGTTGGGTTGTCATGTGTTCTTAATGCATTCAGGACTTACTCTGAATACCTAAATTGCCTGTATTTAGAGAATGCTTTTGTACCACCAATGAAATCTTTACAATTGTTCAACTCTTATTATCTGCTTCTCTTTTCAACCATATTTTTCACTGCATCTGTACTTTCAACCAATCTCTAAAGTTTGCTTGCCATTGATCATAAGAAGTTAAAAAAAAGGTGATGAATCATGGTCCGTCTATCAGCTGATCCTGAGAATAAAGCTTGTTCCATTTATTGCTTCTTCTGATAACTGACTAGCGCAAGGTTCCTTCTCTGGAAGACACCACTTCATTTCCTACGCTTACACAATTTCCCATAACATTTCTTCTAATCTTAACTGGACTTGATAAACACATAAAAATTGTCAAGATGTCAAATTGATTTTCAGATAGTTGTACATTTTAGATGTTAGAATGTTTTTCCAAATTGTATTATTATCCCTTTCCCCCACCCTGTAAAGTACCTCTCTTTCTTCACCAGTTTTTTTCCAGCCCTGGGCAAGTCTCCTGAGTTAAGATGTTAAAAAAAAAAAATGTTAAAACTACAGTACCAGTATTATTTTGTGATGAATCTAAGCCATTCCTATTCCTGCACTATTGCAGCAGACATAGAGCTCAGGACAATTGGTAATTGATTGGAGTTCCTTTTCTCATGTCACCAAGAATAAAGATCCATGTCATAGTAAAATTCATGAAAACTCGTAGTCAAAAGTCTATTATTCGCCTATTGCAATCTTTTACACAACAGATAGAAACACCAACTATATTATAGGCAGAGCATCATAAGAAGTGTTGAAAGATGACAGAACAAATACCATAAAATGGCTCATAGTAAGCCTAAAATTATTCATGTATCAGGCTAAAAATTTACACTTCGGCATATATTTCTGACAACCACTGAAATTATATTGTTGGCTTACATAGAAGAACCAAACAAACAAGGCTTATTTAATATCCAATAGATGCCTAAAGGCATTTCAAATTGATAGATAAAAGAAATTGTAAGGTATTATTGCAACTTATTGATTTAAGTTTCATTATCTTTTATGTAAGCATTTATTTGGAGTAAGTTCACAAGTTTGGGAATGAATAAAAATTTAAGGAAACTCATAGACATGTATCCATGGTATGTTTCTGATGCATTAGTATTGAATTTACTTAAATGTATATTATAAAATTATTATGTTTATGAACCTCTGGAATATAAGAATTATATATTGTTTACTTTATCTTCTTCTCTGAAACACAAGGGAGTAGGTTCTATGTAGACAATAGGTTTAAAAAGTCTAATGGAATAGGATCATGATTTTTAAACTTTTTTTCTCAACTCTTTTAAGTGAAAATTTCCGTCTTAGCATGTACAAACCTTTACCAGGATTCTGTAGCAAGGTTAAACATACTGGATAACTTAGCAGGAATACGTTGTTTAAAATGTCTTCACTCTCAAATTCTAAAACTGATGTGTCAGGATTATTTAAAGGATATATGCCCAAACCCACACCATATTCTCCAAAATAGTAGAAAAAGACTTGGTAATTGAGTGAGCCTTAAATCAGGATATGTTGCTCTTGCAACCACTCTGCCAAGAAAGAAAAGCAAGGAAGAAACTTACCTTTATATCTAGCCAAGCATTTACAACAAAGTATAGAGAAGCTTTCAAGATGGAAACTTCCTAGTCCTTATGTAGATGAAATGGACGGTTCCAGTGGTCCCAGCTCTCCAGAGAGGACCCTGCTCACTGGGATACACGCTTCTGTCAGCTAATTTGTTTTAACTCAAAACAAAACAAACTCATCAAAGCCTAAAAAGGAAGACAGAATTCTAGCTTGGAACGAAGTGACTTTAAAAGTCCCTTTATTATGCTGTCGCAGAAACTAGGCAACAACACGCTCTAAAGTTTTAGGGAACAGACTCCTGAGTCAAATGCATATATATATACACATTAACATATATATTATATAAACGGATATAGTGTTAAAATTTAAATACATACATTTCACCAATGCAAGAAAATACAAACAGTATTCCACAGAAACCAGCCTCAGAACAGAACACATACAGAAAGGTATCAGATATGATTTTAAGCAAGATAGTTACTGATTTTTTTTTTTATTCAATGTGTTTCCTTATTGGAAGAATGATCTGAGACAGGACACTTTGCCTTTGTCTGTACATGAGTATCTGTTCTCTGTTTTGTCAAGTGTCTGGTAGTATCCAAACTCTAGATAAGCTTTTCTGTGTACCCTTACTGAAATCTTTACCCTACAAAGAATTAAACAAGTGTATTATATTTTTTTGTACTTAACAACTCAAAAGCAAATGCATAAAATCCTTCTAGTTTCCTAGAAGGCGTGAGAGAGCTGAGGAGTTTAATAACATCACCCTGTGGCTTCAGAAAACATCTTCCAGTGTCAAACGGAGGGTAACAATAGAATTAAAGTGATATCAGGAAGCCACACAATAAATCACAATCTCCCTTTACTATATTTGCCAACCCCCCTTTCCTCTTTTTTTATGTTTCTCAAGTAGCTATGTTAAACTCATTCATCTTGAATTCTTCTGTATTTACATAAGGTTGCACGTAAGCTGAACGTGCCTACCATCCTGCAGTAGGAAGGACAAGAGATTGTAAAGTGTAGGCAGAAAAACTGTGTCTCAACAAAAAAATTAATACTGTTACCCTGGTGTTGCTGAAAGAGAGTACGGGGGGGAGGGAGTTCTTTAACTTGTAATTCAGTGTAAATTCTTTTATTCTTTGTGCCACAAAGTCTGGCAATTCATTATTATCTGTCACGATACTCAGTACGTAACCCAGGTGACTCTCCAATTCATAGGTAATGTTTCTTTAACCTCAGCCTTATGCATGGTGGGATTACAGCTGTGAGCTAAGGTTCTGTTATTATAATTTGATTCAGAACTAGCAAATTTTGGATTGCAGATAGAGATTTAGATGTTTTTAGTCTGTAGGGTAGAAGCATTGCAAATTCCCTTTGTGGGTGGCCTTACTATGATAGGTATACTCTTCAGTGTTGAATTGTAAACTAAACTGTAAAGCAAATCCTGTATTCTCAGGACATATGGAAGACACTCTGTGCCAAAGTAAGTAACAGTAGTTTGGATCTCGCAGACTTGTAAAGCTGTGAGAAAACACGTTTTATTCATTATTGGAACAGAAATTTCCTCACAGTTTCACAAAACAGATCAAAGAAAATCCATTTACTCTATTGAACACAATCCAAGAATCATGGATATTTGTAAAGCCTACAGCTATTCTGTACTGAAACTTTATTGAAATTTGCTACTCTAGCTCACTCTCTGGAGCTGGAAAACACACCCAGGTGGAATAGTCTGAGGTCTGCTGAGTGTATTTTTAAACTGAACTTTGAGATCAATCCTCACTGGAGAAGCATTTGAATACAGGATTCATTACAAGGGCAAGTGAATGACTTCGAAGAGCCAGGACTTTTTTACAGCCAAGTAGGTGATTACATCGAAAAGAGACATTTGTTTGGTGAATTTTTTTTTTTTTTTACATTGCTTCCCTGTCTGAGAAATCTGGAGCTTTAATTTGCCATTGCTTTTAGAGTCTTCCAAATCTTTAAGCATTGACATTCACTTATAGGACATTAGAGTTATGTTAAAATTAGGGATCAAATTAAACAATGAAGCCAAAAAGTGAGCGTCTTGGAAGCATCTAGACACACCAGTGCCTTGTGATATGAACGGTAGAAGAAACAGACACACATACTGAGTGTAGGCACTGCGATGTAAACACAAGGAATTGTGGGAGGTGATTAATGCACTAAACAGCAAGACGTAAACACATCGTTAAGGGCTGGATATGTGGCTTGATGCATAAACTAATGAAATAAAAGCAACGTCGTTTTGTTATTCATGGGTGATTTGTTAGCTTTAAGGAGGCATAAAATAAAGTAAAATACCTTCATCAAATGAACACTGAATGCTTTAAAATACACACCGATGTCACTGCTGCAGTGCTTCCCATTGTGTGGGAAGTCTGGAGCTCTCCTTCTGCTGCATCACAAAGCAAAGTGCAAGTCCATGGAGAGAGGAAATGTAAGTCCAAACTCACAAGATAACTATTGTTGTAGCATATTATTTTAAGCTGTCTTATATTTGTTTATTCTGTGGGACATTTGTTTTAATGATGCAAAGATGTGTTGCATTTTTTATGATGTGTTTGCTTAACTATATGAAGCTGTAATTCTCTGCCTGCCTAAACACCTGAATGCCCTAATAAAGAGCTGTATGACCCAAGAGCAAAGCAGGAGAAAGGATAGGTTGGGCTGGCAGACAGAGTGAATGGAGGAAGCAAGAAAACAAGGAGAGGAGGACTCAAGGGCCAGACACCCAGCTACACCACAAACCACAGAGGAAAAAGTAAAGAAAGCGACACAGAGAGAAAGGTAAAAGCTCAGACACAAAAGATAAAAGGGATAATTTAAGAAAAAATGACTAGATATAAGTCAAGCTAAGGCCAAGTTTTTACAAGTAATAATAAGATTCTGTGTGATTATTTGAGAGCTGGGCAGTGGGCCCCCGAAAAAGAAAGAGTCAAAAGAATAAAGAGTAATAAAACAACCAACAACACACTACAACATCTCTGTTTCCTAAATATAATTTACAATATTAACTTAAAACAAATTATAATTTTAAATATTGTTTAATGGCTGAATATTATATTAAAACAAATTATTTTCTTTTCTGTTTACTGTCAATGTACCAAGGTTATAAAATTGTGAAATTTTTGTGAAAAGCATAAATCCAGAAAAATAAATACTCAAGTCATCAAAAAAGTACAACATTCACTAATTTTTCTAATTATATCAAAATAGCAGATGAGAAAGAGTAAACAGTTTATTTTTATCTTATTTCATGTTTTTGGAAGTTTTGCCTGTGCACTAAATGTATATGTACCATATGCATGCCAGGTGCCCATGGAATCCAGAGGTAGGCATCCAATCCCCTGAATTACAGATGGTCTAGAGCTGTTTTATGGATGCTGGGAATCACACCCAAGTTCTATGCAAGAACAAGTGTTCTAAATTGTTGATTCATCTCTTCTATACCCACAATTGTGTGTTTCATGGAGGCATGGAGAAATATATTCAATATTATCAGATCTAATAAAAAGTCTAGCAACATAATTTAGAACCAAACAAAACAAGATATTCCTATAAGCATTATTGCCTATTTAAGAAATAAGATTTTGATTGAATTAATTGAATATATATGTACCATCCATATCACAAAGAACTACATGTCAGAAGAGAATTTTTTCAGTGATATGTATTTTAGATATAAAATATACACATCATTGTAAGATAATTTGTGTGATATAATTTGTATGACTTGTGATAGAGATGATCGTTTTTAAAGTGGCGCTATGCAGGAAAATAAATTTTAGCCTTTTTAAGTAGACAAAGTGTTGAATTTTGTTGGCTTTTACTTCCTTGCAAAGAATATTTTTAATGGTCTCCAGGGGGGGGGGGAATGGTGCAGTATCCCTTAGTGACTCTCGCTTCTTAAAAAAGAAGAAAATTATTCTTTTGAGTGATAATGAGCAAGAATTAAATGCAGGGACACGAATGAGTTTACTTTAGTTCAAGCTCAGTTCTTGTTTCAATCTTTGTTTTGAAAAGAAGTACAAAACTGTTAACAACTGATATCATCAGAGCAAATAAAGGTAGCATAGACCTCATTTTTTCTTGGAGACTTTGTCAGAATAGGTACCATGGAAACAATATCTCAGCAACAAAATTGTGCAAATTGGGAAATAACACTCATGATTACTTGCCTTTTTTACTGAGATATTTGTGTTTTAAGATGCTTTCATTTTTTTCTTTGATAACACCATTGAGGTAAAAATATACTCTAATTTATTTGAACTGGAAAGCCAACCATAGAATCCTGGATTTTGTTTGATTATGTAATTAATTATAACCTATTTATTATATGTAAATGGAAAACAAGACCCTAAAACCTATGTGTTATAGCCAGAGCAAAGAGACACTTATTCATAAAGTCTTCAGAGATACATAATACCCCTATTCTTTGCCAGTTGCTATATTATTTTAGATATAATAAATAATAGATATTAATTGAAGTAATTATTCACATAATACAGTATATACAGTTATTAAACTACTCTTTTGAGAATTAAACTTCAAAACTCTTAAAATCTGCTCTCTCAATATAAACTTTGCAATTAATACTGATTAGAAGTAACTATACTATAGAAATTTTAATGAATAATATTTGATACTTATTAAATTTGTGTTGATAATTATAATACCATACTAATATTTCATAAAAGAAAAATAAGTAATTGTAATAAACCAATTTACAATGTAACACTGCAAGTATCACAATTAAACCCAGAAATCTAAATTGCTATTTTTAAATAATCACTAGATAAATAAATGTTTTCTCCAAGTTTCTATCATCCAACTAAATGTATTTTATTGACTTTAATTGATTTTTTTTTACATAACATGTATTTTTCATGTGAGCAACTGCCATCTGTTCAAAGGAAAGAATTCTGGAATGCTCTTTTAGCTTGTTTGATTCTGAACAAGTGGTTCCAGAATTGCCTCTGGCACATTAACACTGAAACAAAAAAGGAAAGAAGAAAACACTGGAGAAAGTTAAAAATCAAAATTATTTCATAAGTTAAATTACTTTGTTTTAGTGAAATTATATTGCAGTCAGACCTGTAGCTCAGAGTCTATCTACTTAGAAAATTTTGTATTTAAGAAGAAATAGTAGATCTTCAGGCTTTCTTGGACAATTTGATGTTTTTGTTAGAAAACCTTGACAGGTTATAAATCCAGCTACTTGTTTCAATGAATGGAGATAAAGAACTATCAATAAATACTCACGGAATATATAAATTCTTGTGCATTATCAAAGCTATGATGAAGCAGTGCATACTGACTTTTGGAAATATGCAAACACATTTGATCCTTTGAGAAAAATCATGGATATGAATATTTGTTTTTAAATGAGATTTAACAGCGAAAGTAAATAAAATAGAAGGCTTTGAGGAAGAACAGCAAGTTGTGTTCTGCAAGTGGAAGGCAACATCTTTAAGGAATTTTGGACAAATAACACTTTTTTATGATCCAGTAATAGATTTCAAATAATACATCTTTTATGATCTAGTAATATATTTCAGTAATATATAGGAATCCATTGGTTTATTTGCCAAAATACTTTAAGTATGAGGAGCAACATAAGATGGGACTTTGTATCTTAAAAAAAAAAAAAATCCCTGAACATGGTAAAAATAAAAGGTTTGCTTTTAACTTATGAATCTCTTGTTCATGCAATCACAGTTTTTGTATTTCCTATGTAAATCAGCACTGTTGTATTTTGAAGACAGCTTAGGGTTATCCATCATCTTTGTCTTTAATATTTCTGTCACCTTTCTCACATTGGTGCCGGAGGGAAGAATTTGGTAAAGATTTCTCATCCATGTGAGGGTGCTCCAAAGTCTTTAAATTGTCCAGTTGCCAATCTTCCTCCACTACAGAGAAAAACTTCTTTGGTGAGAGTTGAGCAATACACGCATCTATGGATGTAGTGATATATCATTAGTAGTCATTTTATTGCTATAATCCTATAGTATAATAATAATAGTGAACCTATTGGTGTCGGCTGCTTGTTGGTTCCCAGCCACACAGCTAGCTTAGGCCTGAAATAATTGCACGAAAACTCTATTAGTTAAATCATTGCTTGGTGCATTAGCTCTAGCTTCTTATTGGCTAACTCTTATATTAATTTAACCCATTTCTATTAATCTGTATATCATAATGTGTCTGTGGCTTCCTGGGTAAAGTTCCCAGCATCTATCTCCAGGGGCTCCATGACTTCTCTCTGACTCCACTTTTCTTTCTCCCAGCATTCAGTTATGTCTTCCCTGTCAACCTAAATTCTGCCCTGCAGTCCAAAGAAGTTCTTTTATTCATTAATGGCAATCACAGCATACAAAGGGAAATACCACATCATAAATCTCCCCACCCCTGGGAACCATGACCTAATTAGTCTCAATTTCTTAACTACTTTAGCTCTGTCAGATATGGTCTTCTTCTTATGAAGTGGGTCTTAAATGACATCAAAAATTTTTAGTTAGTCCTGTAAAGTTTCTGCCACTAATATCAGTATTTCTTTCAGACAGATTGCTGATGTAGGAAGAGGATCTATAGCTGGATAATATAGATTATTACTTTTTTTCCTCCAGTAACATTTTAGGTATCTTTCAGCACCATGAATGTTCAGAAATAAACTTGAACTCATAAGTACAGAACTGTCTTTCTGAACAGGACAACAGTCCTTACTATTAATTCCAATTGAGGCTTTGCAGTTAGATGAGCATTATTTGATAAATAAGTAACACTTCCAAATCAAATATGTGGTTGTTATTTAGTAACTTTTAAAAAATATTATCTTGGTTCTTACAAAAATATCTAATCCTCATACTGTGTAAAAAAAAAAAAAACTTTTCATAGGTTCACTCCATGTAAAATAGCTATGTAAAAGAGCCATGCCTCCACTAAGGTTTTACATAGAAATAACATCAAACAATGGTGTTTTTTTTAAATTGGTGTTAGTGTTACTATAACTGAGGTGTAAGCAGAAAAAAAAGAGAATATTTGTAATGGAAATGGAATCATTTAAGCCAAATAAAAGAGCGAGAAAAAAGAGTGATGGGTAAAGAAAGGCTACAATTTATTATACAATATAGGTTTAAAAAATTAATCATCTTCACACATTGAATTATTCAAAAAGAAGCATTGCCAATGAAATCCTTTCAAACTCAGAGAAAGTGTCTTAAGTCAATAAAGAAAAATAATAATAATTTGAGTGAAGATCAACTACAAAGAGATTTCTAAAAGGCCATCCTGAAATAGTTTTATGATATGCCTAGTAATTATCTTATCACAAAATTGAATGCTATACTTTTAATGTTTATACCATGGTGTGTTTAAAATATATTCATTTCATTATGTATTTAATACAATGAATCACTAAATTTAAATATGAGTGTGAGCACACCAATTCTTACAAATATTTCTGGACAATCACACACGTTAGCACTCTGTTTATCCAAAGGTGTCATGATATAAATTCTTTCTGATATGTATCAACTGAATTCTACATTGCAGCATTATTTTGCTTTACAAGTGTCCATTAATATTTCCTGTTTGTCTTGTAATATGTGGGTTATCATTTGTGAAGAATTATTTCTGATTCAGAATGCAGAATTTCATTACAAATTTAGTCTAAATGATTATAACACAAATACTAATCTAGCATGGGTTTGTAAGCATTCTTAATAAGATTTTGGGTATTAAGAGCAACATTAGATATTTCAGCAGTAACAATTTTGAAATATTCTTGAATGCCCCCCCAAAAAAGATTTACTAGGTTTGCACAGATTTGGAATATTGAACTGAGATAAAATTTATAATGAGAATTTATGATGACCTATGCAAAACTTATGCATGCTTTTAGGGAATTTTTTCTTAGTTGGATTTGATGACATTCTTTGACAGTTTAAATCTGTATATTATGGATCTTTTCTTGCATAAATATCCATAAAGTTCTGCATTCCTCAAGGGCTCCTCCATTCTGTCTTCATTAATTTCCCTCATGAAATTCAATGGGTGAGCCATTTCATATATTCTCAGATAAACTCACCATGTGGCAAGGGATTGAATTTATTTCATCCACATCTAGGAAAATCTGACTAGCTTTTAGGGATCAAAAGTAAAGATACACAACTCCTAGCTAGTGTAAAATAAGATTGCCCTTGTTGTAACCTCTATTTCCCTGTCTATCAGCATGGTTTCACAGCACAACTGAAAAAATGTCAGTGCCATGCAATCATGAACAAACTGTTCTCCTGGATAGTTTCAATACTCGTGTCTGATAGTTGTAAGCGTGCAGAGAGAACCAAGTTGAATGGCCATACTCAACCAATTACTTTTCGGTATGTTTTGAGAATGCTGTATAGTTCCTAGCACTTGGAATAGATATAACGTAGAGCAATATGGCCTCTAAGAGGCTTGTGTGAAATACTAACATGCATGGTATTCAAGCTGATGTTATTTAAAAAGTTGCATTCTACAAGCAACAGGAATAATTGAAGTAACTAAAGCACAAACACTGATCTAATTGAATGGATTGTTTTGGAGAATAACCTGAGATGTTCTTTTTGAGTTCTCATCAAATTTCTTTAAAATTTCTTTAAAATGACTTTCATGGGATTTGGGGGTGAGATTGATATATATAATTGAAATCTAAGGAGACAACTATCTGAGGTTTATTAGAAAAACGACTGTTATTTGAGCAACCAATCCGTCACTTTATTTTCTCCTTCCTCCTGGGATCCTGGCTGTACTAGGGTTTTGGATTTTCCTCACAGAAGTTGGTGCATTTTAGCAACTGCAATGGAAAAGAAGTTCATTCTAACAGTTGCAGATCATTCTGCCCAACCCTCCTACCCCTCCTATTCTTCCTGCTCATTTGCTGCTGTCTTGACACACATACTTCTCCCTCCCCTTCCTCCTCCTCTCTTTTACTCTCTGTAAGTCATATATGAAGATTTGTGTAATGGCAAAATGGAATTTCTTTCTCCAAATGATACTCTAAACTATACAATGAACATGAAAAAGCTTCCATTTCATTGTATAACTAGAATTTAAGGGTTGCTTATACTTATTCATTAATAGGTGATCATACTTGCCTGATATATTTGAAGATCATAAGAATTTTACTAATGAAATTCTTTCAAAGTACCCCAATATTATATCTCCCTACATGCTGGGGGTCAAATTTCTCCAGTTGTTATGTTTAAACTTGCGCATTAAATATGGATTAAGAAGAACTGAGTTATAGCGATTTGATTTTGCTTCAGTATTTATTTTTTTAAATTTTTCCTCATTATGTTTAATCTTACAAGTTTGATTACACTGAGGCATCTGTGGATTGCTATAGCGTTCATATAAATGTGAATGAATTTTAAGAGGTCATTAAATTACAAGGTCACTGAACTAATTAATGCTTAATTGCATTGATAAATTCTCAATCTGTATAGAATATTTTAAGGTGGGGAAATTGTATTCGGGGTATAGTTGGATGAAGTGAGTAGCTATGTTGTGCTTTTGAATTGTTGATCTTGGAAATGATCCAATGTTGGGAGTCCTCTATGTTTCCTGATCACCAGTGAATGGATTTCTTTTCATCCCATCCCTCTTCGTCTTGTTCTATTTTACCACAACCTATAAATAATAAAACCAAGTGACTATGGACTAAATTGCTGAATCCATGAACTAAAATATAGTTCTCCACCACTGGAAAGTTTCTGTACAATATCTGACACATGCAAACAAAGCCAAAGAAAACATTGCCTCCCCACGCTAAGTCTGTGCAATCTGTTTGGGTAGGTCACAATTAGCAGTAGAATGTATGGACCTCCACAGTACATGAACAACAAGAGGTTATGGCTTATTTAGGCACAAATGACATTAATCTCAGAAGTACTATAATTATGATAAACTGATTATTCTAAAGCTTATTTATTCACTGATATGGATTTGGCATTTCATTTGAATATAAGGCAATGTTCATAACTATGTACCTTTCTGATTATGAAAGAATATACCTCCATTCATAGGTACAACTGCATTAGAAGGTTAGATGTAGTACACTCTTTTTGGAGCATCACCTTTTATATCTATGGTGGAGAAAATAGAAGAAGCAGCTGTAACTGATTGTACACTGGAATTCTGATAAATTCTAACCAGATCAACATACTGATCTGATTGTACAGTGGAATTCTAATAAATGAAGTCATTGGTCTAATGATCATTAGGTATCAGTGGGTCTTACCTATAACCTTTTACTGTGGTGGGGATACCTTAAGTTGAATGAGTGATATGCAACCTTGCCTTTTACTCATTTTACAACTCAACCTTGTGGATCAATGATAAGCTTAGAGCAAAAATGGTCACCTTTCAACTGTATGAATGGCTTTCTATATAATGTTTCAGATTTGCAAAACCCAACTCACAATGTGTTCATATAACATACTCTGCTACATACAGAAATAGAAATTATCAGTTTGATCAGAAAACACCCATAGCAGTGAGTGTGATCACTAGCAGGCTGAAAGGCTTCTGGAATGGTCTTAATTTAGATTAAAACCAGAATTTAATAAATAATGAGTCTTTTTCATCTTTGTGGTGTGTGTATGTATATATATATATATATATGTATATATATAATCACTGACTGAATGTAAAGCAGGATATAAGTTCAGTCAGTGAAGAATAAATGGATATTTATACTTAAATATCACAAGGAGAGAAGCTATAGAATTTCTAGAAAAGATAGCTAGGTTATGTTTCCAAATAGAAATTGCAAAGGATAGTTAATTTCATCAGTATCCACCTCCTACTAGGACCAAATTGAATATATTTTCCTAAATAAAAAATATTTTTATTTTGTATGTGTGGGATAATTAATAGGTGAGCTGAATTCATTTTTTCTATTAAATTTGCTAACTCTTTTATTACTAATTACACACTTTTAAATTAATAAACTTGGTTAGTTTTTTATAATAAATTGGAGAGTGTGGAAAAGCTAAGCTTCAAGAGAAAGACCCAGAAACAATCCAGATACTTGAAAAAAGATCAAAAGGAGTCTAGGCAAAGGGAGGGAGGCGGCATTATATGAGCAAGATGTTCAAGATTATGACTGGCTAACCCACAGAGACAGCTGACTGAGTTCCTGGTAGCTCATGAACTCTAGACTGACAGCTGGGGAGCCGGCATGGGGCCAACATAGGCCCTCTCCATGTGGGTGGCAGTTCGATAGCTTGATCTGTTTGTAGGGCCTCTACCAATGTAACTAGGATATGTCCCTGGATAATGAGTTGGGTTTGGAACTCACTCCTTATGGTGGGATACCTTGCTCAGCCTTGATGCAGGGGAAGAGGAGGTTGGTCCTGCCTCAACTTGTTATCCCAGGCTTTGTTGATTTCCAATGGGAGGCCTTAGCCTTACTGAAGAGGGGATTGGATGGGGGTGGGTAGAATGGAGGGGAAGGAAGGAAAAGGAGGGAGGGAAAACTGGTTGGTATGGAAAACAAATAAAAGTTTCTAAAAATATAAAAATTATTAAAGCTTAATTTTTCATGGACTGATTTTAGGTTATTACTTCAATGGATGACTATTAAAAACATAGCTACACCTTTGTAATCCTGATTAATATTTGTATTTGATTTTTCTTCTGGTTATGTATTCATGTTTGCAACATTAAAGAAGGTATTGTTTCCTTCTTTAGACTTCCTAGAGAAATAGGTTTTGGAGTTACATTAAAATAAGCATATTAAAATCCAGAATAGGCATCTATGAAAATATTTTTGCGTTATTATCTGCAGATTGCATCTGCACAATTTGAATACAAACTTACAAAAGTGAATTACCAACCTTGCTGTTCATTTACTATTCAGATGTAGCAAGTTGTTCAATGGGTCTGTTCATATCATCTCTACAACATAAATAATAGCACTAAATATGAAAAGGTTCAGAATAGTAGCAAAACCTTAGAACCTGCTCAATAACAACGGTCAGTACTTTGACATAAAAGTATAAGCACCTTGAGATAAAGTAAGCAAGGAGGTTAGTTATATATGGTTTTCATTTTCATCTTGCAAATATCTGTCATTTATAAAGTGTGAAAATCTGTTCAAGCTTGGGTATTTTACGACTTTGCACGATTTTCAATAATTATTTGTGTGTTAGCACAGATAAACTAATTCTCAAAATGTTGGTCAAGATAATGATATAGTGTTTCTTTGTAAAAGAACATACCAAGTGGATCTTCCTGAACTTACTTACTTCATTAATATAGTATAGTTTAGAATTGATAATGTATACTCTTTGCTTATTATTTTTTCAATCAAGTATGAGAAATGTACCAAAAATGCTTAGCATGATGCTTAGAAACTGACAAATGTAAGTATTATTATTGATTGTTTTTGTAAGTATTATTATTTATTATTTGACCAATCATTATAACTGAGGCATCTTCTATGCTATAATTGATTCACGATCTACTAGGTCTAGTTTATTCCTTTAACTTTCATTAACTTTTCACATGCTTCTTTTCTCGGTAGCTATGTTCCATACCCTTTTTTATCCATCTGTTCTCACTCGTACATGACTGCAATGAATGCCAACTGGTGATTCATTCAAGTGATGTAGAGATAAAGTTCTTTAAGTGTAAAATGAAGCAAAGCAATTTCTTTGATCATTTTTCATGTTGTTTTTACTCACAGGCGATATTATTTAAGAGGGATGTCACACAGGCACAGTGCAAATTCACAATTTCCTTCAGAGATTTTCTTCATTTGGGTGATTTCATCTATTTATTTTTGACTTTATATTGCAGAGGAACACTTGATCAGAGCATTGCTGCTTTGATGCTCGAAGCACAGGTGCTAAGTGTCCTCACAGTTTCTTTACACCTATTGTCCTTTTCTTAATTTTCTCACTGACAAAGGAAAAGCAAGTGAGCTTTGACATTGTTACTTCTCAACAATTATTTTTAGTGGATATAATTTCTGTGGAAAAATCAAGTCTGTCTCCCAATTCATTTTCTGTCTCTAGCATTATTTTGAACACATTCCAATTTTAATATTTTAAGGTTTTCTTTACATTTATTGCTATTATTTTAAGGCAAAATGCTCTCCAAGTGTTTCCCATACAGATATATATTGGCTGAGTCTGAGTGTAGACAAGTGCTCTCAACAAAGACTAAGAATTAAATAGAGTATTATCTCTGGATGTAACACAGCAGTAGATTTGAATATATAGGGAGTGTGGTACGCATGTGTGTGTGTACAAGGCCATTGCACTTATAAGGTATATATTAGAGGTTTCTAATGCATTCATTTCTGAGAAGTGGTAAATATTTGTTCATCACAAAGCATGTCAATTTTCCAGATATTCACACTTCATGAATGTCCTCTAGTCCATTGTCTTTACTGAATTTAAAATGACAGATCTATTATCATGAAATAAACCCATTCTTTTATTTCGTTCACATAGTCACTTTTTCTCTTATTTTCCTAATTAAGTGCTGTCAACAAGGAGACACAAATACACTAGATCATTAAAAAGACAAATTTCCTGAACATTTGTTGAGTATAATTTTAGAAATCTTTATATTTCTTTAAGTATGCCTGTAGGTACCTTTATAATTCTGTAGGTTAATTTAAATTACTGCCTAAGTATTTAGAGTAGCACTTTGAAAGTGATCAGCTTTTTAGTACTGAACTATTTATTTGGGGCTATGGATTAATTTCTACATCATTTTGTCTTCAAAATTGTTTTTAATACCTGGTTTTCACTTGTGTACATTAGCTGATTAACCAGAATATTAGTACCTTTAGTAGAACCCAATTACAATTCTCTCCTGAAATATTTCACTGGTAATAGAACCTGAAATGGCCCTACCCTATAGCCATACTGATGAATATCTTGCATATTACCATAAAACCTTCATCAGGCGATGGATGGAGATAGAGACAGAGACCCACAATGGAGCACCAGACTGAGCTACCAAGGTCCAAATAAGAAGCAGAAGGAGGGAGAACATGAGTAAGGAAGTCAGAACCGCGAGGGGTGCACACACCCACTGAGATGGTGGGGCTGAGCTCACCAAGGCCAGCTGGACAGGGCTGAAAAAGCATGGGATAAAACCAGACTCTCTGATCGTGGCAGACAATGAGGGCTGAATGAGAAGCCAAGTACAGTGGCACTGGGTTTTGATTCTACTGCATGTACTGGCTTTGTGGGAGCCTAGTCTGTTTGGATGTTCACCTTCCTACACCTGAATGGAGGGGGAACAAAGATTCTATAATAATATTTATGATAATCATCAGTCTGAATACAGGGTAAGGTCAGTTCAGACACCCTCTCCTCTATTACTTAGGGTCTCAGCTAGTTCATCCCTGTGGGTTCTTGGGCATTTTTCTATAGCCAGGATTCTTGCTAACTCCATAATGGCTTCCTCCATCAAGATATAACTTTCCTTGCTCTCATATCTGTCCTTCCTCCATCTCGACCATCCCATTCCTTCAAGTTCTCATCGACCCCCCACCTCCCCCTGCTCAACCCCCTGCCCCCTGCTCCCAAATTTTTGTCTGATTCCAATTTCCAGGTGGGTCTATATATGTTTTTCTTTGGGTTCACCTTATTACTTAGTTTCTCTAGGATCCTGAACTATAGGTTCGTTGCCGTTTGTTTATAACTGGTATCCACTTATGAGTGAGGACATTGGGAGGAAGAGGGTCTGTGGAGGGAGAGGGAAGGGACAGGGAGGAGGGAAGGGAGTGAGAATTTGGATTGGAATTTTTTTAAGTAATAAAAAGGGGAAAAAAAGAACTATAGCTCTTACTCTAAGGATGCATCTAGGAACACTTCATTAGAATTTTATTTAGTAGCATTGTTCCTGTTCTTGTGTTTCACAGAGCCATCCTCCGTGTACACTTTTATCTGTTGGTCTTATAAACAGGTGCAGAAATGAAAATTTCTGCTTTTATCTATGTTTTGAAAACTAATATAGTTGGACACTTGAGGATTCAGAAAAGAAAATGTTCAAAAACACAGCCTAAATGAGACAGGCATGATAGATTAGTGAAAAGCATCCAGTATTATTTTTTACTGTTTTATGTCTTCCTTGATATTCATTTTGGACACTATCAGAATGTATTACTAGAAGGACAGTGCATTCTTAGAAGGCACATGGCACCTTCATATGAGCATATCATCCTTAGCCATTGCCAACTTTGTTCATAGTGGGTTATTTTAGTTTATACTTGAGGTTGAATTTCCTCTATGTGGATTTTATTTTAAGGTAAATTTTTTAAAAACTGGATATTTTTTACTCAGGAGGTAAAGTTGGGGAGATAGGATAAACTTTTCTCCTTTTTCTGTAGAAAAGACTTTCATCTACTTGAAAATATAGTGTCCCTTTGGGATTTTAGTATCTCTTTTAGCTCTAGGCATTTCTTTTTGATCATTTATTTTTTGTTGAAATTTTCTCTTGGTCTTCTCATAAAAATTTGTAAAAATGATTTTTCCTTCAAATGTAAGCAGAATGTATACATTATCTAGTATTTGCCGATGTGCTCACAATTCACAAAGTGTTTACTCCACAAAATATGCAAGAATTTATCAAAAACAGTTAACCAAACTAAATATACATTTATTTTACTTATAGTGATTTATTGGTATGCTTTTGTTGTCTGATGATATGTATATTTACTTTTAAATTGAAGATGAATAAATAATAAAGAAGAAAAACAGCCAAAATTAAAAAGAAAGCATAATTAATTTGTAATAAGTACACTCACAGAAAGTACTTTATATTTATTTGTTCCAACTGAACTAAAATATTTTAAACACACCTCTGTAGATATTCTGTGCACTTCTACATTTACAAAGACTTGCATTTAAATACTTCTAAACATTTTTCTAAATTATTTGTTATTCATTGAACCAAACTAATGGTTATTGCATTGAAGTTTTAATGAATAAAGGTTGAGAATATTTAATATAACTGCGATAATAAGTATGGGGAGTAGATTAATGATGAAAAATGCAGAATTTGCTCTTCCATTATTGCTGGAAGGTTAAGGAATTAATTTTACAGACCATGAAATGGAAATAGCTTCCCCACTATTTTATTAGCCAATATTTAGAGCCATCTAATCAACTCTCACATTTGAATCATGTCTATTACTTAGTGCGTTAGATCAGCTTTCCATCAGTTCATTAGGTTAATATGATTCAATAAATAACAGCGAAGTAAAAGCTAGATCATATTACAAGATTATTTCTTGATAAACCACCACAGTTCATTAGAGTAATAACATCAACACTTCTGATACTGAAACAAGTGTATATTAGTAGATTACATATTTTTCTAATGATGCAGCATTATGCTGCCATCACTAAAGGAAATAATTAGCACGGGTGTAGCTCAGTGTTAGGTTTTCTAGCACTGTTAAGCATAAGGCCCCAGATTCAATCTCCATCAAAACACCATTATAAAAAAAATAAATAAAACACAATAAGTGTTCAACAGGGGACAGGAAACCCTTTATTATTTATTTAATTGTTTGTGAGGGATGCATATACATCAAGCATCCTTCTGTCCTTTAATACATGTCTTGAAGCTAGAATTCAGATTCTCACACTTTAAGGAAGGTTCCTTTACGCACCGGACCATCTTTCTAACCAGAGAAATAGACAGAAATCTTACAACATGGTCAACCTTTAAAAAAAGATAAAAGTCATTACCATTAATAATGATTTGGGTTGCAAATTTTAAGTTTTCTTCCATAGAATTGAAATTAGAAGGTCAGAGTATAGCCAAAAAGTATATGTCTAGCTCTATAACTGAAAACAGTGATGTACATACCTTAAAAAAAAGAAGTGAATATATTTGCATATGTGCTAAGTGTACACATGGTGTCTACTTACACTTGAAGGAGTTGACTTAACACTCTAAAATTTATTTTCCTTTTGACTATTATGAGTTATTTTGATGCATCTGTATGCTACTTTATGCATGTTTTCATTGCTGAATATTTGGTTTATAAATAAAACTAACTGTTGTGCTCTTCATTGGAGAAGAACATTATTCCCACTCTCAGAACACCTTAATTGCCTGAAATACTTTGTATAAAGTTGAGGCTTTACCATCTTTCCCTGTACACTTTTGCATGTTATTATTAATTTCTTTATTCAGCTCTTATTTAGGCAACCATGCTCATGAAATTGCAAGAGCATAGCTTCTGCAATTACTCGACTGAACAGTTTATATCTAGTAATATATATGATATTACTATATATATATGCATGAATAATAGTTTATAAGAAAAGGGGCCATGAATTTGAAAATGATCAAGGTGTGTATATAAGAGAATTTGGAAGAAGGAAAGGGAAAAGGAAAATGTTGTAATTATATTTCTAATCTCAAAAATAAAAGAAATTCAAAAAGTCATTCTGTTACTGAAGAGATAGCTCAATGGTTGTGCTTTGATTAAGAATGGCCATCAAAGGTTCATATATTTGAGTGCTTGGTCATTTAAGAGTGCTACTACTTGATGGAGATTAGGAGATATGGCTTAGTTGAAGGAAGTGTGTTTACTAGGTGTGGGCTCTTTGCTTTCGAATGCTCTAGCCAGGCTCAGTGTCTCTCTACTTTTCTGCCACCTGTGGAATTAGATATAGAACTCTCAGCTACCTTTCCAGAACCATAACTGCCTGTGGGCCTTTATGCTTCTCATCATAAGGATCATGAACTAAGCCTATTATACTATAAGCTAGTCCAAGTAAATACCTTCTTTTATAAGAGTTGTCATGGCCCTAGTGACTCTTTGCACAAAAAAGAACCCTGACAGTGGTAATTATCATTTGCTGTTTTTGCAGAGGACCAGAGTTTATTTTAAGCATCCACATTAGGCAGAATTACAGCTATGGTCAATACACACACACACACACACACACAAACACACACACACACAGGGGAGGGAGAGTATGAGACAGTCACACTCAAACAGATACACATACATATAATTAAAATATTGCAATATTTTATTATATCTGTTAGGAAGAAAAAATATTGCAATAATTAGAAAAATTATTCTTTGTGATCAGTACTTACAATCAGAATAGAGTTGCTACAATATGTTTTTGGATTCTCCTGCCTGGACTTTTTGATTATTTCTTTGAAAACCAGAGAGAAAAAAGGAAATAAACAAAAAGACATAACATTTTATTCACTATCTATAGAAAATGATGATTTAGTGGATGGTTTTGCTTATTTTTCTTTCTTCTCTTTCTGTGAAAATAACTTTATGAAATGCCGAGCAAGTTTATTTGTGATGAGTGCAACTGATGGTGTCTGATGTTCTATGTGATTGGGACACAGTGATAGACATTTTTGAAACTAAAATAGCTATTAGGCTCTAGCCTTATTTCCTATGACCACATATTAACTCGAATTTAGTATTTCATTATTTCAAAAAAAAACACTATACATAATCTCTATACAGGTGATATGTTTCCGTCTCCTGGTCTTTCATTTTTTTTTTTCTTATACGTTATTCTCTGCCTTAGCTCCTGAAAGATACCAGGCCAGATTTTCCACTCTTGTCTGTTTTCACAGTGTGAATACAAACTTCATTCTTTCTTCTTTTTCTTTCAGAAAACACAAAGCACCTAAGCTTTTATTTTCTTTCTTTTTTATTGAAAATAAATTCTTCACAAATACAATGCATCATGACCACAGTTTTCCCTCTCTTCACTCCCCTAGTTCTCTGCCACCTCTCCTCTCCCCTGGAACCACTCCCATGGTTCTCTTCACAAAAAAACAGGCTTCCCAAGGCCAGCAATCAAACTGACAAAACAGGATAAGTAAGACAAAGCAAAAGGCCCTCATTAACTTTTAAGAAAACACAGACATTAACTTTTAAGAAATTGCATAAACCCATGCATTATTCTGAGGCAAAATAATGTGTTACAAATTTCTATATAAGTTCCCCCCAGCACAGAGAAATTTTTCCATTCAAGAGATAATTTACCAGGCTTTATATTCACTTCATTCTTTAAGTATGTTAATCCTCTTGCTTATTATCATGTCATAGCTAATGTAACTAAAAGAATATTTGTTGAATTATTTAATGCTTTTTATGGAGATGTATTCAGCCCATTTTATTATTTTACAAGGCATTTTAAATATGTTCTGACTGTGTATCCTGATCCATGAACTGCGTTGCTTCAGAATTTCATTCTTAGAAGCTTGGCAAGCTGGGAGTACTGTTAAAGGAACAGGTTACTTGGGGTGACAGGAAGATAAACTGGTAGAATGATTTGTTTAGACCCTATGTTCAACCTTCTTAAGTTAAGTGAGCAGGGTAACTTGCGTGATGGACAGCCAAGTCTCATTCTGAGGAGGTTTTCCTAATGGTTGAATGGACTGTCACTTCTTAAAGATTATCACTGTGCTCTGTAGTAAGAGTATATGTGTTGTATATGTGAAGCAAAACCTTCAGGTACATATGCATTGCCCACCTATCCTTCACCATAATGTAATTCCAGAAATTTGCTTTGTCTCACTGCAATAAACTAAGCAAATATTTTATTAAGTCTTGAAATTACCCATCCCCTTTGGACTCCTATTGTGTGACAAGATTTTTTTCCCCCTAAGGAGAGATATGCTGCACACAGTTACTCATCCCAGATAGGGATCTCATTACAGACCAAAGTATGGATACTACCAAAGTCCAACTTGCTGAAATAACAAGTTTGTGTGCGTGGGTGGTGGTGGGGGGATTACTTATAGGAATATGGGTGAAGGATTACTTTCAGGGGCAGAAATGCATCACTAAAAACCCCATTCCAGCATGGGTGACAGCTCACAGAGCTAGAATCCTGGAGCACACTGCACAGCCCTTAGGAGGCTCTGTAAGTTGGTGATCATCCTTTCCACGTGACTTAGTTGGTCTAAATCTATTTCAGGCAGCTCAGCTCGATCCCGTTTCTTCTGGGCAATTGGTACGGTCTCAGGGCCTTTTTTGAAGCTTGGATTGTCTGAGAGCTACTCTCAGGAGCTTTATTGTATACTGTGGTGTTGAGGAACTTAGTGAATAAGATCAGTTTCAGGGAGACTCTGAAGCTATTTTCGTTGATTTTATTCCTGTTTAAAGAGATTCCCTGAAGGATGGGATGCTTCAGTCTTTGGGAAAATTATTATACAACACTCCATTTGTTGAGAAAATAGTCAGAAATTATCAACATTCCTTGTTTTGATCCAGGTCAACATAATCACAGAAACAGAGAAAAAAGTCTTACAGAACCTGTCTTCAACCAGGTCATTCCTATTGACTTGACAGATTTTTTAAATATATAATTATAAAACATGTGAAGTCAAAAGTTTTACCATTTTAATCTTCATATTCTTTATTCCAATATATTTAGGTGCTTCTATTATCCATTTTCTTTGAAATTAACTATATGTTTTAAAATAGATTTTAAAGATTTACTTTTTAACTTTTTTATTGCTATTTAATGAAAATGACTACATTTATGAGCAAAAATGAGAGGATACAGCCTCTATTAAATTCCATCACCATTTTTTACCATCCCAGTGACTGAGGTGAGCAACTGACCTTCACAGTAGCTAAGATATAGAATATTTGTACATTTCATATGCCTTTAACTTTCATATAGCTGTGCATCATACACATTTATACAGTTATAACATGACCAAACTTTTACTATTATGCTCTCTCTGTCTCTCTCTATATATAAGTGTGTGTGTGAATATAACATATGGGAACACACATTTAATATAGACATAAGCACATATATAATATTTGCATATAGATTTAATGTATATGCACACATACGTGTGTAATAAATATGAAGGTTCTCATTAGAGTACATAATGTAGAAATCAGTTATATTAACAATACCAGATAATTTAGAAAACATGCTTTAAAAAATTTCAATAGTGGGAGAGGTTTCCAAAAGAGCAAAGGACAATTTTATTTCCTTACCTGAGATTCAATAGTCTCATGGCAGAAATGGAAGAAAGCTGAACTAACATCCGAGTCTGAGAAGTTCTCTGGAATATTTTGGACTGAGGGGTTGGAAATCTCACAGGCTTTGTACATGTCCCAAAAGCCTAGCCAATACGACGACTATGCATCATTAAGAGTTGTTTACTGTGCCTAGAATGGAGCGTGAGAGTGCTCCTTCCCCAAACACACACACACACACACACACACACACACACACACACACACACACACACACTGCCTCCATTTCTGACTCTGGGTTTGTCATTGACCTTGACTGTATGGTAGCTGCAAACACAAGTGCCGGTTATACACCTTTATTCCTCAGAGTTACCCCAGCGTAGCTGCTGTGCTCTAATTACTGCCTTGTCCACAGCATGCTGTGGGTCTAATAGATGCATGATTTTTGGTAGAAGTCACCCTTAATGACCAGTTAGTCTTGTATAGCTATTTGCATTTGGATTAAGAATAAATGAAAAGACAATTATGAGTTTCTTATGCTCCACAAGGGCATGTGAGTGTGGGGGCATCCCTTCATCACTGGTTTCTGCCCTGCTCAGAGAAGTTTCATTGAAGTAGCTAAGGCATACCACCAAGGCAATAACATTAATTCTGTTTACACATCTTTTAGTCCAATGAGTAAAAATAAAGTGATTTCCTTATGATGTCACGTCATTGAATCTTCTCTAGTCTTCATCTGATCCACTCGGGAAGATTTCTCACAATGGGGAAACACATTCAATTAAAGTGAAAATTTCAATACTTTTTAAGAGGTCAAATACAATGTTTTCTTTGTATTACATTAAATATTTAATAAAAATTATCTCTTCTTTTTTCAATGAGTCATTCTTTAAAACTTTCCAAAAATTGCATCATAATAATGCAATTTGTTTATAATATTATGAGTATTTGATACATAAAAACGCTTAGTCACAGACTAGCCAACTTTAAATTTATTCTTTATGAAACATGGCATTTGTTACTTAAATTGTGCCTATTTCAAAATGGTGGACAGTTTTTGCCCCGGAAAATAATCACCCTGCAATCTCCTGCGAATGGTTGTCTTGGTTTGCTACTCTATTGAAAGCAGACCAACAGCAAGCATTTTGTGTGCTTTTCCTACCCGAAGAAATATCCTGATTCACCTGCTTTCTTCTTTTTCAGAAGACAATACCTATCTTCTGTTTATAGACAATTCTATTCATTAGTAAATCATCATACTCCCTATCATCTTTTCTCAAGAGCCATACACTTTAGTCTTCTTGATAAAATTATTACTAGACACAAATGTTGTTGCTTTTCATTTTACATTTTAAATTACTTATAAATTTATTTTCTTTC